>NC_092066.1:7103000-7412000 GCF_039877785.1 Chaetodon trifascialis
TAAGTACTACCGTGTAACTCATAAGATGCTGCAGTCATGTTGCTCGTGACAAAGATGTTATCAAGTGATCTGCTGTGAGAGATTCTGCTGCAAGACAGTCCTCTGAACTACATCATGATGTACGTGACAAGGAAATCCGTCCTCTGATATGCAAGATTATTTCTCAAAAAGCAGGTGTCAATCACACTCAGCATCTATTCACTACATTTTGTAGCACTCCGAGTTTGACCCTGAGTTTTTCAGAGAACTGAAATAGAGCAAACCATCAAATCTGAGCCTTATTAATTCATCTAATATAAAACTGGCAGGTGGCCTGTGTGCAGAGCAGATCCACAGGTCAAAATGTCTCAGTGAAGCATACAACCCTGATTCCAAAACAGTTGGGACACTGAGCAAGTTTTACAAAGTGTAAGTATAGTGGTCGAGTTAAATGAACCCGTCTGTTCATGTTAAGCTGATTACTAAGAAATAATTTCCCAAAACGGGAGCAAGAGGCAGTTTTTTTTTCACTTATGGCTTCATAAATTCTAAACACACCCCAGGAAACTCAAACAATGAAAGTGAAATTAGCTTCCCTGCAGCCTAACTATAAAAGTAAATGAGTGAATACCTCTCCTTGTAACTGATGAAAATCTGGTAGAGATTTAAGGCATTTTTGTTCAGGATGGAGTCCTGCACATCGACCATCAGGCTCTTGTGAACTTTAACCAGGTCCTGCATGAGAGAAAGAGGAAATCAGCATCTGGACAAAAAACCTTTAACTTTAGGTCATGTGACAAGAAGGGAAACTTACTGGAATGTTGACAAAAACTTTGTCAATTTCAGCCGCAGAGAAAAATTTCTTCAGAGGATTCAGGAAATACTGGAGAAAGAAACAATTAAAAACCTGAATGAAGCATTTGAGCTCTTCTGCACAGACTCCCTCAATGAGTGATCGTTCAACGGGAAACAATCCTCATGCTAATTCATAACAAGCTGTGAGAATTTCTCTGAAATGGTGCCACATTTGAATTAGCTTTATTTACTGATTGATTTTTCTGTTTGAAAGAAGCTCGACACCTCCTGTGGTGAAAAACAATGATGTGTTCAATGTTAAAAAGAATCAATTAAACACTTACAGTAGATCAGGCTATGACCTAATTATTCGACAACAACAAAAATCCACCGTTTAACATTTGTCGTGTAAAAGTGATCTCAGTGCAGAGGAGACAGTTAAAGGAGGGTCGGTACCTTCTCAATGGACTCCAGAGTCTCTGTGTACTTCTCCTCCGTCTGTTTGATCTCCGTAAGGCAGCAGCTCCGGACATCCACCTCCGCCTGCTTCTGGAAAGACACACACCTTAGAATGCGTAGCTCAGTAATGACTATCCCATGGAGACAAACTTGACTTTCTTTTTCATGTTTATCTGCAGGCAAGAAAGTGCGTGTGTTCAGAGTATGTGCTCAGAATGCGATAACATCAGAAAAAAAATCTTCTTCTTCTTTGTTCTTTTTTAAAACAAACTATTTACAAGCTCAACGAAGCTTTCTCGCGAAGGAGAAAGGTCTGCACACTGTTAGGCTCCGAATAAGCACCTCAGCCATCTCATGTTGCTGCTTGCTGACCAGGAGGTGATAGTAATTTGTTGATTACTGCATCCAAAAAAATATGTTTTTTCTTTGACGTTTGCCTGAAGAAGATCTAAGTCGAAACTGTTTGTCACGCATTTACATGAACAGCAAAGGTCAAACTGTAAGTTACAATGGGCCCAAAATAGACCCCTGTGGTACACCTTTACTCATTAACAATGCTTAAGTGCAGTTTTGAGGTACTTGTACTTTATTTCCATTTTATCTTACTTAATGCTTCCACTCCAATACATTTCAGTGAAAATGTTGTTTTATGTGCACTCCAGTTACTGTAATGGATTTAAATTCTACATACAAACATGACGAGCTTGTAAAATATGAAACGCTGTTATCCAACAGAACAAATAAATACTTAAAGTTATCTTAACCAGCTACAATACTCCATTTATTGTAACTGTATCAGGTGAGAAATTGAAGAATGAAATTGTAGCAGTAAGGACTTTGTGGATTATATTCCAACATCAAAACTGAGATTGTAATAGACCTTTTTTCAAGTATTCTGCCCATCATTGAGTGTGTGGGGGTTTGTGTGTGTGTGCATTTGTGACTCATTGCAGTACCAATGGGGGATGGTGCTCAGTCCTCATGAGGTCTTCATAGATCTCTCCACCTGCGTTGTCTTCTTCCAGACCGTAAACAGCTGCGTACAAGTCATCCTCGTCCTCGGGGGCATTCTCACTATTACATGTACACAAACACAACCATGCACACACACACACATATTAACGTCCCTAAATTGTGTTATCAGTCACAAATTACTTCTTGCATTGTGAAAGCAGGGGGGAGCAATTTGTGGATAATGTAGACAATTATAAGCAAAGTGCAACATTTAACGGCGAGAAATACGCACAAATATTAACAAAAGGAAACACATTTTATGCAGTGTTTAATAGTTTTCTCCCATTCTGAAACGTAGACACAGTAATAGAATAGCACACAAAGAATAACTTGGGCTGCTCTTGTTCTCATATTCATTAACTCATCATCACTGCATGATAATTGAATACTTTAGAAAGGCGTGACACACAATTCAAAGAAAACAGGCTCTGAAACTCTAATGTGATATAAAGATAATACAATTTTGCATCTGTTCTTTACATATGTTCTATATATTAATCTTGTGTGTCTTTATCTGTCATTCAAACTGTCAGCAGCACCCATCCAGAGCCTTGATGTGGGTGGTATGCAAGCACTCAGCGAACATGCAGAATTACTCATTCGTTGCCTCTGACAGTAACAGAGAAATGGAGCCAAGCCTTTTACCAAAACATGTGGGTGTCCAGACCCCTGGAGAGCTTGGATGATAAGCGGAGCTGGTTCTGCTACTGAGCGAAATAATCATGTTCTATCAACACCAGTAATGGGCCCGCAGAGAGGAGCCTCATACATACTCAATCAAGTCTTCCAGATTATTATAAATGTCCTCGTCTTTTAGGCTCTCCTCGGTTGGGAATGGCCTGAAAATGACAGCAAAGCAGCGTGAGACTCGGTGTCGAACAGAAAAATCACCATGAAGAAACTCTAATTAATGAGTGACTGAGGGCAGGAAACTTTTCATGTATTAAAATGTATTCAAATATCTACAACAGCCTAAAATGTTTTTGTGCAGCAGAAAAGGACACATGTTGGATACAACTCGTTTGGACAAATTTACAGATTTATCAGAGCCGCTTAAAAACCAGAAATTGGGGCCAAGGGGCTAATGTTTTTTTAAATGGAGACACGCAAACCCCCCATTATCTCATTCAGTGGATGCTGGTGTAGTCCTATTAAAGACATCCAAATTAAAAAAAAATACATGGAACTGAAAAAACTTCCAGTAGTAGTAGTTTAATCCTAAGAAAGGTCTGATGGATATCAGTCATATTTGATATATTGCTGTTGTTAGTGATTGTGTTTTGTTTACTTGAAACTCAAGTAACACATTGTTTAAAAAAAAAAATGAACCGCTGTTTCTCATTTCTGGTCATAAAGTAAATTAGTGGAAATTAGTGAGTGAAGTGTGGCTGCGGTGTAAAAGTGTGAGGAGGTGGAGGTGAAATGGACGCGCAGGCACTCGGGGGTTGGAGGACACATTTTCTAATGTGTCAGCATTGTTTTTTACAAGAGCATATTTCAGTAACTTTACAGACATCTAAGTCTCTTTCGTTATTTTTAATATTGGGTGACTTACTTGAATCCTCCCTGCTGTGCTATTGCTGTGTGAGAGAGCTTGGATAGAGTGTCCATAACCTGGTGGGAAAAAAAGGTGTGTTAATTCATGTTTTTGAAAGGCTCAGAGATAGACAGAGCCTCAGAGAGAGAGAGAAGAGGCTAACACTACGCTATGCTAATGCTGAGTTCAGTTCATATTGGAGTTATTGTAATTACCAGTTTGTGGTTGTAAATAACATTCACATCAACATCCAACCCTTAATTATGACCGGGAAAGTTGTAATTTCTTAAAGCTCTGATATACACCACTTGCTTCTTAATAATAGAGTGCCTGAGACCAAATACATTAGGGTGCCTCACGTCACGCAAAGTCCATCATTCTATCTGATTAAATACAGATTTAATGGATATAGTGTCACACACGATTAATCTGTTGATTATTTTCTCGATTAATCGATAAGTTGTCAGAAAATAGTGACAGATGTCGATTTCTGATTCACTAAGTCTCGAATGTCTAGTTTTGTTCACAAAGATATTCAGTTTACCGTCATAGAGGAGTGAAGAAACAGAAAATATCCACAATTTAGAGGCTGAAATTGCAATGACTTAGCGGTCAACGAGTTACTGCTTCGCAGCGACTTAGCAAACACCTATTGAAGCCCACAATCAACTATGGAGATAAACACAATAACACAAACACACTAGAAACGACTGAGCAACCAACTAGCTAGAAATATTTGGAACATCTTAGCAACTATTTAGCACACACTTTCTCATTCAAGTAAAATGCAAACCTTTGACTGGTGCTGTAATGTTATAACCAAAGTCTCAACAGGTAGAAATAGACAGCTGCCTCTATCAAAATGTAAAGTAGTGGTTCCTGAGTGGCTAAAGAACCAACATACCAACATGAACTACAATTTGGCTGTTAGAATCCAGCTGAGGACCTTTTCTGCCTCTCCATGTCGCTCATTTTCTGTAATTTCTCTGCTGTCACTTTCTAATAAAGAAATAAATTGACAAGCTAGATTCCTTCACCAGCATAAAGTACCAAGAATTTGCTTCACTTTCAGACTATAAAAATCTGTATTTGCCATCATAGCAGCAAAATATGTCAGAGCAAGCTACAGCCACATGTGAAAGGTTAGCGAGAGCCTTCACGACCTGACTCCTCTTTGTTATATATAGCAATGTTATGTTGTGTGGAAATGTGCACAACAATTTGTTGTCTTTATTTTTACTATATCTTAAATTACTATACTTAAATTATGCATGTTTTCATAAGACTCAAATGGACAGCAAGAAATAGACAGACAGAAGACAGTGTGACAGAGAAAGGCAAGCATGGTCTGCAGGAAATGGTCATGCAACCTCAGACTCTCACACCTTTGCATCTGGCTGTGTGTGTGCGTGTGTGTGCGTGTGTGTGCGTGTGTGCGTGTGTGTGTGTGTGTGTGTGTGATAGAGAAAAAGAGAGAAAAAGAAAGTGAGAGAAGCCTGCTTAATAGATCTACTATATCAATAAATCAACATGTTAAAACCTCTGCATTCTGCGTCTTTTACCAATATAACATATCATTAAAATTAAAATTTCCTCACTTCCATTAATTGAAAGTCACTTTTTCACATTTTAAGTAAACACATTATTATTATGCACGTAAAAAAGTACACCTCATAGTGATAAATACTGATAATCATGCATCATATGTGTCTGAAGTCTGCAAACACAAATGAAACTGGAGAGCAGAAGTGATCTAAATTCTGTGCTATAATAATCTCTAGTGTTCCTTTATCGTACAAATCTGAGGCCATGGACACTGTATATCAATTTCATCCACAGATACGAGATCACAACTGACCAAACAGACCAAGTGGAGGATGTTATAATCAACTTGTCGATGCTGGAACTTGTCGTCAGCAGATGCTCCTGGAGAAATACTGAAGGGAAATATAAAGTGTGAAGATGACATGATAGAAAGCCACCATAGTAAAAATCATGATGTTCGCACTCAGGAGACTGTGCAACGAGCATTTTATGTCATTACATATGCAGCAAATTTAATAATGTCATGCTTTTATCTAAAGAAATGGCCAGATTAGTAGAAGACGACAGTGATTCATCTGACAGTTAACTCACTCACTTAATAATTTCTTCAACTTCAAGCATCAGCCCAGCAAACGACTCTGTTCTCAGGATTTGGATTCGCAGGCATGGTTAAAAAAAGATGAGTCGATGGGGTTAGATATAACAGCCCTTCTATCTGCAGTTCATTGCCTCTTCCTGTGTGAGTGCGCGCTGTGGCTTTGGCTGAACCCAGGTGTGCATGTGACTTGAAAGACCTATTTGTAGAGTGAGGGACCAGCTTTATGTCTTCCACAGAGCAAAACGAAAATTCTGACTTTGATGTGAGACGATTTCACTCATGTGAAATGTGGTGTTCTGTACTTGCAGCCCTAATATTTAGTTGTGTGCTGTGATAGATTGACAATAGATCGGTATTAGATTCTCCACTGGGTTTTGCTTTCCCAACATTAAGTACTAAGACAGGAAATTTTACATGAATGATTTGATTTCTGTGGCATAGTGACTTTGTCACTATCAGTTTAAATTTCATTCTCATGCATCACATCTCTCGCAAATGATTTAACAGTTGTGATAGCCGATGGGGTGCAAGATTAATCAGCTTAGTAGGACGAATAATTTAAGAGGAAGAAGCAGAATAAGGGTTTGTGAAGAGAGAAACAAAAAACGAGAAAAATCAAACATTTGTTGACTTGGTGTGATGAAGTGTAAATTCTTGGCCGTCTTAAAAATATTCTCACAGCTGTCTTGTGCGATGCTCTGACACTTACTTTAAACCGCATGAGTTGAGAAGTAAAGCCACAAGCTGAGCTGAAGACCAACCACCGAGGTGGTGTGGCCTATTTACAAAGTTTATCTTAAATCCCCAGAGCACCAAGAAAAGGAAAGCAAATGGGAGACGAAGTGGAGTATAATGTTACATGTTTCTTTTTGTTATCTGCATTATACACATTGACGTATTAACTATAAACTATTATCAAATCCTATGGGTCTAATTTCTAAGAACATTAAGGAAATTAAAGGTATCTTTTTTTATTTAATCCTCACAAAAGCCAAATCATAAAAACATCTCATTTTTGGATTATGGGGGGTTACGTGCCAACTATTTCATGACTGGGCAGAATAATTTTCCCACAGGAAACCAATGAAGCCTCCAGCAGATCAAACAAACCAGATGTAACATTTTGAATAATGAGCTTTAGAGGAAAGATGATTTTGTGACCTTCGGACAAAGCCAGGCTAGCTGTTTCCCCCTGTTTCCAGTCTTTATGCTAAGCTAAGCTAATTCTGGCTCATATCTAACGTACGGTCTAGTCATCTAACTCTCGGCAAGACAGTGAATAAATGTATTTACAAAAACACTGAACTGCTTCTTTCAGTAAAACAGTCAATCCTTCTCTGTTCGCTTGAATTTAGAAAGCAAACCTTTTGCTTTTACAGTCAAGGTAGACGTCATTTTAGGTTGAGGTAAGAAACAAACGCATTTCTTGCCTCTTCCCTTCATCTCTGTGGCCTCCAGGCTGCTGCATGCACTCAGCGTGGCTGCCCGGGGTGAAGCCTGTAGTAACCCAGCAGAGGAATGTAGGTTAGAGAGCTCTCATTAGATATTCAGTGGACTAATGCTCAGTTTACGGGCTGAGTTGGCACAACCCAAGCAGATTAGACTGACTGAGATTTGAGATGTTCTCTTTTGGATGTTTTCTGGAAAATAAGGAAGAGATTGAGCATTTCTTGTTCGGCTGTACAACCCTTCCTGGAGCCAATCCAACCTGCAGCCACCCATATTTTTAACTAATGAAGAAAAAAAAGTAATGATGTAACGCAATCTTTGCCCTCCGGAAGCTTGTTTGTTTGACGGACAACCCTTGAACATGACTGAGATTATGCAGCCTGGCTTGGATGTACTGTACATATTTGGAGGCAGCACCTCCCCTGTGGGATTATCAGCAGCCAGATTAACTGGAAGCTTCTTTAGAGCACAACACACCGAAGTGAAAGAAAAGAGTCTGTGTGGGAAACTGCACGCAAAGCTCAATATGCAATCACACTTAGAGAGAGAACCAAGGACCACTGTTTACTGTCTGCAGGGAAGTGAATTAAAAGTTTTAATCAGGTATAATATGCCTGACTAAAGGACTTCTGAAATACTTTTTGCCTGGAGAACATTTCTTTTAATTAAAATTTGCTCACACATAAACAAAATATAACTAAAGTTCTCAAACTGCATGCAGTACTGTAATCAAATAGATTCAGTATCTTCTCCGGCAAAACAACTGAATTCATTAAAACACTTTTACAGAATTAATCCTCCATATTTTAAATGCACTGAATCATAAAATAGATATGTTGCGTGCAGATTAATACAAAGCAAATACATTTCCATCATGAAATGATTTAGAAACAAACATTAATGTCTTTCCCTGTGGATAACCCACAGACGCTCCTCATGCACTGAAGTAAGGGAATGTGGGAATAAGGCTGGTCAGAGTGAGCGTCGGCAGACTTAAATCAGGCTCCTGCGCTGCGAGCAAGAGTCCGCCGAGTGGAGGAGTGCGCTACAAACCCACTGACCTGGTAACACTGTGTACGCACACACCAAAACCAGCTCTCATAATAACACAGCAGTAAATAGAAGTCGACCAATCCTTGCAGAAGTGCACCAGTAACATGCAAGACCAGGCAACGGAGGGACAAACGCTGAATGCTCTTCAACTCTCTCTCTTTCACACACACACACACACACACATACGACTCCATCAGAGGGAAAGACGTCACACCTCTGGCTCCATATCGCTTGGGTCTCATTATGACATACAGTATGTATTGCCATTTTTCCACGATGTTCAGATGCAGATTGCAAACACAGCAATGCAGTGATGCACCTCACGTTAAATGATCTCTAGTCCTCCTTCAGCAGGTGTGTTTACTTTTCTCTCAATTCATACAGTATAGGGAATAGTTCGCAATAAGCTTGAACAGAAGTGCAGGCACGGTGTGCAGATTACAAAAATACATGAAAAAATATTGATTTTTCACTTCTGAATAATGCTGCAAACCAAGGATTTGAAGTACGATGTTTCAGGTTTGTTTTTTTTTCTTTCTGTCTTTGAGGATTTTTTCTTGATGCAATTAGAGTTTTGGCAACATAACACTCATTTCCTGTTTTGCAAACTAGAACACAATTTTGATGTTTGTGTCACCAATTTTCCCAAAACTATAACTTCCGAACAATGAAGAAACGCTGTAAAATGCACTATTAATTCCACAGCCAGCCGGCACACTCATCATCACCACCCAGCTGTCATAGATGTCTCATGAAATTAACAGCCACTCAAACTGATTCCCTTGTAAAACAGCTTGTAAAGGTATGAGATCCTGAAAAGCTTGAAGACTTTCGTGACTCATTGCTAGCGGAGAAGTCGGCTAAAATCGTGAATGAGAGCAGAAAAGAACAAAACAGAGGAAATTTGACCGTTGTTGCAGAGGAAGAGTAGAGTAGACGTGCATGTTACCTTCCCAAAGTCTCTCACATCAAACAGGTCGAAGGCTTCAAATAAGTCACTTTTCTTCATCGCAAACACCACATTGCAAGACGTCAGGAATGTGCGGATGTTCTTCAAGCACAGGAACTGCAAGAGGCAAAAATTTGATTTAGTATCATTTACCCTCATAAAGCACTTGCAGAAGTTTGTGTATATTTTCACTTCCATCTATCCATAATTCTAGGAATAACAGGTCAAACAGTGTTTTCGTGCTTTCTAGCCACGCAGATCATTTCTATACATCATTTATTCAAAAGTAGTAGTTTCTCACTACCAGCACCTGAACCAGATGCACATTTAAAGGGTCGGTGTCTCACAGAAGAACAAATAAAATAAAATAAAATAAATAAAATAAGCTGCCAACCGTTTTCATTGGAGGTACTTGTATGGAAGAAATAGTTTTAGTTTTTCATGAATTGAGCACCACATAAAAGCAAAGTTTATGTGCCTCCATTGCAGAAATCTCAGACAGATTCGGCGGTTGTGGCTCAGGAGGTAGAGCTTCATCCACTTATGAGAGGGTCGGTGGTTCGATCCCTGACCTCAGCAGCCTACATGTCAAAATTCCCTTGGGCCAGATACTGAACCCTAAATTGCTTCTGATGCTTACCATTGGCGTGTGAGTGTGTGAGAATGGTTAAAAGCTTGTAATGAGCAGGTGGCCTAGCCATGGTGTGAATGTGTGTGAAAGGGTGAATGCAGGCTTGTGTTGTAAAAGAGCTCTGAGTGGTCGTCAGACTAGAAAAGCGCTGTATAAATACAGTCAATTTACCATTTACCATTCAAGCTCCTGCAAATGTTAAGGCTAGATACCACTGTGCAAAGTTGAAAAGCCTTTTCCAGATCTGTAATTTTAGCCAAGATCCAAATTACACTAACGGTATAATGAGAGCACAGTGAAATTGGAAGCTGCCTTTCTAAAAGTGAAGGTGAACCGCACTCACACACAGCAAAACGAAAATGAAAACTGGTTTTACGGTGTGAGGCGAAAACCGCTAAGCATGTGCTCTTTTGGTGTCACTTCCTAATAGGATCTGCCTCAGTGGGAAGCGTGCAGTCAAGCTTTCACAAAGACAATGCTCTTATGGTCCAGGGTTTGGGCTCAAGGTTGGTGTCTGAGTCAAGCTCGAGCCATTAAATACACTCAGTAAAGTATTCTAACAATAAACAACTGCATCATAGTTTGCCGTTTTGCACATTATTAAGCGATGACTAAACTAGGGAATGCATGTGTGGTCGTTTGTAGTAAAAACAGAGCTGCACGAAGATTCTTGAGAACAGATAGGCTCCTTTTTATCACGTCAGCTCATCGTGGAGACGCCTGTAATCACCCCTCTGCCCCCCGGGGCCCTGTTTGTCTGAGGAGGAAGTGCATCTACATGATGGCTTTGCACCACCACCAGCTTCGTGCTCCTGACTACCGTCACAGCTCTGGTGCTCTGGTGGTATTCACTTTCTTCACTTTGAGAATAAACGCTGCTTCTAGAGCTCCTCAGATTAAAAACTATAAAGTAAAAGTGCGTGTATTTCTTGGTGCAGTATGTTCAAAATGATCGTGAAGGGTCATCAGGGAGGTTTCCTGATGCAGCATTTAGTCGGAATCCTCTTCCTGCTGGTTTGATATGCTTTTTATGCTTTTATTTTGTAACTTTTGACATCACTTATTATCTCATTTGTGCTCATATGTATTAATGTTTACCAGCATAGCTTGGTCTGATGCTGAAGCCTCCTTGAAAGCAACAAAAACAGAGATGGTATTGAGTGTGTCTGTATTTATGATCCATACATCAGAATTTTATTGTCACATTCCATATTATACGTTTGCACCTAAGCCTAAAATACAATATGACCAAAATAGCACTTCTGGGTGCATTTCCATCAAAGTACGCTACACTCTCTTCCTCCCGTCCATTACCTTCATGCCCTTGATTCCTTTCTAAGATCGTGGGTCAGCAGGGCACAATGAAAGGACCATTTAAAATCCGGAGCCCACTGACACACATGCCTTTCTCGACCATGCTCAGATGCCCTACAGCTGCAGGCTATGACTATCCATTGTTCAGCGCATTACGGCCTGGGTTTGCTTTGACTGTCTATCAAGAATATAAAAGACGAGTGGAAGTGCACTGACAGAGAGCATACACAACACAGCCTGGCTAGGAAGCTGGATTCTATTTGGTACAGAAGCTTTCTGGAGGCAAAGCTGGTCATTTTGGCTCGATGTCTCCATTTATTTATCGCAGATAACATTAAAAACGGTTTCTTTGATGAAATCATTTTTAAGGAATCTGTCATACATCAACTAAAAATTAATCTCATCTCTCAAAAACATCATCTGAAGTCCTGTAATAAATTATTAGGCCTACTTATGTTAGAGCGTTTTTTGTGTATGTGCTTCGTTTCATTGTCTTCTCTAAAATGTTAAAAAGTGTGTTGGAGATTTCTTGGAATGAAGCGTGTTCAGAGTCTGACAATGAAGCATTTTCAACTTGTGTCTCACTGATAAAGATCTAATCACCGGCAATGTTGTCTGAATGAAGTGGGTAAAAGTCAGTGACAGGAAGTTTCACAGTCACATGTTACAAAAAGGCATGAAAATTATTAGCGAGTATTTGGAGTTTATTTGGCCCCTAAAGGAGATATGCAGCTATAAATGTCTGTCTCCAGCATTTCAAGTGATATTTGCTTGACACCACATTAAGCTGTTATATTTTCTTCAGTTTAATTACACTTCTTCCAGAGCATCCTGGCCAAAATAACAGCAGCAGCTTCGTACTCTGTCGCAAGCGAACTACAAGCTTCTGCACACATAGTAAAAGTTCCTTAACTAATGGGTGGATCAAAGCCAGGATTTTATCAGGCCTCTCCAGCGGCAGACGGGAGAATTATGGGTAAAGAGAGGTCAAGCCGTGAGCCATTCCTTTGGGTCTCACAGGCTGAGTGACATTAAGAAAGAGAAAGAGTCTGTCTTAAGTTAAATCTTAAAAAAGGTAAATAAATAAAGGCATGTAGAGAGGTATACAATAAATTAGTTTGGGATTATGATCATATTCAGCAAGATTAAACTGATGGAGACGTGTCCACATCTGATAGTAATCTCCAAATGAAGCTGTCAGAGATCGCTGTGTGGCATTATTTTCTAAAATGTTAACAGGGATACGGAGCTAGAAGAGAAAGGATGTGCTCTGTGTTCCCAGACCGGGCTTGAACATAATGCTTGTTGACAGATGATAAATGACAATGTTCTGGCCTATTTTAAAGTCATGGAATAACCTAAAGGGTAAAACTCCTCCTCAGCTTTCAATAACTCTGCAATAAGACTTCTGTGTCCAAAGTAGAGCTGTTGCCTGCAGGTGTTTCAACAAAACAAAAATGATAAGTCTACATGGATTCTACTTTTTTTCTGTGGCGGTGTGTTTAAAGACCTCAGTGTTTTTTATCTCCTTACATTTCTTGAAGAGCAGCTGCCAGCTTGTGCATACCTCAACACACTTTACAGTTCATGAGCACAAAAGTGACAATGATTGAGTTTCTTCCACTAACAGAGTTAATTAAACCTCAGCACCTGATTATTAAGATCAGGTGATTATTATTAATGAATTAACACTGACTGGGCTCGCCTGTTGCTGACGTCCAGAGGCGGAAGAACTATTCAGATCCTTTACTTAAGTAAAAATACTAATACCACACTGAGAATACTCCACCACAAGTAAAAGTCCTGCATTCAACATCTTACTTAAGTTGAAGTACACGTCATCAGCTACATTCACATAAGTCTCAGAAGTAAAAGTATTCATTCTGCAGAGAAACGGTCCCTGTCAGTGTTTTATCATTATATATGATGTGCTTGGATTCATTTTACTGCTGTATGTAACATTTTACACCTAGATGTTTAAGACTGAGCTCATTTCAACTATGTTATATACTTCTGGGTAGTTTAAACTGCAGCAATGCTTCATATCCTCTAAGATCATTATTTGTTTGTAGCATCGCTGTCTTGTGAGTCTTTTCATGTGCTCACATTCCATTACTGTTGTCATCTAACTCCAGGTTTACTACCATGGCATGTTTATAGACCCGCTTACTCTTTCACAGCAGTTGTGCAGTTCCACTGCGCGCATGTCAACCACAAGTTGCTCTGAAAGCAGCGCGGACAAGATCGGTCTACCTGTGACATCTGCGGCCTCAAATTGATCTCCTTCAGGTTGATGGTACGAGGTCTCAAGTTGTTCAGGAGCTGGCACAGCAGTACCCCGTCCCGCAGGGTTTGCGCCAGGTCGAACACCTGCGCGGCGTCCGCGGTCACCCGGTGGTTCGCGGGCAGCACGTTGCAGCTGATCAGCCACATCGCGCATTGCCTCCAGTACTCCATGCTGTCGGAGGGCGGTGAAAACAGCAGGTTAATGCCAAATGTATAAACTTAATCGCTATTTAAAGCCTGTGCGCGGCATGATAGCTGCGCTCAGCGCCGTGCGTCGGTCGCTCCAAACTCCAGCGTCGCCTCTGGAGGACAGACTGAGCCGCTGCAGCTTAAGAGCGCTGCACAGCTGGGGAAGGCTGCCGTGAAACCCCCTGTCTGTGTGAACTTCCCCTTCCTTCTGCTGTCATATTTCCACAGAGGTGGTCGTAAAAGAGTTTTTTTTGTTTTTTGTTTTTTTAAGCTTTGTAGGCTGTTTCCCCCTTACTTCTGAAATGAGTTGCCGGTTTCTACACCTGCAGAATCTAATGATTCGAGTCCTGCTATATTCCTTTTTTTTTTTTTTTTTTTTTGAAGTTTCTAATGTTTTGTGTCACGTCAGAAAGGTTCAATGAACGCTGGTTATTTCTGAGATTGGAGTTTGAGGTGACAGGTGGTTCTCATCTCCACCACCATTGATATGTTAACCTGATTTCGAGGTTTGCATAGTTTTGACATAGATTTTAACTTCAGATATGGAGCTCCAGCTGTTGGCAGCAAGTGAAACTATTTCACATTCAATGTCAACTTTCTCTTCGAGCTGCAACAATTGATTACTGACATTATCAGCCAATACGTAGATTATCAGTTCAGTAAATTCTGCATTGCTCAATCTATAAACTCCAGTAAAAACAGTCCATCACATGTTGCATAACCCAAAATGGCATCATTAAATGTTTATATTGTCAGACCAACAATCTAAAACCCCAAAATATACAATTTATAACAGCCTACTTAAAAAAAACCGACACATGTTCTACCATTTACATAGTTTATTTGTATTAATTATATATGTGCTGCAGAATAATCCTTCCCCCTCAGTCTCCTGCTCTCAGCTGACATTCCATGTGGATTATAGACAGGTGACTATAATCTGAGTTCTTTGTGGCATTGTATGCCGGGAAGCTGTGATCTCTATGTTTTAGTATAGCCATTAAAATGAAAGAATCAAGGGACCTAACAGAGGCAAGGATAGCCTCCTGGCCTGGGATTTACTGCAGATCACTGTCATCATCCCCATGACATAAACACAGGAAGGAAGCTGAGGGATCCCATCTTGTGTTACCCTGAGAGAGAGAGAGAGAGAGAGAGAGAGAGAGGCAGATGTTTCCTTAGCCACTGAGGAGGCTCATACATTTCAGCTCATTGTAGTAGGTTAAGCAAGAAAACTTGCTCTTAATTATTCAAATACAAAAAAAATAATACTCCAATACAATGTAATTATCCACCTGCCACTATATATCTGATACTATCTGCAGATATTTGGCATAGCAACCCACATTCATTAATGGCCAGTCTCTGCCATAGCACCTAATGGTGCTTAACACTCCTTGCACAAACACCAACCAACGCCTAATCTAATGTCAGCAAAGCATATGCCGAAAATGAGATATGATGTGAATTGCCCCGTAGCTGAGGTTAGATAAGAACTGTTTAATTGGACATTATTAAGAGTAGAAAAGAAAAAAAGGTAGAAGTTACACTTGAACGAACTGAGCTCATTTTTGCCAGAGGGTCAATTTGCAGGTTAATCTGGCCTGCTCAGTGACAAACAAGGTAGGTTTATAATAAGGTTTACAATTAATCCGAAATGTAGGCTTTTGAAAACTGCACAAATCAATGGATCAACTGACTATGTGTAATGTAAAAGTGGCTGCTTGTAATGCAAAATCCACAAAGTATTATCGTGTGACTGCATCATTCCTGGCTCCTAAATTTGACAGTTTTTTCACCAGCACTGTGGACACCAACGTGCAGGCCTTCCCGGTAAAGTTAACAATGATAATATAAAACAACCGGTTAGCAACGTCCGGTTATACTTTCAAAATAAAGCTCGCTAATAAACGCGCTTACCGTTGAGAGACGGTCGTGCTTTGCTTTGCTTTGATTTGGGCACCAAAAGTACTTGTTAGATTTAGGAAAAGATCATGGTTTCAGTAAGTACATGACGATATGAACGTTACCTCATTTTACTTGAATGACAAAAGATTTATAGTTTCCTGCATGAAAGCCCTGTGCAAGTCTAAAAGCTAGTTTTAACACCATTATTATTAAGCTCTGTGCTAATATGCTATATATACTGTATCACTGTACCTGTTGCTCAAAGAATGGGAACAGGAACCCAGCAGCTCCGTTTTACCCCCAGGGTCTGATCAATGAATTAAGAAAATAAGCCATTAAGAGTAAAATGAATGAATAGATAAAATAAAGTGACACTAAAAAAAATGCTTAATTTGTTGAATAATTTAAAATAGCTTACACTTTAACCCCACACTAAATGTATGTATACTAACAAATAGGTGGTATATTTCAGAAAAATAATTTAGATTATTGTTTTATTTATTTATAAATTGTCTCTATTATTATTTGGTCTGTCATTTATCCTGCGTAAACTTCCGGAGAGAAAAAAACGAAGCGAGCACGACACCGGAAATGGAACCAAATAAAAAAAGAAGAAGCTGAACCGTCAAAACATAAACAGAGCAGTCAACCTTGTGTGAACGCAGCTAGTTTGCATTAAGTCTGTCTTCTGCAAAAAGCTTTATGCACGCAAACCTGATGTCGTGTGTTCACCTTCAGAGACTCCCTTGTCGAGGCACTTAGCTCAGTTGCTAAGCAGTGAGGTGGAGAAAATAAATCTGCAATAAAGATTAGGACTAAACTAAGAAGTACGCCTCGTCGGGCCTTCGAGTAGAGGTAACGCTAGCCGTGCTAGTTAGCCACTCCAACGCTAGCTGCTCGCTCGCTTTTTGACTGCTTGATAGCTTAAGAAGCAGGACTGACAGCAGTATTTAAGTCTGGAAATGTGTTAGCTTCACGCAGCCGGGTTAGCCTTAGCTGCCGTTAATAACGGTGTCGGTCAGTCGAGCGCTGCAAAGGGACAATAAAACATCACAAAGCAAAATGGAGCAGTAGTCAGGCCTGTGAGACAGCTAGCAGTCGAGTTATTTTGTTTATGTCGTTATGTGCGGCGGTAGATAGGTAGTAAAACTAGCCTGGCTGTTTGTTTGGAAGCTACGGAGCTAACAGGTAACTTGTGTCCCACGGCACACGGTCCGCCGTCGGTAGTTGACAACAGTTGAGCGAGTGCGAGCAACGATGTCGGCTGAGTTCTGCATGCAGGTTGTCTTAATTTGAGCGCTTGTGAGTTTGTTTAACTGAAAACGTGAATATTGTTTTTGCGTGTGACACTCAGGTTCTCCCTCGGGTCGACGCAGGACAAAGGAGACCGGATGGCTGAGGCGAACGGCAAATCCACCGTGCTTAACGGTAAAGGATCAGTGCTCATGCTCACCATAACCTGTCGAGCTGTCACGGTCCTCAGCGCTGACAGTTAATCGGAGGACGTGTTTGTCTTTATCAGGTGGTTTGGAGGAGAAAGAACCGGGAGAAGATCAGCACAAGGAGGGAGATGCCTCCGAGAGCAGAGAGGGACAAACGCAGTCTTCTTCTCTTGATGGTAACCTCATAGTTGTAGTCTTCAAAAAGCTCATGCTGCAGACATTTTTGGTTAAAACTTAGCTTCAATATATCTTTAATGATGTTCATTTTAAATGCTTATATCTTTACTACCAGGATAATGCTGCTCCTGACATTGCTGGAGTCTAATTCTCACTGTCTTTGCACCCTGATCGTTAACATGGATGCTGCTTACAGCAGAGTTTATGCAGCAGACTTTCACCCCTCATTGGATCTCCCAGTGAGGTTTGCAGTGTCTTAACCTTATCCTCCATCGCTCTTTCACTATTTCTGTAGCTCCCAAAGAAACAGGAGAGACGTCTGGAGACAAGCCCATGCCAGATGTGGAAGGAGAGGCAAACAGAGAGGAAGAGGAGGAAGAAGACACAGACAGCATGGATGGCAGCGGCCTTTACTCGCTGACTGAGGATGGCGAAAGAGAGAGCGAGGGAGGCAGGCGGGAGAGGGCGAAGGATAAAGATGGTGGGAAAAGGGCGGCTAGGAAGAGGAACAGACCCAGCGGCGGCACCAATCACTCCACCAGCTCGGACGACGATGACGATGACGATGAAGAAGAAGAAGAACAGAAGGACGATGAAGACGACGATGAGGCTATGGAGGCGTGGCTGGGGGCAGAGCTGCGCGACCTGCGTGGCCCCGTGTGGCGGGCCGTGCCCTCGCTGCGCTCCAGGGAGATCGGCAGGGACTCGCACCAGTTCGTGAGGCGCGTGTGCGGAGCCCGCGGCCTCGTGCAGAGGCTGGAGCTCCAGGGCCGACTGGAGAGGCACACGGGCTGCGTCAACACGTTGCACTTCAACCCCTCGGGCACACGCCTGGCTTCAGGCAGCGATGACCTGCGGGTGGTGATCTGGGACTGGGCTATCCGCCGCGCTGAGCTGGAGTTTGACAGCGGCCACAAGAGCAATGTCTTTCAGGTAAGGCAAAGTAGAAATCTCCAAGAGAGGGAACAGCAGGTGAAAATGGATTTAACAGTGAGGATTAGTGATTATTTCATATTAATCAATTCTAAATGATAAAACTTGCAAGACAGGATACAGACACAGAATTAAAGTGCTTTGTGGTCAGAAACTGGAAATGAGTCTTCTCCCTGCCCTTAACGTACACAGGCGAAGTTCCTGCCTCACAGCGGAGACTCCACCTTGGCCATGTGCGCTCGAGACGGGCAGATCAGAGTGGCCGAGCTCTCCGCCACGCAGCGCTGCAAGAACACCAAGCGGGTGGCGCAGCACAAAGGGGCGGCGCACAAGGTGAGCGTTTGCGCTGTGCGTGCGTGAGCGTTTTGTGCCATAAGTTGCAGCCCTGGCAGACGCATTTAAGACCCTGTTTGTGTTCCAGCTGGCCCTGGAGCCAGACTCCCCCTGCTCCTTTCTGTCCGCCGGAGAGGACGCCGTGGTGTTCGGTATTGACCTGCGTCTAGACCGTCCCGCCAAGTGAGTGATACCATTACTGAAGTTTACCAAGTGTAAATATAGTCACCGCAGGAATTGGATTTCTTAACTGGCTTGTGCAATAGGAGGGCAAAATAAGCTACCACAATCATAATGTTTGATTTCTGTTGAGACAGTCAGAGGTGTTGATAAAACTCTGCTCTGTTGCGCAAGTGTCCTCTTTCAGTCAGTGCTGGTGAACGTCCACCTTTAAACACGCTCCTCTTTGCCAGTTTTCAAATGTTGTCTAAAAGGTTTCCCCTTGCCGGAGCTAATACCTGCTTTCCTTCTCGTCTCCTCACATTTATGTGGCAGTAAACTGGTGGTTGTAAAGGAGGGCGATAAAAAAGTAGGGCTGTACACCATCTTTGTCAACCCAGCGAAGACACAACACTTCGCTGTGGGTGGAAGAGACCAGTATGTGAGGTAGGAACCAGGACGTCGCTCTAGTGCTGATTACGTCTCTGATAATGGAATAGCAAAACAGTGTTTGCTATTGTTGTTAATCTTCTTTTCTCTCCGCTTCACCCTCCTCAGGATCTACGACCAGAGGAAGATCAATGAGAATGACAACAATGGCGTACTGAAAAAGTTCTGCCCTTCACATCTGGTTTCCAGCGAGTCCAAAACCAACATAACCTGCCTTGTGTATAGTCACGACGGCACAGGTAAAGAGAGAAAAGCAGTTCTCGCACACGTCGTAAGCACAGCAGATTGAATTTCTCGCATGCAGGATGTAAAGTAATAATTCAGTATCCCTGTGACGTGTTTAATTTTCTTGCAATCTCCATGATCCTGTTTCAAATCTAGATTCATCCTCGCCTAATTTCTCATGCTGTTCTTAAGATGTTGTAGAAATATTGAAAGTAATGAGCCCTGCGCTGGATGCTTTCTTCGTTCATTGTCTGAAAACTTCTGCCCCTCTTAGCCTCTCTGATGCAACCGCAATGCAACATCAGTGGCACTCGAACAGAGTGAGTCTCACTGAATGTAAAGCGTTGGGCGCTCTCGTCTTTGCAG
Organism: Chaetodon trifascialis; assembly: GCF_039877785.1. NCBI lineage: Eukaryota > Metazoa > Chordata > Actinopteri > Chaetodontiformes > Chaetodontidae > Chaetodon > Chaetodon trifascialis. The sequence continues at coordinate 7,122,792 of NC_092066.1, forward strand.
CAGAAAGGTCGGGTTCAGTGAATATCTGTTTGTCGGGATCATCTCTGTATGATGAAAAGTCCAGATCATCCTCATCTCAGCCTCTCTGACATCAGAGGGAACGAACAAATGACCGTTTGATCCTTTTTGTGCGCAGAGCTCCTGGCCAGTTACAACGACGAGGACATCTACCTGTTTGACTCCAGCCACAGCGACGGGGCCGACTATCGCAGGAGATACAAGGGACACCGCAATAATGCCACAGGTGTTCAGCTCCGTTCCCAATTACAGCAATCATTTATGGCAGTGGTAAAAAGGCGCCCTTTGGGTCTACACACAGTTTAAGAAATCCAACTTATCAACTGTAGCCCAACTTCACAAGCGTTCAGCTGATTATCCTTGCTGTTCTGATTTGGACGATGACTATTTCCTGAACATATCCTGCAGGACTGTAAGGACGAGTGTGGTTAGCTCACGCTGTGTCATCTTCACCTGTCTCTCACAGTGAAGGGGGTTAACTTCTACGGGCCGTGCAGTGAGTTCGTGGTCAGCGGCAGTGACTGCGGACACATCTACCTGTGGGACAAGTACTCCGCTCGCATCGTCCAGTTTATGGAGGGAGACAGAGGAGGAGTGGTGAGTCAAAGAGAGGCAGAAGACACTAGTGGTTGGCGGCGTTTCGACTGTAATCTCTTTCATGTGCAGCAAAAAGACGGTATCTCTTCATCTTATCATCCCGGTCATTTTCTCTATCCTCGACTACTACAGGTGAACTGTTTGGAGCCGCATCCACATCTGCCAGGTATGGCCACCAGTGGGCTGGACCATGACATCAAACTGTGGGCCCCCACCGCTGAAAGCCCCACAGGACTGAAGGGCCTAAAAGAGGTACTTCTACTACTAGTCTACTGCACTTCTTTCAGAGACACGGGGATGAGCGCTGACAGGTGGTGCAGACAGATGTTAAACAAACCCAGATTAACTTATTTGTCTAAGCCACTTATTTGACAGTATGATTTGGAATGAAGGTGAATTTGCATCATAATTCTCCATTGCACTGCAAAACAGTGGTACAGCACTGCAGTAGCTCTGCACTGTGGCTATTTTCATGCTCACATTTGCTTTTGTGTGCAGTTTTTCTGAATAGTGCCATAATGTAGAATAGGAATGGTGGCACAAAGTACAACAGCTAAGGTCCAAGTCATTAAAGAAATAAGACTGTAGTACATTTTCTTATGTAATGATTGGCTGCAGGGAGACAACAGGCTGTTCTTTAAGGCTGTAAAAACTTTATGAGAAGTCCTGGAAGAGTAATGGGATTTGTATCAGAGGTGTGTTTGCATGCTCTCGCTGCTCTCAGTCAGACCTGTTAAAAAAAATGAATAAATAAATAAAAATTGTTGTGTTCGTCAAGGTGATGAAGAAAAACAAGCGGGAGCGCGACGAGGACAGCGTGCGCCACGGCGACCAGTATGACACCCAGCTGCTGTGGTTCCTGATGAGGCACATGAGGAACAGGCGGCCCCCGAGGGTGAGCTCTCAGACACCGCAGCAAACCCGGAAACACTGACCGTGTTCCGGGGTGCGCTGTTGAAAAGATGTGGGAATTTATAAGGCAGGCAGGGCTGAGCAAAAACATCCCACTGGTTGCATTATGGGAAATGTAGGCTTCAGTGTTTTTGGAGCTTGAACCTCAGTAGTGACTAAAGGTTTCTTTCTTGGTCCCTCAATTTTATAGCAAGTTATTCTACATTTCTGGAGTGCCCCTGATGAAGTATGTATGAAGGATACAGTTGGTGTTACAGTCTTTGGGACACTGTCCAATGAAATTTGGTCATAGGAACCCGTCACAGACACAGTATCTGCGTATGTATCTATAGACAAGGGACAAAATTTTGTCTCTTTCAGCCTCTTTCTTACGTTTCTGCATTCTCTTCTTCTTTTTCTCGCTTCAGACCCGCCGTGAGGGTGCAGAGCCAGATACAGATGAGTCCTGGAGCTCTCCAGATTCCTCTGACGAAGAGGAAGGAGGTCCAGACCACGTCCAGTGCATGTCCTCCTGAGCCACATACACACACACACACACACACACACACACACACACACACATACATACATACATACACACTTTATTGCCCTTGAATTGATGCACATAGGCAAGCACTATTGACACACTGGCACACTCAAACACTGACGAGCCACAGACTTGGGTTTTTGTTTTGTTTTTTTCTTTGTTTTTTTTTTTTTTTTACACACATACAAACTCAAACAGATAAACACACACATTTACTTTAACATAGATTTGAAAGCAGCGTGACACAGATGCTTAACGCCTGGTTTCCCAGCAGTTGTGAGTATTCGGATGGCGACTACAGACTGCAGACACACTTCCAGAATCCTGATTTTTGAGAATTGTACAAAGAGGTTTAGTGAGTGCTTACATCCCTATAAACCACTTGGAGGCCCCTGCTTGTCCATACATGATCTATATGCTCTGCCCAGCCCCATGACGATGTGGTGTGCACGTATGGTAACAAGCACCTCCTCTGTAGGCGCCCTGTAGGAAGCTATACATCACCAGCACACAACACCCCCCTCTCTCTTAGTAACACACTTCTCGCTCTTGGGCTCTCTGTGCTGATGACAGAGGGGTGCAGCAGGGAGGAATGGCGTAGTACCAGTACCCTCAGACCATCCCCTAAATGTGATTTTCTTCAAGATTTGAACTCGTGGAGGGAAACCCCAGTGCCCCTCCGTGTATCGCCCAGTCTCATACTGATTTCTGGCCCTGAGCTTGTGAAGCTAGTTGCATTTTTTTTCCCAGTTTCTCTCTGAGGACTACTAAAAATCCCTACATGCTGCATCACCCTACATGCTGCCCTCAGCGACCCCCTCCCCTCCTCCTTCCATCGCCCTCCCCCTCACTGCTGAGTGCACTTCGAATCAGGGATGCTTTAGTTTGAGACACAGACAAAACGTGCACCGAGCGCGTGATCGTGGAGGGAAGAGCTCTCATCTCGTCCTGCATCTCCTCGGAAAACCCACAGTGAAGTTTAGTTTCGTAAATTTTTTGGAGTGCGGGGGGGTTTTTTTTGCACTTGAGCGTTTTTTGACAAAGGAAGGTTTCTTTTGCTTCCACCAGCCTTTCCTCCTCTTCCTCCCTCTTCACCTTGACACCCATCTTTGACAGGAACTCTTCACTTCACCTCTGTCGTCGAACATGAAAATACAGAAGTAGACGGTGTTCAGCATGTGCATAGGATATAAGGACTGATGTTGGGCTCTGTTGGGGGACTGTAGTTTTAAAGAGCCAGAACCGACCTGGATCAAACCATAATTGAAAGACTGCCCGTGTGCCAATCAAGATTGGACTATTACAGGACTCTGCTTGTGGTTCCTTCAAATCCTTCTGTGATGCTAACAGTCTCAAATCATTTGCTAAGTAACATTTTTCAGTTCCTTTGAACCAGGTCGTGTGTTTGCAGCCAGATTAGCACTTGTGAGGAAACTCCTGTCTGTGCTGTATCAACATCGGCTCAAAGAGGAGGACAGAAGGAGCGGTAGGGTCAATATGCTTGCCAGTCATTTGTTGTGTGAGAGCGATAAAGTCCAGCTTTTCTCATTTTCTATGAGAACTCTAGTTAGTTGAATTTATATGTACATATATAAATATATATTAAAACTGTAAAAAAAAAAATCAACTTTAGCAAATGCTATTTGACTTCAAAAAAAGGAAAAAAAAGATGTCAAAACATTTGATTGGTATTGATGCAGAGGTTTATATTCTATATGAGGACAAAGTACTTTTAAAATCCAGAGGAAAAAAAAAAACGCTGACTTGAGGCACCATTTTTGCTCAGTTTTTCCTTTGATGAATGACATCTGTCTGTTAAGAACAGAACTGCTGTCGTTTCAAGTATCAAAGTTTTGTTTGTCTTTCTTGTTCAAGGAAAAAAAAAAAAACAGTATTTCCTTTCTAGATCTTAATCCATCATTTGAAACAGTTCTACCCAGATTTTCCCACTGGCTATTTTTGGCATCTTGTATACATAATAAGGCTTTTGATGAACAATTTCTTTTCCACCACTGCCTAATGTTGCGTTCTACCAGGTCAGTTGGAAATATGTACGATTCGTGCAATAAACAAAAACAGTGCTCTTGATGTTGTCGTCATATGGTCTTGTTTAGATATACTCATTTATTAATTTATTGATTCATACACAAAGTCTTATTCTTTATGTGGGGGCTGTAGTCACCTCTTATTTGAGCAGTATTAATATGTGAAAGCTCATTCTATTAGTTTTGTCTTCAGATTAATGCCAGTGATCAGTGTTCTGTGCAAGTATTCATTTTTTCAAAGCAAATTTCATTAAGTTGGGTGACTTAAGAGAGATTCAGGGCGCTTTCACACCTGTAGTTCAGCTCATTTGGTCCCAATCAAATGAGGGGAAATGTTGCATTTTAGTTCTAGTCCACTTCCTGATTTTACAAACCAAGAGGAGCAAACATGAAGACATACAGACGAGAGGTAACTCGATGATTGGAGTTTTATTGATGATAATCAGCAAAACTGGGATCAATCCCAACTCCAGCACATTTATGGACTCTGCTTGCTAAAGCTGAAAAATGACAAAAACCTCAGAAATGATCTTTTCATTACATTTTTATTCAACAGGTCTTTGAGGTCCATGTCAGCAGTGAATACATATTTTACCCACTTTTTGACCAGCCACAGCATCTGTCCATCCTCAGTCAACAAACACGCGATCTGTAAATGTGATTGTGGAGTATTTCATAAGTCAAGAACCTGAAGTGCGGCTGTAAACTGGTTCTCCAGGCTGGTGTCCAAAGATCCGCATCAGAACACATTCACTCACACCTCTGAAACCGAAGACATTACAAAAAAACTCACTACTCACACACACACATTGTGTGATCGCTCTCACTCATCACACCTGATGCTAAATGTTCTGAGGTCATTCAAGAGGAGAGCGGATGAACTATAAAACCAGAAGATTTAGTAGAAATGCAGCATGAACAGCCCTTTACATCTCCTCGCAATGAACGAGTCAAATACAATTACTTGATTTGATTTTCTTGTAATGCAAATGAAACAAATAGTTTGAAACGAGGCGCTGATTTAAACAGTACGCTACTTTGAATCTGCCAAACGCCGGCGCTGAAAGTCTTCCAACCTGTCTCAGGTAATCATCCCGGCTTCCTGCCCCCGCCTCGCGCATGTAGGAGATGTGATCTAGCCTATCAAATACAATCCGCCATGACACAGTGCAGACATAAATATTAAAAGAGGCACTATCATGGACTTTCACTTGTTGCCTCAGTTATGCTAATGTGCACGCGCACACACAAATCACACTGATAAGAATCAGAAGGCGAAGTGTCAAGTGTGTTATTCCTTGTACTCCAGAAACTGTTGCAGTCTTTTCCTGTGCTCTGCAGACATCTGAATAGCACTGAGGATTAAAAACATATCAAGAATTAGCATAACATTTTTAGCACTTGAAGAAAGTCCATTTGATCGACAGGCCTTACTTTAAGTGATCTCCAAACGTGGTTGTTATCCTGTAGATGGCAGTCTTGAGAGTGGCCCTGAGAGCGAAGCGCAGCGTTTTGTGAGTGGAGTCTCCCATGCTGCCGGTCGACCGGACCGGCTTACTGGAGGCATGAGGCAGCTTGAAGTGTCGATCTACAGCCTGAAGACAAAGAGGACGGGACAGGGCTGCTGTTAGGGGGCGCAAAGCAAGAACAGTCACTTTGTTGTTTAAGTTCTTCACCAGATGCACAAGAATTACAGTGAAGCAGTTGTTTTTCTCAAATCTCAGTAAGTGCAAAGTACTAAACGTTTCCTGTTTGCTTTCAAGGCACAAAGTCTAATGAAAGGTTTGTAGTCCAGCACAGAGAGGTGTGCAAAGCCAATTCACACACACACACACACACACACACACACACACACACACACACACACACACACACACACACACACACACACACACACACACACACACACACACACACACACACACACACACACACACACACACACACACACACACACACACAGCTGTGCTATGAAATCTGATCACTTCTGCTGCACCAATATGTGCCCTCAGGGTAGCTGCAGTAAATCATGACAGCTTACCTCCTGTAAGACCAGCATGCAACTGAGAATGCTGGGTAATGTCGTCTGTGCAACCCCGAACTGGTCCTCTGAGAAGGAGGCTTGAACAAGGTAAGACAGGCCTGCAGGAGGACATTAGAGGACATCATGATGTATCAACATGACACTTCCTTGTAAAATGAACATCAAGTCCACCATCTCCTCCTACCTTCTAGAGCCCAGATGTGAGCCTGTGAGTCTGCAAACAGAGCTTGACTGGAGGCTTCTGGAAGCTGTAAGAGACTATGTTAACGAGTACTGCACTGAACAGACAGACGCACATTTACAGTAGAATGATGAATTAGGAAGTTAGACGGACACGTTTTGGTGAGACTACACTACAACATGCATGTGTGATTCAAAAGGAAGATGCATAAACCTCAGAAAGCAAACTGGACTAAGCAGACTAATTTCTAGAAAGAGGAAATACTGCAATACATGCACAGTGTTTGGCTGCGATGAACTTTGCAGTACTTCACACTTCTAATAGGATCATAAGGATGTGATTTCCCAGCATCTGATTTGAACAAAACAATGGTTTTAACGGTCATGTGACTCGCAAGACACGCGTGTTAACACAGCTCCTTAACTCAAGCTTTTTAAGTAATTAGTGAGGCTCATTGTTACAGCTGGATGGACGGAAAACAGCTACATTAGTAATGTCTGCACAACCAAGGCCAAAACCAGCAGCGTTAAATTAGTGATGCCCGCAGGGTGAGGTTGCTAGATTTGGTCAAACCAAGTGAAAATCGACTGGGTAAGATGAGAGCATGCAGGGAGTACTTCACAGTGTTCAGGATCCTAAAGAAGACAGCATGCAGACGCCACAGGCCCTTACCTTGTTGAACAAATACATTATCAGCACCCGCTTTGCCAAGAAATTTTTAACCTGAATGGGACAATTAAGTGTAAAGTTGTTTTGCTTTCGAAATCAAACAAGAAATATGTAACACAAATGAAGAAATACTGGCTTTTCACACTTAACCACTGGCTAAGACCACAACAACAACTTTACTGGGACCGTTATTTTATGACACAGAAGTAAAGAGATGAGTATTCAGGCAGCGGAAAAGACTCAGTGTTCCAAGCCATTATTGCATATGTGACGCTTATTTTGTTGGCGCTCCTCCTGTCTCATCTCTGAAGCACATCTGTCTGGCGCCAGCACAGAAGTGACTGGTGCGATTGAGCTGTGAAGAAGGTGGAAAAAAGAATCTGCAGAGCAAATGGAGCTCTGTCCTTTTTCACACCCGTGCACATCCTGGCCAATCACTGCACGAGGCAGAGGTGATGATCAGGCTGTTCGTTTTGGAAAGTTACAAAAACCAGACAAGACAGACAGAGCCTCTGTTTGATTACTACTGTTAGCTCGAGGTTAATAAATGTTAAGTATGAAAAGCCTTTTGTCAACTCTGTAACAAAAAGGCTGAAGTACCTGTTCTTTTCTGTTCTGCAGGAACTGAGCCAGGAGACTTGGTTTGGATGGTTCCTGCTTGGGAGTGGGAACCGAGGCAGGGGATGACGGGGGGCTGCCATTGATCTGTGAATCTGCACCAGAATAGACAGACTGATAAATCACAAACTGGAACTGGCAAGAAAACTGGCAATAAGACAGTTCTAGCAGTAGCAGCTATTAATGCTTGGTAACTCCATCTGTCTAAAATTAGACCTGATGTCTTCCAGGAGCGTCCTCTCACCTGTGGAGGTGGACCAGAGTTTTGGGGCTCTCCTCATGACGTGTGGGCTCTGCACCGTGCCGAACCACGGCGAGCATTGTTCCACAGGAGCAGTAAGACGGCGCAGGGTGGGAGAAGCAAACGGGCTGTCCAGGTCGGGAGTGAACGGTGCCGTCAGAGGGCTCTGTGGGCTGCCAATGACGGAGCGTGCAAAGACCGAAACTGGAGTTTTCATCAGTAAAGAGGGCCTCGGGCTCATCAGGTCTTCTGTGCTTGAGGGTACTTTTAAGACAAAAAAATGGGACAGGCAGGATAAAGGGGACTGGCCAGAAACAATTCTGTTTATTTGTGTTTGATAGCAACATACAGGATGTCTCAGACGAAGTCTTCTTGTCACTCCCTGTGGACAGTGATTTGGCCCTGCCGTTGGTTGCGACAGTGTCATGATAGGCAACAAGTCTCTGGGTCAGGTCAGCCAGCAGAGACAGACACTCCTTAGAGATGGCGTTCCAGTTATGAGGATGGCCACCTGGGAAGAGACAAGAATGAAAACATGAACACGATTTGTTTTGTCATCTGCTTTTAAATACAATTGAAATATTTGAGAGAATTATGGGACACAAGAAACATCAATATCGGTTCAAACGAAGACAACTTTCAACATAACAGACCTGGCTGACTCAGACTGAAGACCTCACAGCGTCGTGATGGGGAGTGTTGAGACAGCAGAGCCAAGTCCTGCAGAGCTAGGAACTAAAATTTGGGATAAGACAAGTTACAACACCTTAAGTTGATGATCAGCAAGCACACACAAAAAAAGAGGAAACCTGAAAGAATATAACTGTGTGTTATCTACCTTCAGTATCATTGGCTGCTTGTCAGTCAGAACTTTGGGAAGACACTGGTGGACATCCTCAGTAAAAGACGACTGCACAGGAAAACTGTACACCTGCAGGTAACAGCAAATATATTACACAACACATTACCTTAAAGTTAAAACCCTCATGAGTAAATTTAACTTTAACACCTGAGATTAAGTCTGGGATGTTCAGCATGGATAATATAATCCAGTCAAGACCAGTGTTCTTGACAACATTGCCCCCTAGTGTCTCTAAATAATTAAAAGGCAAACAGAGGTAGTCTTTCCAACAGCACACTCTACTTTAAAGTCAATTACAGTAACAAATGGGCAGTCACATTTGATTATCATAACGGGCCTAGTCCATGCAATCTTATGGTGGTCACCATAGTCAGCTGGCACCCTGATCCTTGGTTAAGTGGAAATATTCAGCCTGTGGGTGTGTGAAGTTAGGTTAACAAAAACGACCAGAAAGAAAAACAGAATTTAAATCAAGACAAGCGAAACAGAAAAACAATTAACAAAAATGCAGAAATTTCTCTTCTATAGTACAACGACACCTTCAGTTTTGCAGCATTGGAGATTGTATACATTTTGCCTTTAACTGATACTCATACCTCAGTGACAAAGACCCTGAAGAGCAGCAGTGTGATGTGCCATGTGAAGAGGAGGAAGCTGGCACTGATCCACAGGTGGTAGAGCAGGGAGAGGTCCAGCAGTCCAGCTATGCTGTCAAGAGGGTGGACAGATCTGGAGGTGGAGATCAAACACAAATATATTAATGCCTTCCTTTAAATCAGTTCAGGAAACAGCACTGAGTGGCAGGGCCTAAAACAATCATATATGAACACAGACTCCATACTGACCTATTCAAGTGAAGATTAAGCGTTTTACAAATCCATGCTTTTGGAATGTATCCTGTTGACAGAAAAATTAAATATTTTCTCCATCATTTCTAATAACTTTGCACGGAAAATGACGAGCAAAATAAAAACCAAGCTCAGGTGCAAAAATTGAACAATGACTAAAAGCATGTCTAGAAAATAGAGACTATTTGGCATGAGATCACGAAAGTTGACACTCCTCAAGCAGTTTGTTTGAAGGTACAGAAGCTCTGTGTGACTGAAGATTCATTTGTAAAGATCAGAGAGAGAGAGAGAGAGATCACTTACCCAAAAAGAAAAACACAACAATGTAGTTCCTGATAGAGTAAAGTGCTTGAGTGGCGCTGCACTTCACCACCATAGGTAGAGATCCCTTAAACCGAAGGTATTTGTATTGCTGGGGGAGAAAAACACTGTGAAAACCAGCGCCAATCATAAACTGCTATTAAAAGGACAGTGGCAGTTATTGTGTTTAACGTTAGGCTCAGCCTGTACAGTTGGAGAGCCATTACGGAAAAATATATCTTAAAAATACTCAGTCTTTGCATCATCGCATACCTGAACAGTGTGGAAAGAGACATAGTTCATGTTGTGGATCACACCCAGCAGACTGTGAGAGAGTCCAACAAAGGCTCCAGCCAGCAGAAGAATGAGGTGATACTCATTCAGACACATCTGAGGGGAACTTTCACTGTTCGAAACAAACAGAGCCAATCAGACTCTGGATGAAGCATGTAGAGCTCAACACAATAGTTTCATGTGGTAGCTGCTTACCCATCACTCTGTGGGCAGGGGTAGCCAAGTGTCTCATATCTGCCCCCGATGGTGATGGAACAACACCAAGCCACGATCATTCCCATGATACAGAGGACCATGGAGTTGACACACTGACGAGGGTGCAGCAGCTGACCCAGCAGGGCAATTTTTGAGCACGCAATAGTTGGAATGACTGAAGATAAACGGAACGGCGTTACAACCAAAGACCTTGTGCTAGCTGCTGTATGAACACTGCATTGTATGAACATGCAGGTATATTAGTTAGACTCAGCAGTGACAAATAGTGCAACTTAAGCAATGTGCATGTCATACTGATTGATGTGGGTAAGGTTAGATTTTCTTTTTCTGTCTAATTATCTAATTATATTGTCTTGTGTACATAAACACAAAAAAACTGATGAGCTGATGCACTGTGTGTAATTCCGCTAAACCACTGAATGGAGGACCCCGTCGAGCCCACACAGCCTCCAAGACAAAGCCAGATGTGACTAAACAGTAACAACCAGCCTCCTGCCACTCACCTGTATAATACTCCAGGTTCAGGAATCCAACCATGAGGATCACTCCACACAGCAGGATTAATGAGAAGACAGCACTTGCACTCGTTAAGAGGGACAGGCATTCTGCATGTAAAAAAGCAGGTCACAGTCAGCGTCACACAGCTCCAGACGAGTTGAATCTCCTATTTAACATGGTGACCTACCTGATATGGTCTGGATGGGGTGGAGAAGACTGAACCTGCTGAGGATTACAAAAACTGCTGTGATGGGTGGCAACAACAGCACAGCCCAAGCAATGCTGGCCACGGCTCTCCACCAAATCACCTGAACGGAGATATCAGTCACTATCACATTCACAACTAACATTTATTAACTGCGCTAACAGATGTAGCTTTTCTGCTTGGTTGTCAAATTAGTCATTTTCACCCAACTTTCTATGGTTTTAATGGATCAATGACAAGAAAAAAATCTTCGGAGTTAAAATACTACAGCTTTCATGTAATATTTTCCTGTGAGTGCTTTTTACATTCATAATTTAAGGTTGAAATATCAGTATCTTTTATTATTTCCAGATATCTTACAGGCTAAACACGTGCACTTAAACACCTTGATTATAGTATTACAGTATTTTTCAAAACTAACGGCTTATTAACTTGCTGCATCCTATTAATTTGATCATCGTGCTGCGTAACGTTAAATCATGTTATTTTTGTCCGATTTGATCTATTTGCTTCTATTATTAATAGGACAAATTCAACCCTATACTGTCATGTCTATATGCTTTATTCTAATGATCTTTTTTATATGATGTAGCTAGCAATTTTACAAGCGTAACTATTTTGCTCTTGATAATCCTAATTCTTTTTCACTTCCTCCAGGGTATTATTTTTAGTAAGTAAGTTATATACTTATATATATATATTGACAACATTTTTTAGATTAATAACACTTTTCTTTCTTGTTCTGTAAGTTGTTTTATATCTGTGCTGCTTATTAACAACTGAAACACAGCTTAGCTAACACAAGCTAGCATAAACAGCCGGGCTAACTTGAAGTTAGCAAGCGCGATACATTTTCTCTTTAGTGAATAAAAGATTACGTTTAAAGACTCACCTTGCGGACAAACCAACAGCTTTGCTCTGCAGAAAACATGTTGTTTGGACAGATGGAGAGCCACACGGCGAGAATAATCTCTTCAGCTCGCCTGTTGTCAAACTACTTTTCCACTAGTTTCCCATATCGCGCCACATGCATTCAAAGGACCTCTGAAGGACCCCGAAAAGCTGCCCATATTCCTGCCTGCTGCCAGGATCACAGCCACTCACGCTTAGTTAAATGAGCTCGTTCAACAATAAAATCTGTATAAATTCGGACAGTCTTGCGAATGGTTAATCGCAATAAGATCACAAACAATACCTTTTAAAAGTTGCCTCGGATAAAAAATGACTTAAACAGATCTATAAAGTTAGGCTACAGCTGAATGATACAAACACTAAAAGAACTGCACTGTCACTGCATGAATTTACATAAGGCACCAAGACAAGCCGTAAATCGGCTTTTCGGTGTTTAAAATGTCTTTTTACTAATGTGTTTATTTACAGATATATTAAATATTAGTCCAATTACTGTGTATCTGCTCAGTGCAGTGTTTGTGGCTGTCAGTCAGTGAGTTGAGTCAGTTCTGAATTCCTTTGGTTTCATCATGCAAGAAAGCTTTCTTGTCATGATGATATCCATTTCCGTAAGATGGAAAACTGTGTTTCTCCAGAACATTCTTTTTCTCATGATCCCGAGAGAATGGCTTCGTCTCAAAGGCATTAACTGGGAGCTTTTGGGATGAACTGACGGACATCTCTGTTTGAACTGCTTTATGGACGACCGGTTTGTGTGGAGGTTTCTGGGCAATGGCAGGCAGGGCGAGCTGCTCCCTCTGGGTCTTCTTGTCTTCCCACAACTTCAGCAGACGACGCTGATTATTTGTCATATCCTTCAGGTTTTGCTGCAATGACTGCACTTGATCCTCTAGAAGTGTTTTGGAGGTGACTGTATTTGCCAGCTCTGATGTCAAATCATCAATGGTCAGACTCAGTTTCCCAGCCTTCTCCACCAGGGAACTGCACTCACGCTCCTTTTCATGCAAGTCATTGATTATGTCCTTTGTGGTCTTTCCACTGAACTTCGGGCTGCACTCAAGTCCAATCTCAGAGCGAAGAGCCTTCACTTGTTTCCTCAGCTCCTTGTTGTCCATTGTCAAGCTCTTCAGCTTCTGTTTCAGAGCCTCAGTTGAACGCATCCTTGACTCATACTGCCTGAGTTTCTCTCTGAGGGCGCTTTCCCTGTGCATGGCATCATCTCTTTCCTTTCTACATTTCTCCAGGAGTTTCAATGTCTCAAATTTGGACACTTTTTCTCCTTTCCCATTTGAGGTGGCCATCCTATGGTTAGGTTTCCAAATCGCTTTACAATAAAATAAGCATTAAAAAGGCATTTTGTTGTTGTTATTACTCACAAGCTGTTTAAATGGTCCACGCGTGTTGTGTTGGTAAATCCTCTTCACAAGCACGAGCAGCCACATGAATGCCTGAGACTGAGGCGGGTGACATTCTTCTAACAGGGTTATCTGTTTGACAGGCAGCTCCTGTGTAACTCAAAGCTGGGGCTAGAATGACCATTAATTAGGGCGCCACCATCCCTTTGACACAGTTTCAAGTGACACAATTTTCTATTTTGTTAATTAATCTAAAATCTTTGCCCTTGTTCATCAATGGAAATATTAAACAGTGACTTAACAGAGGCCCCCTGTGTGTGAGGTGCTGAACACGGGCTGTGTGCCTGGAGAAAAAGGCTTTACATACATAAGCAACATTTTCCACTGCAGGTGATCCGCGCATCCAAACAGTGACACAGTAGATTCTATCAGTTTGCTCGACCACACGACAGTTTAGATGGATGAGTTGGAAAAACGGCAACAGCAGCCAAATGCCCACTTTCAAAGTTAGATGCTCTCTTTGAAATGTTGAAGTTATACCTATTAGTTACGATCCCTTAAATATTTAAAATGTCCAACTGTTGAAATGTACTGGCAGCCGTTAATGGTGTCAGGAGCTGGTCGAAAAGAGTCACGTTGCTGACACGTGTGGAGGCTGAGGTGATTTAAGGTTGTCCTACCTAAAAGCTTTACACTCAGTAGAAGAGAAAGATGAACTGACACTGACGTTACCAGCATGTATATAACACAGTCAGTCAAGGAAACAGCTCTCACACGACAAACACTGAATCCAGATGCTTATTATTCTGAAACTAAACGAACAAAAACTGCGGCGACCACATTTAGCGTGCAAATATTTTACTTTTAAAATAGATTTTTAGTTGGTGTTTTTTTTACAAAGACAAAACAACTTGGATGTTATTGAAAGGAACTGTTACAGAAGCGGGCTTACTTGCTTTCTTGCCAAGAGTTAGATTAGAAGATCAATACCACTGCAGCTTCAATGCTGCATCTAACCACAGGGTAGCTCATCTTAGCCTAAACCGGACAGAGAACAGGGTGAAACGGTAATAAAATACTCCTACCAGCACCTCTGAAGTTCGCAAATTAACATATTGTATCTTGTGTGTTCAATCTGCGTGATCTTGGCTGCTTAACTGGCAAAAAAGATTGAACAAGCAAGATGTGACATGTTAACTATTGAGTTTAAAAGGTGCTGACAGGTGGATTTTGTTGCCTTTGAGCAGAGCCAGGCCAGCTGTTTCCTGTCGTTATGTTAAGCTAACCTAACCAGCTGCTGTCTTGTGCTTGAATATTGGTTCCAGGTTGACTGAAAATTGATCACTGTTACAACAATGCTGATTTCTTGGTGCATCCCACAAAGACCATATTTTATTATTTTTTCCTATGAAAAACTCATTGGAAACAGACGCTATACATTTCATACATTGTATCAAATGCAGTTCATCACAATAAAAACAAATTAATTAATTTTAAAAAAAGTAGTTAAACAGGCTGCAAATCCCTTGGACATTTAGGCTGGGTCTTTGGTATTAGTTTAGGGCACTTAACGGTTATATCAATTAGAGGAAAATACAATGACTCTGTTTGTACACAATAAGCCCTGCCCTTTAATATCTTGCCGACACCTATAACTGTTATGCTGTTCATACAGAAAATCCTTCACGCAAAGTATCAAAGCCGGTTTCCATTAACAGAGTAGAAAAAAATGCATATATAAAACACCTTGTTTCCACCAACATTACTGCATAAACTGGTTATCTAAATATTTTACAGACAGAGGAACTATAAAGCAGAAAACTATCACACTAAAAGAGATCTTGTATGCTGAGTAACATCAGACCCCATTTATCTTTAAGGAAGTTTAGAACCCATGCCTTTAGAAATGACATACTTGGTACCAGTGTTCGTTTTCAGAGGTCACTCAGTTGAAACAAGCGTACACACTGAGTTCTAAGGTCTAAGGCCAGCATGTCCGAGCGCAGGTGAAATCCAGACGACCCATGACTTCATCACCACAGCAACCCGATTCTCTCTAATAAGGAAACAGGAGAACCTGCAATTTAAAAAAGAATAACACTTGCTTTGGGAAGGAGAAATCATGTAAAGGAAGTCCGGTGTCAGATGTTCTGCTCTAGTAGGTCAAAAAACACACATGCTCAAGTCAAAGCCACTAAAATAGGCCAGCAAAGTAAAACTGCTACTGAAGTGGGAGGCCGTCATTCTTAAATGAATGTAAATCTAAAAATGGCCATGAGAAAGCCCAAAGTGGGGTATACATCTTACATGTGTCAGGCTTTTGGTGGATTTGTACAAAGGGATCATGACATCAAAAGCTTCTGTGTGCGTTTACCTCCAGACAATGAAAGGCTTTCATGTCGAAGACGGTGTCTTGATGCCCTTTGTTGCAGCTACATTTTCAACTGGTATTACTGGTTCTGGTTTGGAAAAGAAATAGGCCTGAAAAAAAAAAAAAACAAGTAAGGAAACAAGTGTAAAACAACCAGACAAAGAGGCGAGCACAGTATGAAGAGAAAGTACTAATCAATCATGAACTAAAGCCAGTGTGTGTGTGAGTAAGTGTGGAGCAAATGCTCAGCATTACAGGAGAGAACACAGCATTCCTGCAACCCATTCATCTTGGTCAGCCTTCAGACGAGGGCTTAGTTTGTAGACTAATTACATGAATGTGACCAGACACACGATACCTCTGCGGACCTGACCGTATTCACATTAAGAAGTGCACTAACAGCCCGTTCTCACACCAGTTAGCGAATGCGGTCAAAGTTTCCAGTGAAGAATCCACCCAGGGGGAGTAAACTTGACACTATCTGGTGCAGTCATTTCCCAGAAACACACAGAAATGTCCACGTACTGTCTGTGGCTGACACTGACAAGTTGGGTTGAGGCTCGGCCATGCTACTGAGATCATTGAGGACACATGGGAGTGAGTCAATCATTGTTGTTATCTACACTGAGATGGACAGGCAGCTTGAATCAACTGGATTAGTGAAGATGTAGTTTGCCAAAGCAGGACAATGAATGCTCTATTGTATTTCGCCAAACGGATTCATTTTCCATGTCTCTCAAATTTGTAATTAATCCGAACAGTGAAGTTACGTAAAAGCAGCGTCATAACTACAGCCAGCATAATTACCTTACAACCAACAGCAAGCAGAACGTTGAGCAACACAATGGCTGCCATGATTGTTATGATAACTTTGGGGTGGTCGTCCCGTACTGCAGGCCAGAAGGTCAACACCAGAACTGAGCCAGAGAGGCAGAGAGCAACGACGATGGAGCACCACCTCAGCCATTCATATGGGAGAATCCACAGGACCTAACAATGAAAACAGCTGTGTGTTAGTAAAGAACAGGCGCCTCATTTCAGGAGAGCAACAAAAGACACAATCAATGCCTGAAAGGTATTCATGATACGGGGGGAATAGTGTATCTTATGCAGGTCAGTGCTGTTGTTGTTGTTGACAAAAAAGGCTGGTGGTAATCTATATTTTACTTTTCTGTCAACAAATCTTATGAAAAGACAGAAAATCCAACAATGAATTGATCTTCTAAGAAGCAGAAGCAGTATACCAACACTTCTCATTCATCTGTCTTATAAAGGTCCACTGAAACCCTGAAAATATATCACTGAGACACACTGTTGCACTGGGGAACACCTTCCTTCACGACCACGAACAGAGCCTCTGAAGTTCATTTTCAGTTGATCCCACATACATCATTCAGCTCTCATAAATATTCATTAGTGCATAAATAAATGAAAATATTCCACAAAAAATGCACTACTTACCTCTGTTTGAATGATGTTTGCTAAAAGCTACAGTACCAAACTAGTTAAGGAATCTTCTGAGCCTTTGTAAAAAATTAACTATAATTTTGTAAATAGTTTTCAAAAATGTACATCTTCATTGGGAAACAAATGGTTTGGGGCTGACGGCCACAAACATGTATGTGCATGTATGTGTATTTATATATGTGTGTGTGTGTGTGTGTGTGTGTGTGTACACAGTATAAATATAGGCTGCATACACACTGTATATATGTAACACCAGCGCAAAAACAGTGAACATTATTATGGTTGCACCTGTTATTCTGAGATAAAAATTTCAGGTCTTACCACTGCTGGAATGTAAATCGCAAGAGAATAGCCATACACACAGACGATCTCCATGAAGGAGTACGACACCAAGTTCATGATCTTGTTGTTTCTCCACAGCAGGAAACCCCAGAGGGCGAGAGGCACCAGCCAGGCATAGCTGAAGATCGCTGTTGCAGCTATGGTCACTGGAAAACGCAGCAAATTCAGAAAGAAAAGAGTTTTTCAGAGAAATGTACAGTTTTCTCTGACATTTAACCTGGACAAGTGAGACATGAATAGCAAACAATAACAGCACTGACCTTTTCGAAACTCTGGCGTATACTTATAGTGTGGTTTGCCTAAGTGCACCAGAAAGTTGGAGAGGTTTCCACTGATGGCAATGGCAAACACAAGAGTGGTGCAAATCCAGAATGGTCCTGAAAGCACAAAAAGCATTAGAAGTATTACAGTTTTTACAATTTCAAATATTACCAACTTTAAGCTACAGTACAGAACAGGAATACAGTTTTCTCAGACTTGACAAACCAAAAAATGTCTGACAAGGACATGAACGTTAAACTGTTCTTAGAGCTAACCGTAAAGATCAGGATTTCTTCGAAGGTAGACGTGAATAAAGTTCTTTCTAGGCCACGGCACCATTGATCCAATGATCCTTTCCTTCACCTGAAAGGAGTGTTAATAACAATGTAAAGCTGCATTTGCTTTGCACAGTGGTTAAATCGTTCGAAGGAGTTGTGAAGTTATTACATGATGGGTCTCGATGTCGAAAAACCTTTGGTAGTACTCAAAGGTCCAGAAAGGGACACTTTTCTTTTGCCCAGAGAGAAGCTACAACATAAAAAAAAAAAAAAAAAACAATGGAGAAGAACAAAATTAATGAAGGGATTATTGACACAACAGCATTTAATAGTTGGTGAGAAATGGCACATTGTCAGCCGGTGTGAGTCTTATCCAGACCTCTGTCTTGTCATCACCAGCAAGTGGGTCGTTTTCGTCATCATCGGGAGGGAAACCAGCAGCTTTCCTCTGATTCTCAGGTTTGTTATGTTCATCTTCAATGCTAATGGTGACTGCATCTCTGTTAGCTTCCAACAGATTGCCAGCTTCTTCAAATTCTATGTTCATGGGACAGATTAAAGGAAGATATTATTATAATGTCAATACAGCATCAAGGAGATATGCTTATGGTTTACTGAAGCCATAGAGACTGAGAGACAGAACAGTAAAAGGAAGCATCAATGAAGCAACTCCTTTAATTACACAAATGATAGTGGAGGACGTTCACCTTGAAACTGAAATGGATCATTTGTCGACGCCATTTACACGGATTCACTCTCAGCGACGAGGCTGGACTCTCAGCAACTTATCGGCAAATTAAAGTTGCCCGAAGGCACAACTTGATCCTAAAAAGCTGTGAAGGAAAGACACGTATTTTTTAGCTTGCAAACCTAATTATTCCTTCTCCATGTGTTAGTTTAAAACGATGCAAACTAATAACTTCCAGCAAAAAAGAAACATTGTAAGTTAGCTTAAGTTAGCTACCAAGTCCTCACTTGACAGCTCATCGACAACTTATATAAAATGCCTAACGTAACAGTGGGACTGTCAAAATAAAGTAGCAGCAGTCTCATTAGTATTGAAAAACGCATACTTTTCTTTTAAACTATGCATGCTTACCAAGTTATCTTCCAAAACTGATAAAAATCATTTCTCTTCTCTCAGCTATGTTTACGTTGCGTGGAGCCGGAAATACTAGCATGTAAACAATACCTCTTCCTGTTACTAAACGCTTTCAAAGTAAGCGTTTGAATTTCTTTTATTAATTCGACATTAAGTTTGACCCTGTCGTGATGAAGTACGTATCGTGTTTTTAGAAGTTTATCCAGATTAAATACTTGCTTATTATTTTGCAGTTTAGGATGTTGAAACGAGTTTTTATCAAATACCGGACTCTTATTTTGAAGTTAGCAAGCAAAGACCATAACTGTGATAACTGAAGGCTAGAACCAGGAACTTCAAGCTAAATATTTGTTTAAAACGCGCAAGTGCTAAATAACCTGGCGGAATGAGATGAGAAACGATAACAGGTGATGAAGGAGTCTTGTTAGAGACTTTGGGAATTTTTCAGTCTTGGTTTTAGCTCAATCAACGACCACAAATAAGCTAACTGATATACTGCAATGCTTCGCGTGATTAGCCGGCTAGCTTCCTCATCGTCCCCGAGTTAGGAGTTGTGTCCTCACAGGTGAAAGAAAAGTGTGACCCGAGTATGGACAATAGCGCCATTTATGTCCGTGAAAGAGGCAACCTTCGTCGTGTTGGTGGCATTGTCTTAGCCCAGCCAAAGCCGGTGTCCTCATGCAGAAGGACAAACCCTTTAGTCCTGAGAAAAGAGCACTTCATATTCACCTACAATGCAGAGGGAAGTCTGAGATACACCACAAAATCTCTCTTCGACATCACCCTGCTGTTCGTAGCTGACAACATACACCATGTGGACTCTCTGGTGGGCTTCCCCGAGCAAATAGGTGACAGACTTTTTGCAGCAGCAGAGGAGAATCGTGCATTTTTAAACGCAGACGTTTCTCCAAAAGCCCTGCGGCTGTTCAGTGACGCTTATGGGGAGATGGTGCTTGGGTCCCTCTGTCTGAGAAATAGGTAAGTTCTACCTGGCAACACAACTCCAGCCTCCCAGTTTTCTTGACTGTAACACCTATTGTCCCTTTCATTCTGCAGATTTCCACTCTTGCACGAGAGGATGGATGAAATAAAAACATTTCACAGTTTGAAGTCTCTGGATCTGTTTGGCTGCAGACTGGGTGATGATCATGAGATATTCCTGCATCTAACATCCAGCTCACTGGCGAGGTAACACCCTGATTTCTCATCACGTGGAGGATTTAAGAAAAGATGTTACTAACACTTTCGCCTTGCCTCTTCAGCAGCCTGATTCAGCTTTTCATTGGTGGTAACTGTCTGTCAGATGCCGGCCTGCAAAGACTGACTGCACCTATCCGGATTATGAGGAAGGGACTGGATCGTCTTCAGTTCCTTGATGTTTCCTGTTAGTAATCAAAATATTATCTACTTCCAGATTGTAGCAGCAGCACAAAAACCACCATCTCCAAATTTAAAGAATTTAGAAGCTGGCATCCATCATTAAAATGCTGTTTCTCATACAGATAACCCGATTTCAGAGAGGGCTCTCAGATACCTCACATGCCTCCCCAAACTTGAAAAACTTGATGCATCTGGGACCGGTTTGAAGGTACGACAGTAATTGCTGTGTGTAACACTTGGCTGTAGCTTGTTCTGATGCTGACAACTAAATGTAAATTACACCTCCAGCTTGGCACAAGACTGAAGACAATCATGCAGGACCTGTTGGGGCTCATTCATTCTGAGAAACCACTGGAGACCTTTGATCACTCCAGATGTAAAACAGAGGGTTGGGCAGAGCAGGTAAATATTTTCAGATGCAGATAAAAAAGTAAACATATGTAGGCTAAATGTTGCAGATGTGGTGCTATTTGACATCTCATGATCATTTTCACTGTCAGGTTGTAAACCAGTGGGAAACAAATGGCTCACAAATGCCAAAACAGAAGAAAATTGAGGAATCCAGAACATCAGCACTTCGCTTTTGTGAGTTGATTTTATATTTCAGTTCCATTTTAAGCAGCTGTTTTTAAAAGTCTGGCTTGACACAGTCGCACATTATCTATAATGGTCTTGAAAGTGTTTCTGTTCCCTAGTTGGCAGGCAGAAGTTTGTCAGAGAGGTCCTGAACGCAGCAACGTTGGTATGTGAGAGCGAGGAAGAGGCCGAGAGAGAGAGGCTGCACTTCTACAGACCTGCAGCTCACAGTCACATATCAGAGAAACAGACTCCTTCCACAACAAATCATCACGCAAAGCCTTCATGGCACAGTGTCAGAAAAAGGCAGCGCCAGTCAGAAAGGTGTGAGAGTTCACATCAGAGCCCTCCAGCAAAACGTTTGTCCTCCTCAGCTCTTACTGCAGAGGACATGGACTTGTTGAACAGCTACTGAGGTATGCATCCACGTAGCATTCCACAGAGCGGAGAGGAGAGCAGCACGAGTATGTAACATCCACGCTCAAATGAACAATACTTTCCACTTGCGAACTGTAAACTCTTATTCTTGGACATAGATAGTGTTGTTCATGTATTTTTATAAATAAATGAATAAGTATTTTGCTCGTGTCCGCTTCCTTAATGGTCCTTTCGCTGTTTGAAACTGATTTTTCATGCTCATCAGAACAAATGTGGCACTGTTGTAGACCAGTTACATCAATACTAACTGGGCGATGTGGACAACTGCCCTGAGGCCCCAAAGCTGCATGCTAACAGTGAGTGAACTGGTCTCATGCCAGTTTAATTGAAAATGTGTCTGGGGATATGCAGCACTGATGCATGGTGTCAGCAGACATGATAGGGACCTTAAGGTAGTTTCCTTATTACCTAATCTCAAGGCCCTGTTTTGAAGAGGGTCCCTGCGCAAGCTTTTCTGTTCCCGTGTGCCACATTTCTAAAACGCTGACTTTAGTGAGCAAAATAATGTAATCCTTTCATTTATCCCACAGCAGAGCAATTTGCAGCGTTACGGCAGCAAAGGGAGCAGTGTAATATTAAGAAGCACCAGTAAGGAAGAAAAAGATGTGATACATAACTAAACAACATAAATAAAACACATTACTGCACATAGGGAATATTAAATTGGCCAGTTTAGTGTGCAGTATCTTCCCGTCACACTCTGCAGGTGAAGCAGCTTGTCACTGTAGGAGCTGCCCAGCGCTGTCAGAGTGTCCTGCATGGGGGTGGGTGGAGGGGGCATCCCAGCAGAGAGCCGGCCTTCTTAACCAGTCTGTGAAATCTCTTCCTGTCAGCAGTCGAGGTGCAGCAGACCTCTCCGTAGAAGATGACTGGTGACGCCACAGAATCAGAAAAGCTCTGCTCTGCCCGCTGTGCTCCAAAAGGCCGGAGTCCCTTCAGCAGATCCACCACCAGCTCTTTGGTCTTTCCTGCTCTGATTTGTTGGTGGTTCTGTCGGCACAAGTCCACAGATCCCTTTACCAGTTCTCAGTATTCACTGTCTTCCTCACCTGTGATGAGGCTGATGATGGCCGAGGTGTCAGAGAACTTATGCAGCTGACTGTCAGCTGATGCAGACAACCATGTCAGACTCACAGTCCAGTATCCTTACATGCTGTGGTTGGTTGGTGAGGTAGTCCACCCGTGGGCTGTATGGTGAAAACAAAAAACATGATTCTCACTGTGCTCCAAGCCCTTTTCCAGTGAGAGAGGGGTCTATGCTGGAGGTAGATGACAGCATCATCCATCCCAGTGTGAGGCTGACTGGTGAACTGTAGCGGCTCCACTGATGGACTCACCAGTGTGCTGCACCGATTCAGCACCGCCCTCTTATAACCTCGTCACACACGATGGACAGGTCACAAAAAAGTCAGAATATTGATGCAGCAGAACTAGAGGTACCTTCTCTTCCACACATTCTTCTTTGTCAAAACCTGGTTACCCACAATGTAAGCTGTTTCTTGTTGTAGCTTATGTAGCCTCAGCCCAGAAGCACCAAGCAGAGTTGAGTGGGCTACAGACATCTGGTAGGCTTTCTTCTTACAAACTCAAAACCTCCCAAATTTGTTTTTATTTTCAAACTTGTAGTCGTAAGCACGTCGAAAAAATGCAAATGACATCACTTGAGGCAATTTATCAGTCTTTGCACAGCTCCGGCTGAAGCCACAAAAGGCTTTATACAACTTTTTCTCATATGCAATTGTACTCCCCAAGACACGTAAACAGACTTTGATGTATAAAATCACCACAGTTCCCCTTTAAAGCAAACGACCAAACAGCAAACCTGGAGCCTATGTATCATCCCAACACAGAAAAGCTGTACACAGAGCAAAAAAACTGAGATAAGAAGGGGTTAATGGGGGCCAAGCAGCTCATTTTTTGCCCTTCAGCCCTGTAGCAGACTAAGAGCCAGTTCTGAGGATATCGACACCCAAACAATAAGAAGCTAGGAAAATTGCTGGGTTAGATGGCTGAGATGTGAAAAAAGGAGCACATTATGCTAATATAATATACCATAAGGTAGCTGTGAAATTTTACATTCCAAGATTAGGCCCTTCAGTTCCAACAGCAGAGGTAAACAAGCTGTGTGACGGTGCATTGCTGCATTTATGACTCCTCAGCTCTCCACCCCATCTGAGATTAGAGTGATAAAACAGCCACTCTGTCATCACACAGGAAACTGGTGCTGTTCTCTGCAATCTTGCCTAAACAACTTACTGCTGAGTGGAGGGGGGGGGGGGGGGGGGGGGGGGCTAAATGACTGTCTCATTTTTTTAACTCTAAATTGGCACCAGAGCTTTACATTTCCAACAAAAAGAAGCACGAAATCCACTGCATCACAATGCTGGAGCTGCAAAGACCTTCGTCACCAATCATCCTCTAAACGTGTAAGTGATTGCATTTGTAAGCTTGAAGGCTAGTGTTTATTATGGCCCTGGATTCTCTAAACCTTGTTTTTCTACAGTTAAATTCTTGTGTTGAAAACTCTGATTAATGAAAAAGTCACACCCGTGTAAAGAACTTCACTCCATTGTATTTAATTCTGACCCATCATTACGAGAACAGACAACAGCGAAGCAGGAAAGACCTATTGTTTGTACCATCACTATTAATTAAAATCATAGAATTTTATTGTAAAACTCAATATCTGGAAACCACTGCAGTAGAAACATAAGAGCAGACAGGGAAAGTCTGCCATGTTAGCACGATCTATTTTTCCAAAAGTTTAGGGTGAAACCTGCATCTCTTCAAGTCACAAACATTTCAACATTATTCAATAAAATAAGCAAACCAACAGACAGCTAATGCACACATCAAAAGTTTTAAGAAAAATCCCCAAACCTATTTTACTTTGCTCACTACACTATAATGCCTCTTCCATACAAATATACAGAAAATAACCTTTCCATCACTCCAGTTTTGAAAGCTTCAAAAGGGAGACGAGACATTATATCAGTAATACAAAGTGTTCTGCAAGTAGTAGTTACTCCTGCTCGGACCACAGGATGCACAGGCCTTGTGCCAGAGGATAAAAATCAACTAAAGATTTAAAAGGAGGAGATCCCTTCTGCGCTACAGCTTTGGCTTCTAAACGTCAGACTGGCCCAGGTTCACTTTGGAAGGGAGTGGCCCGGCCTCTTCCTCCGGCCCTTTGGAGGTGATGATCAGCAGGGAGGATGCTGGGTACGGGGTCAGTTTGTGCTCCTTCATGTACTCCTTGTCACCATAGATGCTCAATTTCTGTAAAACAAACAAAAAAAAAGGTAAACAACTGATATATTCTTTTGGCTTTTCACATTTTTCACATAAGAAGAAGAAGAAGAAAAAGAAGAAGAAGAAATGTACTTTATCACACAGTTAGTTGCACACTACATGCACACACCATGCTTTCGTGAAATTATTTTCTCTGCCTTTAACCCATCCTTGGTCCATCCTTCCTCCGCAGCAGACCAGCGTCACCATTGGTCAGGAGGTGATCTTCTTGCATGTTTTTAGTGGGGATTATTTAAGGAGGATACCCCGCGTGAACACGGGGAGAACACAGAAAGGCCCTTTTTCCTCGAGCAGGCATTGAGGGCATGGTGGAGGACACGCCACCAGCGCCCACAGCGGGATTCAAACCGGGACCTTCTAGCTGTGAGGCG
The DNA here is from genome assembly GCF_039877785.1 of Chaetodon trifascialis. Lineage (NCBI taxonomy): Eukaryota > Metazoa > Chordata > Actinopteri > Chaetodontiformes > Chaetodontidae > Chaetodon > Chaetodon trifascialis. The sequence goes on from NC_092066.1 coordinate 7,148,031, forward strand.
ACAGTATTACCACTTGTGCCACCCCAAATAAACAGAACTCAAAGGTGATGATAATCAAAACCTTGAACATAACTACAATCATCCACATTATTCTAAAGAGGTTAGGTCTGAAAAGGTGTAAAACGCAGCATGTTCTGCATTTCCAACAGTATGTTTCCCGCTGTAGGCGTTTAGCTGATGCCTTCAGCTTAAGCAGCGAGGGGTGCTTAAAATAAAATATTTTGGGAATGCACTTATCCACTTTCTTGCTTAGAGGCGGATGAGAAAATTAAGGCTACTTTGACATCTGCACACTAAATATGAAGCTACATCCAGTATCCAGCTAGCCCGGCTCTGTCCAAAGGGAACACAAATACACACTTTAGGCTATGCTAACCAGTTGCATCCTCCAGCTACATATTTGCCCTTCAGATACATGAGAGGTATAAATATTTTCATGTAACCCTCAGTCAGAAATGTCCAGGTGTTAAGTATTCTTATGATTTCCTTGAGTCACGTACTTTCCAAGCAATTACCCATAAACGAACCTGAAGCACCTTGAAATTACTCGTAACAAACATTTACATGCCTTGAATGAGCTTGTTTGTTAACTAAAGTGCCAGAAATGTCTTAAAAAAGGACATCACTGAACTCACCTCAGCAGGTACATACTGGTCCACAGCAGTTGCCACAGTTGCACAACAGATCCAGATCAGGACCAGCACAGACAGGATCAGAGTTGTGGTTAGGATCCACCCAGGCAGCCACGGGTTCCTGAGGGAAAAACAAGCACAAATATAAAGCTTGTGTGAGGATTTGATGCATGGTGTGGTCAATGACATGCTCTGTTAAGGAGGTTAAACAAATGAATTTCCTTTACAATGTAGATAAATGCATGCTAACCAACCTTGAAAGGCAGCTGAAGAGGTTGTATTCGTCATCGTAGCTGCGGTCCCCGCTCATGTCCCTGTCCCTCTCCTGGATTAAAGTGCGTTGGTATTCTTTGAAAAGTGGGCTGCTCAAGGCGGGGACTTGAAATAAGAAACGGAAGTTACTTGACATGCAGATACATCTAATCCGTTTATTTCCCTTGTTGTGCTGAAAGTCTTGTGGGTTATGTTTCAAATAAGGCCTCGATATTTTTAAGAATGCTGAATTTGATGGACAAAGCTGGCATTCTGTACAAATTCATGACAAGGCCAAAACCAAAATGTGTTACGTAGAGTCCAACACTATGAATGTCTTCCAGCAGAGACTGACTGAAAATGTGCACCACTGTCCCCATATTTAAACAATATGTGTCTCTATGACGGCCGGCTTCTCACTTCTCCTTCCAGCGAGGCCGTTTGGAAATGACAAGAAACACCTCTGATGCCGGTGAACTACTTCTTTTCTAGTATAATCCAGCCCTTAGCCCCAAGGCTGTTTGCTCCCTCTGAAGATGTAAACCAGTTAAACTGGTGCTAATACATACTTTGATTTATAAATTGTCACTAATACACAAACAGGAGTAAATAGTTAATTTGTTATGGCCTACTTTCAGCTGTGGATTAGTTATGTGAGATGTGTAATATGTGAGATTGACGGAAAACAACATATAGTGGCCACATTCAGACGTCACTTAGCACAACTATCTGGCTATTAATGTATTATTTGGGACAACAATGCAGGTCTATGGTGCAGAGGGATACAACAACTCAGGTTTAAAAAAATAAAAAGAATATCATCAGCATAAGTGGCCGTTAAGAAAACAGAGTGGAGGCTTACAGCTCTTCTGTGGCTCCTCTTTAACTTCTTTTTCCACTTCAAACTGGGAGAAAAACTGGACTTGTGGTTCAGTCTGTGAGACAGAAGGCAGGAGTGGATTTTTAACAGTGTTCTCCATTTCATCGACACAGCAACAGGATGAACTGTGTCGTTTGTGTGCAGAATCTCATCATACCTGGAAAATAACAATTTTGCCATCATCAGCCTGGAGGTAGAACGTCCAAGTGGAAGTGATGAAGCTGTGGGCCTGATTCATCACATCCTCCCAAAGCCCTCTGACCAGCGTCAGGGGGTACAGCAGGTGTATCCTGGGCATCATGGCCTCCAACTGAAAGAAAGACAAGCTGAGCGTGCTGTTCTTTACTGAGGCGTGTCTATATTCATACAGACCATCGAGGGATTGTCACATACTTGTACCTGCTCATGCCGCTGCTCCGCAAATGGCAGCTGATTCTGACAGCCCAGGTTGCACGCATACTGTTCATTAGACTGGGTGTAGGCTTCACGGCAGGCTGCGGAAGTTGGGAAGTGATGCGAGATGACATATAGCAAAATAGGATGACAGACACTGGACAAAGGGGCCTTCAGAGCGAGTGAAATCTAACAGAAGTGGGTGTGTAAACAGATGCATGAACAATGTGTTTACAGCTTCAATGAAGGTGATTACACGGTAACTAGTTATTATTTTCACTGTTGAATAATCTCTTGGTTATTCAATCAGTTACTCAATTAGTTGTTTGGTCTATAAAATGTCAGAAAATGGTGATCACTGTTTCCTAAAGCACAGGATGACGTCCTCAAGTGTTGTTTTGTCCACAACTCAAAGATATTCAGTTTATTGTCATAGATGAGTGAAGAAACCAGAAATTGTCACATTAAAGAAGCTGGAATCAGAGGATTGCGTCTATTTTTATTACAAAATTACAATTAATCGATTATCTAAATAGCTGCCAGTTAATTCAATAGTTGACAGCTAATCGATTTGTCATTGCAGCTCTGGATCTCATAGATAAGAAAGGATAATCACAGAGGCCTGGACACCGTACAGAGGAGAGGTAAACAGATGAGAGGCTCCGCGCAGGACTTACTTGATTCACACTCGCTTTTGGTCTGATTCAGGTCGTCGCTGTCTCGGACAAACTGACATATGGAGAACAGACGGCAGCCTCTCTGACAGGCATACAGTTCCTCCTCCTACAAAACAAACCGGAGGACCAGTTGAACGCCTCGACAAACAACGGCGCCCGTGAAAAATGACGCACTTTCAACTTTTACACAAGTCATTGGCAAACAACATGTAACAGAACAGAGAGGGACACGAAGTAACATTATAACGTCTAAGGCCTCGTTTCGCTCCGCTAACTTCCCAGACGTTAGCTAACGCTAGCCATCGTTAATAGTTGCCCCATCGAAAGGAGTACTCACCCGTGGATACGTGTGCAAACTGTATGTCATTTCACACGACTTGTGACAGGATGCTGTGTTTCCCAAAACGCTATCAAACACATCTGACGATGCTGATGTGCTCGAAAGCAGGACGAACAGCCCCAAAATACAGACAAAGTAGGATTGCATCCCCATTTCACCTGCGAAAACCTAAACAAATAACACGCTCTTCTTCCTTCTAAATCGGTTTGTTGTCTCGCGGGAACTCCGCCTCACGCGAGGCTGGCCTTGAACATTCTGCTATGTTTAAATGTTCCTTGTAAAATCTGGCTTCTTCACACAGGCTGTGTTATCCTAAACGTACTGTATGTTCAAATTCTCTATATAATCAAGCAATAAACATTGTGAAAATGGCTTTAAATACATACATACATGCATACATACATACATACATACATACATACATACATACATACATACATACATACATACATACATACATACATACATACATACATACATACATACATACATACATAAAATTGGCAAAGCTGAACATTTCTTGTTATCATGACTTTGAATTGGCTAGACCCCAAAGGAAACATCCTGTGTATCCTGTGCCACTCTTAAATGTTATGCATACAGCCTTGTTTGTGTTACGTGATATTAATAGTTTATTTTATTTTGTGTCTTAATTCTGTTTTATTTTTCTGTTCTGTTCTTCTTTTTTCCTGGTTTTGTATATAACTGGACAGGTATCTGGTGTGTTTACTGTTTAGTTACATAATCAAATGAAGCTGCAGAGAGGTATTTTGCATGAGCAAAATATTATTTTACCCAGCTGAGTGGACAATATTTTGCATACCAAAAGAAAAAGTAGCTTCACAAACATAAACAATACTAGTTACACATTAATCCAGACAGGTCATTAAATACATTATTTGTACAACATATGCTGACTCCTTTTTCCTGCAGAAGACTACATGAAAGTCTACAGACATGTTCTTAGGTACTTAAGAAAACAGGAGTTATTCAGCTAAAGTCAAGAACAATTGCTGGGTCTGCAAACAAGCCAAAACGTGTGTAGCAGATGGGTGTAACAGTGATATCATGGAAAAAGTGTCACTAGTTAAAATTGCACTATGAAATAAAGATAGACTTGAAAGAAAATGATGGAGACACAACAACATGATGTTAAACTTAAACAAATATTACACAGTGAGAATAATAATTATATCAATCACAATAATGGGGTGTTTTGAAGTTTCTTATTTATTCATTTTATTGTATTAATTCAGAAGACTGATAAGTTATTGAATTTTGTGCTATGCGTACCTTCATGGCTTCCAATTTTCTACTTTACCCCCATGTTGGGTAGGGTCCACGGTACGGGTTATTTCCGACAGCACCTAAATGCAACATAAGTAGCTATACTTTACCATAGCCACTCAGCTCTAGCTAGCTTTCCGAAACAAATTTGTCTCATTTAAAGTTATAAAGGCAGCTTTTCGTTAGTGTAGTATAGACAAAAGACTTGAACAAAGCCAGCAACGTGTTTAATGTAATGAATTTCAAAAGGACATGAGCGCTCTACAGCGAGGTAACCAGGTAGCATAGCTAGCTGCTAATAACAGTTAGCATTGTTCTCTCTGGAACCTCCTTCTGACCTGAACAGCAATTTAACCACTAGTTAGTCAAAAATAACCAGTCTACGAGGTAGCCTGCAACTTTGTACTTGAAGATGGACAAGTTTGTAGTGCGGCTCCCCAGAGGGCAAACACCTAAAAAAGCGAAGAGTAACGAAAAGATTTACAAACAAGTTACAATTGAATCTTTACGGGTGAGCTGTCAGTTTTAAATGTGAATGATGGGGTAAAGTCAGTGTTACTGTGTGACAGGTTTCCTTCGTCACTCACTGCCCTTGTGTTTCTTACAGAGGGTGGTTGTGATCGAGGATATCATGCGCTACAAGTCCATCTTGGAGCTTCCAGAGCAGAGCAAGGACAACCTGCTGAGTGCCCTGACAGACCTGAGCAAGAAGATCCCGTCCAAGGAGGTGCTCAGGTCCACAAAAATAGGTAGACTGAGGATTTCCACCCCACTGTGTAGACTACTGACACAATGCTGTCTTGATGCTGAAAGCATTAACAATGATTGTTACCATCTTTCTGCTCAGGATGTAGCTCAGTCTGTAGAAAAACCAAGTCAATGTAAACTACTAAAAATGTACACTTAATAGGTTTGATACTGCGTGGTTCCAAGGCCTGACTTGTATATTATACCTCAAAGGAGCAAACAGCTATCAAAGCTGTGTTTACCTCACACACTGGGCCCTTTCTAAGCTTCGCACTCCACTAATTAGTTCACCACATTATGAAATCCTCTCTCCTCTAAGGTCATACTGTCAACAAAATGCGAAAGCATCTGGACCCCGAGGTGAGTTCAATGGCAGCAAAGGTTTACACCGACTGGAGGACATTCATCGAGGAGAATTCCGATAAGCCGTCTATTGAAGTGCGTTCCGACAAACAATCTGAAGGACTCAGGAGCAACGCTAAAAGACTAATGTCTGAAGCCCTGGGGGTCAAGGTGAGATGGAGCATTACTGAAGTCAAGTGTAACAGCAAAAGCCTTTGTGTTTGACTCAGTATGTTTATTCCACCACTAATTTCCATTTTAATTCACATTAACATTACATTGGTTGTGATATTTTTTGAAGGTTAATTGGTGGAGAAACTACAGAATGTGGTCAACTGTCATATTTTCATTTTTGTTTATATGGCATCAGAGATAAAATCACATCAAACTCACATGAACTGTAAGTTCTTGCAGTTTAGTGTTTCCTTCCTTGCCAGAAAGCACGCAGCATGTATTAAATGTTTGACATTTATCAAATCAGTACATCCCACTTGAAATTCAGCATATGACACATGCAGCACTTTTTAAATGTTTATTTGAACTGATATACAATCCCCAACTAAAAATGTTGAGGAAAATGTTGGCTGCAAGTCCACTAACATCTTTTTATGTATCAGTTTGCTTATGTTTGTTCTTGTTGCTTTCTGATGTGACCCACAGGAGGATTCTGGTCTCATTGACAACATCGAGAGGGAAGTGTTTCACCAGAGCTCCCGGTTAGTCAGCAGCTCATACAGGCGGACTGTCAGAGCGCTGGTGTTTGCCTTCAAACACAACCCTGAGATCAAAACTCAAGTGAAGGACAGCACAATGCCAGTCACCCAGCTGGTTTCCAAGTACAAGAAATAACTGGTAATCAGTTAGGTTGACCCTGCATATTGAAGACTTCTGGTTGTAATACTTGAAATTTGTCAAAATTTTCTCATGCACATTTTATTTTTCAACTTTTTTTTATTACTTTATTGATTTTCTGGAAAGGAGATATAAAATACTTTTACACATTGTGGCACATCAGCAGCCTTACACTGTTTTATGAACACATGTAAATCACTGTTAGAATATGGAATTTATTGTTGGTGGTGATGATTATGCCATTTCTTCATGTTTTTGTTAATAGTGGCTCTGTTTTTATACTGTGGTTGAACACTTTTATATAAAATGTGATTGAAAATATGACAACTTCAGCATCGGAGTCCTTTCTTTGTTGGATAAAACCATACGTACATGCTGTAAATACTAAAGCAGCACCAGCCAAACAATAGCTATCACCATGAGAATAACAGCCAGAACACAGATGCTAATGAAGACAATATCGCTCAGGTCGTGAGGCTCTTGTTTTGGATCTCCGGCTTTGCCGTCACTGTCACTGTCACTTTGCTGGGCCTGCTCCTCGAGACGTTGCTCCTCTGCTGAAATGATGGACACCGATGCTATCTTCCGCAGGGCATCACACTGCACCTTATATTCCTGCACATTCTGCTGCTTCCCATCAGAGAAATCAATGTAGAGTTTGTTTACCAGCACAGTGATGTTCTGATATTTCTGTAAGGGAGCAGGAGTTATAGAAGCAGGTCACAAATACGTCTTTAACAGCATAAGTATGGATCATCTTTGTCTAACATGGTGCACCAGTAAGTGATGTGAGACTGCGGCTGGTCACCTGGCTAGCAGTGCCACAGTTAACAAACTGAGCAAGTATCTTGTACGAGGTGGCTGTCAGCTGGGCTGCACAGGTTGGGTTCCCCAGGTAGATGCTCTCGCGGTCCAGCTGAGGTAAATACTGCTGGGGTATCAAAATGGTGAATTCTGATCTTGTGCAGCTAACGTTTACAGGTACCACTTGGATTGTGGGAAGAGAAAAGACACAGTTCACACTTGTTGAAAAGCAGAATATATACTAATGACATAGGAAAGAGTTGTTTTTAAGCATTTAGAGTCAACAATATTGTAAGCGGTAGCGAGCTCATGACTTCACTCTACAGCCCGCACAGAATAAACAGAATTAACATCAATAGAAATCATAAATTTTTCACTCTCAGAATGCATCAAATGAACTTTTACCTCCAACATAAGAAGCAGTGAACCCTCTGCGAGCTTCATTTCTGTCGGTGCTGAGCACCACCAGCATCTTGTGGCCCTTCGAGATGAGAGAGGAAGGTTGCTCCCTGCCGCACCAGCGTCCCAGCAGGGTGTCCGTCTGACTGTCCCCATCATAAACTGCAACTGAGTCATAGTCACACTTGCCTGACAGGCTGTTACGGTCCTCCAAGTCCATCATGGGGAAAAAGAGTTTGATGCGGTATCCAGCTGCTAGAGTGATGCTCCAGTGGCAGTTGATGTTGTTTGGGTAGATGTTTGGAAAATGGGGGCTGCTGAAGTTGCCACTTACAGCTGACAGGACCTGCTGGCATTCACCTGTTTGAGTGCAGTCAGATTCAATGATATCAATTTAGTACATTGTGTTCAGTCCAGTGTCGGCATTGTAGGATGCTGCATCCATGATTTGATAAATCACTCTTAGAAAAGTAAAGGTTTATAGTGATAGCAAGTATGTGGTTAAAATCCCCTTATTAAATAAACACGTCCTCCACACTGTAAAGGAGTAGTTCCACTTTTTGCGAAAAATAAATATTTACTTTCTTGCTCACACTTAGATAAGAAGGTTGATACCACTCTCACATGTATATAATAAGTATGAAGCTACAGCCTGCAGTGTGTGGTGAGCTCTCTGGACCTGGCTTTTAGACTCATGCAAAGCTGCACTCTGCCCCCAACTTGGCCTCTCAGATCAAATCCCAATCCCAACACTGCTTTTACTGCTGCTACTGCACTCCTTCATTTCACATTTATCTACAATACTTTGTTTCAATTTTTCCATTTTTAAAGTACAGAAATATAAAATAATATAATTGTTGTCCTGCATATTGCAGTGCATTTCTGTCCCTGGTTTTGTATCTTGTTTGCACCTCATGTGTAGTCTGAATGTTGGCTTCACTCCCATTGAATTGTGCATCATTCATTCTCTTTGTTTTGCATCATGGACCAGGAGAAACATAATTTCGTTCCTCTATGCACTGTACTGCACTGTATGCAGATGGGTGATGATAAAGTTTTTCTCTCCAGCAGCCAGTTATCTTAGCTTAGCACAGAGGCTGTAAATTGAGGGAAACAGCTAGCCTGGCCACTGTGCAAGGCCAAGAAATAGTGAAATGTCAAATGAAACAAATGAGATATAACCTGGTGGTTAGTGAGCTCCAGAGGTGCTGTCGGTGGGTTTCTTTACCTGTGGATGGAGCCTGGCTAGCTGTTTCCCCTTGTTTCAAGCCTTTATGCTAAGCTAAGCTAACTAGTTGCTTGCTGCCCCTTCATATGCACACATGAGTGGCATCACCTTCTGCAACACAGTTTTAGGATTTCATTTCATCCTCTTGCCGGTCAGTTAGTGCTCGATGAGGTCAAACGACAGTCGGTCTGTGATCAGCTGAATGAAAGTTATTCCGCAGTGTTTAAATTGGATTCAAGTCTGGGCTAGACCACTTAAGGACTTTCTCTTTGTGGACTTTTTTCTCGGGTGTGATAGGTGTGAGAGGGGTGATGAGCTCTGTTTGACACATAGATAGTGCTTTACATTGGAGCAGAAATGTTCAATTTTCATTTCATCTGTTGGCAGGATCTTTTGTGCCATGTTGTCATCTAGGTCTTTCATGTGCCTCCACTTAAATTTTCAGCATGATGTGATTTGCTTTTTTTTCCTTCTCGCCACTAATGTCAGGCTAACCCTGGATTCCATTGTTTCCTATTGTTTAAATCCAACCCAGAATAATTTTATAGCCCTCAGTAGATCTATAGGTCTTCACTGTCGACTTCCAATAGGATTTCTGCAAAAAAGGGTCACTTTGTGTAAGCCCAAAAGTAATAGCATGTGACTGCTGATGACTGAACAAAGTCTCTTTTTCATTTCCAAAACCTGCACTTTCACCAGAAAACACCAAGGGGGTCAAATAATGAGAGCACTTTATATTTCATAGTGGTGTGAAGAATTTATTTTTTCAATACAAGTAATCAAACCAAACTTTCCTACCTGAGTAATAGTAGGCCTTGAACCCACGTCCACCAATGTTGAAGTCGGACTTGAAGACTACCAGAAGCTGGTTGGAGGTGGTGACTATGTGCGGGGGTTTATCTGCCCCACAGTATTTCCCCAGGTGGCGGTGGGTGACTGTCGGGCCATCAAACAGGGCGACAAAGTCAAAGTTACATCCCTCATTGTTTTCCAACTGGAAGTCCAAGAAGACCAAGCTGACCACGCTGGTGTTGGACACATGGATGGCCCAAGAGCAATCAGCATTGTTGCTGTATTCCTGAGGGTAGCCCGGGCTGGAGATTACACCTGACAGGCCAGTTAGGACTCCACCACACATATCTAGAGAAAGATAGAGGGCAGATGGACCTGACAGTTTTCTTTTTGAAAAGGAGAAGCATCACAGACTACAGTTAATGGATGCAACAACCTCCGAAGAGGGTTGTAAAGTGGTTTACTTGGCTTGTTTAATGGGGCCATCTGGAAAACAACAACCAAATATTACACCAATTAAAGATAAACATGCTCACATTATCATTGTGAGCATGATAGCACGCTGATGTGAGCATTTAGCTCAAAATACAGGCTCACAGAGCCACTAGCATGACTGCAGATTCTGTTTCTATATAATGTTTTGGTGAGATATTAAGAACTCCAGTGAGGTTAACATCAAGAAGTTTTAGCTAAAAGCCATGAGTTATGGCATTGTCAGAAATAAATAACTCAAGTTTTGAGCAGTTAGCCAACTGATCCCTGTCATATTGCATCAAATATAACAAGTTACCTTTTCTGTAGCCAACACTGAAGCCCCGGTGGGCAACATGGCGGTCTGAATGGAAGATGATGGACATGACATTCCAAGAAGAGGTGAACTGTGGCGGGGAGATGTCACCACAAAATACCCCAAGGAGGTTGCCCTCATCCTCAGATATGCCATTGTAGATCTTGATGTAGTCATAAGCACAGTTGGCATGGTACTCCAGCTCAAAGTGGTGAAAGGTGAGGAGGACGGAGGAACCCTCTGCCACCACAATTAGCCAGGCACAGTCAATGTTATAGGGATACAGGCCTGGGAAGTTTGGACTGGAGATATTGCCAGATGGAGCAGAGAGGATCCCTCCACATTTGACACCTTATGATTACAAAAGTTTAATATCAGCTCAAAGAGAAAAGATACAGAGTAAAGGTTATTGCTCTTTCGTTGCTTACTTGTGTGACAATGTTCTAGCAACCTGGAACAACCTCTGAAAAGCGTATTACAAGCTGACATTGAACAATTAGGTCCAACTTTCTCTGTATATACAGTACCAGCAAGATAAAGTGCTTCCATCAAATTTAAGCTTTGTTCCATCAAGATAACAAATAGCAACTCACCTTTTTTAGAATCAGCCTTGTCAACAAGCAGTAGTAAATGAACCAGTATAGCCACCCTGAGACTCATGTTGTTATTGTTGATTCGCTTTTTGTCACGCCTCAGCTACAGTACCAGCAGAGACAGACAACGGCAGTGTCAGAGCGTACAGCCTTGAGACATCAACAGAACAGTAGTGCCTGTAGAGGTAATGGGACTTTGAAAAATTCATCCACAGCCTGAATGAGGAACCTGACACCTACCTGGGCCACGCTTTGCCCTCTTTGCTAAATTTTAATGACTGATATCCAATGAGCACGAGTGGCTTGTCAGGACACTGTTTGGAGAGATACCATACATTTTTAATGCTCTCTCTCTCTCTCTCTCTCTCTCTCTCTCTCTCTCTCTCTCTCTCTCTCTCTCTCTCTCTCTCTCTCTCTCACACACACACACACACACACACACACACACACACACACACACACACACACACACACACACACACACACACACACTAAACACCAGCTGCAAGGGGAGTTGATAGAAGAGACAGAAAGAAAGAGAGAAGGATGATCACATTTGTCACTAATATAAATGGCTTCATTAGAGAGATATAAGGAGAGAACATCCCAGAACTATTAATGTCATGGAGTAAGAGGAACTGTGCAGACAAAAGCAACTTAAGTACGACACAAAGACAACAATATCTTAACAATGAATGGGAATGTACAGTATGTCAATGAGGAAATGCACAGGTGTGTCACATGTGTGGTGTGTCTCACTTATTTGGACTGCAGCATCAAAGGCTTTGTAGCTATTATAATAGCTGCTACTATTGACATTTTAGCACAGTCACCTTACTCAGTACAGTACAATAGGTTAAAAGTTCATTCTTCTCTCTCGTATCTGCAGCTGGAAATTCCATAAAAAAGCTATTAAGTGGATCTTGATTATTTTTGGTCAAATACAATATGCCGTTGTTTGCAGACATGGGATATATCCTCAAATGCTTTATTGAAAAAAAAAAAAGTTTAGTGGAAAACATGCTCTTTCTTTCTTGCCAGAAGTTAGATGAGGAGATTAATATTACTCTCATATGTGTCTGTTAGCTTAGCTTATCGCCCAGTGGAAACAGGAGGCAGACAGCTTGTCTTGATGCCACTGCTCCCAGCCAATTAATAGTTTTGCTAGCCTCCTGTTTCCACTCTTAATGCTAAGCTTAGTCAAGTGTCTCTTGGCTGTAGCTTCATATTTAACAGACAGATAAGAGAGTGGTATCTTTTTTATTTAACTCTCAAATAAAGTATCTCCCGATGGTTCATTTGAGGAAAAATAACAACAGGACTCTAATATTGCACTATAAGTAGTCATTCTGTGTTAAAATTTTACTTAAGAGAAAGAGTTTCAGATGTTTCTGTTTCCACTGAGGCTCACACCTTCACCCTTAGAGAGAGAGAGAGAGAGAGAGAGAGAGAGAGAGAGAGAGAGAGAGAGAGAGAGAGAGAGAGAGAGAGAGAGAGAGAGTATAAGTCACAGCATTATGACTCCTAAGCAAGGTCATCTCTCTCAAAGATTTTGATGCAAATTTTGTTTACACTGTTGGTTCTGTTTATGACAAGAACGCTGCAATGACTCTCAGACAAAGATTTTGCTGTATTTGCTGAATGCCAATCATATCCCATGACTCATTCCTCTGGGTTTGGCAGTCTTATAACTGAGCATTGCAGACACATGTAGACAGCAATAATCCTGACTAAGTGGAGTATATAACAGACAGGGTGATAAAGTGCTCTTCATAAAAACCTATTCTGCAAATAAATGTTTGCTTTTTCAGTAGTGCTGTGCAGGCAATGCTTTTTGGGAATATATAATGGCTTCAGTGAGCAAAGCTAGTAGCTGAAAGAGACCTGCTAGATGGTGCTGTGGCACTATGAAAACAGAGTGAAAATCACCACTGGCTTTTAAAAAGTCATGCTGAGCACCGAGCTGAAATAAATAAGAATGTGATTAAAATCAGTCAAGTGTTTTTCACACAGTGGTTCCTGGAACTAAAATGAACCGCCTTGCCTTTGAATGTTAATTCCGTCCTCTCTGAAAGCTTGTCATTGTTCAAGGATGTGGGTACTGGGCAGTGCTGAAATGTGTTTCAGAAAGATATCGTTTGTTTAGAGCAATTAAATCACCTATTAGCGAGTAAATACTCAAAAAACAAATAAGGTTGAAAGTATTGGAAAATTCTGGCAGAATAAAGGGGAATTTCAGTTTAACAAATGGCAGCCTTTTGACCATAGCTCTTGGAGCTTAATTGAATGATTTTGGTCCACAAATACCGCATCTTATTGGTTATTCAGCAAAAAACAAAAATCAATTATTAACACCTCAAATCATAAGTGGATGGGATTTGCTGTGTTGTGGTAGGTGGGGGCATTTGACAGCTGTGGCATCTGACATCTTTTAATCCAAACAGCAAGAAGGCAAATGATGCAAACCTTGATAAAATTTTTAATAAAATGTAATCTGTTTACAAAACATCTTTTTCCACATCAAGACAGATTATGTTCGACTCTGCTACGGGTATGCAGGGACTGTTGGTAACTGCTCATCCTGACGAATGCTTTGTAAAGCTCCTGACAGTCGGGGAGAAATGAGGTGAATATATAAGCACATATGTCACAGGACAATAACAAGTCAATGTTTCTGACACAGCCCGCGGCTAGGTGGGATATCTCCATGCTATTTCCAAGTGCATCCAGGGCTATATGGTGTCTTAGTTGGCATGATTTGTCTTTTAATATTTTTAATGCATGGTGTATTTCTGCAGAAAGAGCCTAAGGATAAGCCTCAATCAACTTATGCTGCATGTTGTTTAGTTGTGCACTGCAACACAGTGTTTCTCCTATTTTTTTTTTTTTTTTTCTTGTTTTTGCATTCAGCTGGTTGGATTTCTGACTCCTGTTTCAGGTCTTATGAGTTCAGGCGGCGCTAAAAGCTAATTTTTCAAATAACAGAGCTTTACTTAATGACATTTAGAGTATTCTACATTAGTTGCGTTTCTATAGCAGTGGTGGCAATTTTCATGCAGGAGTGGACCAGCCAAACTGAATGAGTACAGAGGAAACATTGGTACAACCTTGTACCTTGTATTCCCAGCTGGTGCTCACTTACAGCCAGAAATGTTGTTTTTTTTTCCCCTCGCAGTGGTTTTGTTAACATTTTCTCTGCGCCACTTGGTTCCATTTCCACCTTCTCTCTGTACCAAGGACAATATTGATATGTCATTGCACCTCCGAATCAGGGAGCTCACAGATTGGATTATGGACCATAATGAGCTAAACCTCCCTCTATGAGGGCAATGAAATCCGTGATTCGGGTTAAGGAACAGAAAGGAGAAAGAATCGACTTCCCTTGGCAACTGCTATTTCTAATACCTTCACTCTGCTGCATTAGATGAGAAAACATTTGTTATGTTCCTGGTTGCTTTTGTCATTTATACAAATTTAATTGCATATAGAGTGAAGACAAACCAAAGGCATCACGGCAACAATATAAAATGCATGTAATGGGACGCTGTTAAGACAGTGCTGTGCTTAAAGCTTAAATTGAAGACCTAGCTGTTTAAATTGTTTCTTAAAAACTGTGCACTGCCTAAAATAACCTTGCTTATAAAACTTACTCTTGTAACACTAATTGGCTGTCAAATCTGCGGCAAAACTAAATTCTCCCAAAGACTGGTGTTTCATTTAAATCATTACAACTGTTGCAAATGTGAAAGAAAACACACACTTTTGAAGAAATGAATTTGAATAAACTTAATACGTACAATAAATGGACATTATAAGATTAAAATGAATAGGCAGCACAGCTAAAATGTGTGATTGGATTTACAGCTGACAGAGAATAAAAAGAGTAAGAAAGATCTTAAAAAGACTGGTCAGTTGGCAGCCCTTACTAATATTACCACTTTACTGATTTAATTCAGTTTTAGAGAGAGTTTCAGCACATTTTTAGTTCTTCGGGCCGCAGAGCCTCCTTTTCTGTCGCGGGAGCGGCCACCTGCTTTTTAGGGTGAACGCTCTAAAAACCCACAGTTCCCTAACGTCTCATCACCGAGCGGTACACACGGTTAGCAACGAATTGGCAAACATAAAATATTTAGCAGCAGAGCAGTCATATATTTCCCTCAGGAGTTGGTAGACCAAAATAGAGCTTAAAGGTGAGTGATTGCTGGACGCCAGGTATACCTGAACACACATCGAAAGAATGCGGATGTGCGCTGTAACTGCTGAAGGAGTAAAGAAGCAACGGTTAGCTGAAAAGTTCATCATATTAGCTTAAAAAGTGGTGATACGTCAATGTTGTGTCCACGACTTAAAAAACAAACAAACAAGTGAATAAATAAATAAATAAAAATAAAGAATTTGTAACTATAGGTTTAAAGGTCAAAACACTCGTTTGCTACCTCGTTGTTTGCTAACTGCCCCTCGTGTAGCTAGCAATTAAGAAAGCTAGTTAAGCTAATTTGCGGCTAACAGTTCGATAATGTCACTTCAGGACGACTTTGTGAAGAAATAATTGTGTTGGTGGTCGGTCAGAGAGATGTGTTTCAAGTGGGAACTTTCTGGCTTGGCTGTGGACCTCGACGTTGACTCTTTCCAAACACATGCAAAGCTAAGGTAAGTGCGTAATGCTTTTGCTAATGTTCACCTTGACCGAGAACTCCCGTCTGTCTCACTGCTAATGTTAGCAGTTTTGTTTGTTGGTTTGGCTTTTGGCTAACCCACATATCTGCTTGTATGCAGTACCAGGAGGTTTGGTATTTGCATATCCTTTCTGTCTTTGTGTTTAATGTATTTTGGTTTCTTTTAGCTAGGCATATGTATTTTGAGGTTTCATGTTGTCGCATGCGGAGGAGGTGAAAAATGACTTGGATAGGTTGCTGAAGGTGTTGCCATCCTTGGAGGGGATTTCCTGTTGCCTCATTGTACACCTGGGTCTCTAATAGCGGCTAAGCGTGTGTTGCTGTAGGGATGTAAACATGATTGCTGCCTTGCACGCAGCCTCTTCACATGATTATTACCCAGTAATATTGGCTTCATGGGGAGCGTAGCATAGCCTTTGTAACAGAGGATGGATTATTGCTTGACTATCCCTCCCATCATAATTGCATGTAAACTGCTGCGCTCCTGTGCTTTGGTTTATGTTTCTGCTACACTCATTTCCAATCATAAACTTCATGTACAGATTGTCACGCTGCATATCAGCGACACATAACCTTTCAGAGAGCTCGGGGTAATAGTTCTGCTGTGCAAGGCGCACGGAGTAAAACAGTGGTCTTGTTGAAAGAAGTAATGGGCCTGTGTTTTTCACACAGTACTAACATGATAGCCTACTGCTGCATATGAAATGGCATGATGGTTTCCAAAGGTTGCTGCGATTCGTTTGCCTTGTTTCCTGTCAGCTTACTTCAAACCGATTGTCTAGAGGATAAAATTATATAATGGCTTTAAATATGACTGTTGTACATGGCATATTCACATAGTTATATTGTCTGCATGGGGATCTCAACATGGCTTTTGTCTTGCAGAGGGTTGGTAGTCAGAAACATTTTCTCCACATGCTTTATGGTGATTGGAGAAGTAGTGTAATTAAACTCAAAGTAAGTGGTTTATGCAAGCGGTACAAGACATTCCACATGCTTTCCACTGGCTGGCTTTGGGCTCAGTATCTAATGTATTTTTTGGTGAAGTTCATTATCGTCACTCCTGCAGTCTCTGCTGTTTTGAAATCTCTCAAAACATTAGTTTTCTTAAAGGCACAATCTGCTGTAAACAAAATGGCAACCTATGTTGGAATAAGATATTCATCTCAAATTGATTGACACCTTTTGAATACACAGACACTGGACACGTTTCTAGCACTTACTGATGCTTTTTGTTCACATCCGTGCATTCAGTATGAGTTCAGCTTTGCTAGTTGTACGAATAAAGGCACGGTTCTTTCAATGTTTTATTTCAAGGCTTTTCTTAAGTCAATGAGACAAATCAACAAACACAGTCATCACTTGCAAGTGAAAAATGAAATATGGTTAAATAGACCCAGACGTGAAATAAAATAATAGCTTATATCTAATAATAATGCTTCAGAGTGCTATGCATTAGAACTCAAACAGGGGCCACGAGACATTGGCTGGGTGAGTAACTCATCCTTGCCTGATCTTGTCAGGGAAGGCAAGAAATGGGTTTCAGATTACTGAGAATTTTTTAATTGAATTTGTTGTCAAGAACCTGAGTCTTTCCATCTGTAGTGTGTGATTTCCATTTCCTCAAAATGAGTCTTTTGGTGACAGTACCCAGCGTCAAAGACTGTGGCATGGCTGTTGAACAGCACAGAGTGGATTGTGAACAGCTGAAGATGGCAAGCCCAGCTTCCAGCTAGCTGGTTCTTTTATAGGCCTTTGAGTAGAAAGGCACATTTTGAGATGTGCTTTCATCAGTGACAAGTGAGGTGTTTTGTATAATAATAATATACAGTGTATCACAGCTTTTTCAAAGAGCAAGCATGTAGAAGTATAGCATCTAAGGCAGAGCTCTATAAATCAGTTCCAACTGAGTCATCTTGTTGGCTGTGTTGTTTTGGGCAAAAAGCGACAGCATTTTAATTAATCACTCACATAGCGATGCTGCAGTGTAAATACTCCAGATAACAGGAACTCAAAAGGGGGGAGAGAAGAGCACCCTGGCACATAAACAGAGTACAATTATGGCCCTTAGCAAGAGCACTTGATTAAGCTGTTTTAGTACCCTTTACTCACTGGGTACTAAACATCTGACTCATAATGCATCAGCTATATCAGAAGATTGCTCTTGCTATGATCTTGCACAAATATTCACAAGTAATTAAAAAAATGGAATTATGAAGTGGATGGGGACAAGAATCAGTGATACAAGCGGCTCAGCTACTTGATGACAAATATGAGGGCAGTGACTTGAAAATATTAGGATTATTATATCATTTGTGTAGCATTTTTTAATCTTTTGAGGTTCAAGTCTTGTAATCATTCTGTTGAACTGAACTGAGAGTGTCCTCCCATGAAAAACGACAGTGTTGGCTGTTATGGCAAATGCTCAAAAACAACATATTTATGTACAAATCCTCTCACAGCCATACAAATTATGACTGTCACCCGTCAGAAGCAAAGGAGGAAATTGTGTGGCATTGTTATATAACCACATAAGTGAAGAAGAAGGTTCTGATGGTTGGATGGGTCAACAAAACATGGACTTCTTTCAACCATGGCTACAATTGTTCCCTAACCATAACCAAAAAATGCTTTCTCTAACCTGTTTTATGTCTAAACATAACCAAACCTTTGTGGATTTGAGCCACATTTTAGTGTGTGTGTCACTGACATCCGCTGGCAAACAAACTTCTACCTGCCTCTGGACTTTCAAATGAATCTTAATTAACAATTGCCAATAGCCAGAACAGTCCAGAGGGCCAGATGGGCTGTTTTATTTTCTATTTTACATGTATAGTAAGAGCTTGGCTTTACGTCGCAGACCATTTACTTGTACAGTAGGAGCTGGAATTTAACAACATTTCTAGAATCGTACAGTGTATGTCCAGTTCAACAGTTGGCATCAGATCTGAAGACCCTTTTATCTGGTGAGCAATTACAAACAGCGTATTTTGTCCTTTAATTTGGATGACACTTTGAACATAACCTAAATACACTCATACCTTTAGGGCACTACTCATTAGTGCCATGACTAAGGTGTGTTTTCTGTTTGAACAGTATGGTCTAAATGTCAGTATCCACAGTATACAGTGTCCTAAGAGCCTGTGACTCAAGGTCTTAGATTTAGTACCTCATTGCCATGTGAACAGAACTGATAAGACTCTTGCCTCATTGGAGCTCAACCTAAAAGCACAAAAACAAAGTGGTCAGCAGCATTGCCTTTCAGTGCATTGTGCTCATATGAATACCATAAGGACCCATCTGTGACCACAGTTTTCCTCCCTGTTGCTGACCCTTTTGGCCTTGGTCACCTTTTGGGTCTGAATCTGCTCTTTGCTTCCTGACAGATGGCCTAGTGCACTGGTCATTTCCCAATCTGTGGGTGGGACCAACTGTATGCACAGACTGGGCACATGCAGAATACCCACGAAACATTCAGAGTTGCGTTATATTTAGTTGCAAATAATGTGAATAATGTGAAGTCTTGCATTACAGCACAATATGAAAACCAATTTCACCAGGCGTAGTACTTGACAAAGGCCACGGTGGTGGTGTTCCATTTGAACAGTTTACATAATGTTGCAGTAATCTGACAAAACAAGGTGGTAAAAACACAGTGCAACCTAATTATTCTGTGACATTTCTCTTTAATATCAGATTTGGCTTTGTTCAGCAAGCAAAGTGTAATCCATGAGAAACTTGCCTGCGTTCACAGCTGAACAGAACGTGCGTGTTTGTATGAGATACCAATTCAAGGTACTCCTGAGGAATAATCCACTTTTGCATGAATAAACAGTTGGAGATAATCAACCCCTTACTGAGAACCAATGAAAATTCTTCCCAAGAGTCATTTGGAAATGATGCCCACCAGTATATTAATAGTTAGGGGACAACAGCAACAATGGAGACAGAAGGTTAACAGCTATTGGCCAGTTACACTCCTGGGATGCAGAATGACCAATTACTGTGATTAATAGGGGTCTAATTAAATAGTCTCCCTCCCAAACATCGCCAGTAATGTTTTCACTGTAATAAAACATTAAGAAGATTTTGCTTATTCTTTCTCAAATTTTATTACTCCTGTGTTGTCCATATCTGTGAATCTCAGTGTTGTGGGTGGATCGTCAGTGCCTCTCATAAGACATTATCATTACTTGCACGCAGACTGATGGGAGTGTGTTTGTGCATTTCTGTGTGTGGATGGGGTTGTTTGTGCTGTGTTCCCTCATCTATCAGTGGGCTGCCCTTCTCTGATGGCCACTGAAGCTCCATTAGTACCCACAGTCCTGATTGATGTTGCACAATACTGTGTTGGAAGGCTAGGATTATTGTTCTGAAGCAGCGACATGCTTATTACAACACCTTTTCACAGCAGAAAAGGGGAATTTCTCTGCTGATGTTAGGGGGCTCAGATTTGCATTGATGGTGAGCTCAGCAAATGTCCAAAATTATTTGCTTTTCAGGAATTTGTTTGCAAATGTACTATGTCTCAGTAAGAATAATGTTTTTGAAAACAGGGCAGTTTAGATAATAGGGTGTTTCTTGAATGAATTTGAAGAATAAGCTCTTTCATGTGGAACGGTTCTGAACCCTGACTGACAGACTGTGCAAGCTCCCCTGATTCGGATGATTCAGAGCTGCTAAGTAGTTACATTTGAACCCGCGTGTCAGTTGAAATGCTGCAAACCTGCTTGATTTAAAGGATTTAAGCGGCTGTTGTGAGAGCTGCGACAGCCAAGGTCCAGTCCTCTAATGATTCCACTTATGAGCTATCTGAAACAGCATAAAAGTGGATGAATTTTTATTTTTTCAAGCAAAATGAAAACCGGTAACTTGAAAGCCCACCGATCAAACAAAATCAAATTTTCAACATCTGTGTTAAACACTCTTGATCACATAACGATGACATAGTGGGTGCTATTAAAATGAAACGCTGTGAAAAGCAGTTTGAGATCACACACTGATATGGTTTCCCATATGAAAACATACTTTTTCCATGTGATCTGTCTTCCTGCTTACCTCAGTGTTTTCGCTTCTTTGGTGCCGTCTGCGTCAGCAAAGTTGTGCGTCTTTAAAAGTGAACGCTTCAGTTATGTTGCTGCTCTTCAGTATGGCCTTTGAATTCTTGTCTGCATTCATTAGTGGGAAGCAATGACACCATGAGTACCAGGGCCAGCTGCCAACACATCCATGCCGCGAGACAATGACGGAGATCGCTGGCTCTGTAGCCTGCTGATGAGTACACAGTGTCTTTGATTTTGCATTTGAAACAGAGATGTAAAGCTTGTAGCCTGCTGGACTGTCAAAAAGAAGCTGAGGCTGAATCACTCAAGTTTGGATTTATTTCGTGCCAGCTTTTCTTTTGTTCCTTCCTGAGTGCCTCTTTATTGTCATTATCAAGGTCATAGAATGAGTCAGAAATGGAACTGCAATTAGTTAACACATTGTCTTGTCTCCATGTGTGAAGAGAGTTTTGTGAAGGATTATTTTCCTAAAGTTGATGATGAAGATGATTTTTGAGATTATTTGTCTGTGCAGAGATGGGGGAAATAGGAGAGAAAGAGGATGACATGCAGGAAAGACTCAGTCAGATTCAAACTGACAGCCTTAACCAGCTGAGCTTCCCCCACACACACAAACAATTCAGTTTTGATTGTTAAATTCGTGATGTTTGGCAGATGGTGTGTATTTTCTCCATCATATTTTTTCCCAGCAGTATATGCGTTGCATTTCTTATATGTACAATGGCATGTGACAAAGTACGGTGATTGCTCTGCTGCATATTGAACGTACCATTTTAGTATTCCAGCGCCGCACATTATTACACCCGTTTCCACACATTAACCTTTCCCGCGTTCTTTCCTTACTGTTGTGCTCACATGTGCCTGGGCTATGATTAATATGTCTTTGCCCTCATGTGATAAAATCTCGCAAATCTTCCTTCCTGCCTACCTACAACTCCACTCACCTTATTATTTTCGAAAGGTTGTTTGGTCACTGAGCTTAGATTATTCCATTCCCTGCTCCCTACATCTTATGCGCCACGTGTCCCTTCCTCATTCAGATATGTTTTTTTTCTCCAGGAATGGAATATGGAAATGTGTTTTAGCGCATGTGTGGATGATGTTTCTCTATATCATATAACCATTTCATCAACTTCCCAATAGGGCAGCTTGTGCGGATGTCCTTGGTTTAACACTGTTTTCTCAGCTGGTCCGATGTGGCTTAGTTGTGCTTTGTGACACAGGGAGGAATTGGACCAGACACTACATGTATTGGGGACTAAAAAGTGAAAATACGGGCATCATGAACCTTATTTATTTTTCACAGCCCCCTTCTTTTGACAGCATCTGCCTTCCTTAGTGTATGATTTTGCATAAATTCCCAGAGGATGTGGTCCTGATCATTTGGGTTTAGGAGTTGGTGTGTGCAGGTCCTTGAAGCATAAGTCTGGCATTATTCTCAGTTTTTGAATTCTCTGTAAATCCAACGGAAAGACCAAAACCAACAATGCCTGTCTCTCAGTATTTTCCAACTGTCTGTGGCTCTCAGCCCTGAGCCCGTTTGTCTCTACAGAGGATGAAATTCTTTAAAAACAGGTTGTAGTTTCATTTTAAATAGCGGACTCAGTAATTCCTTAAACTAGCACTGTAGTTTTTTTTACATCTATCTTTCTCTTCCTCCATCTCTAGTTTTCTCCTCCTTTTCTCTCCTCTCTGCTGGACCATCCAGCAACCTCTCTCTATCTCTCCTGGCTGTTGATGCCTCATCCAAACATTTGGATCTGGATCATCGTCCCTCAGGAGATTCATCCTCTTCTCGTCTCTCCTTTCTTGCTATTTTGCATGCTATCATGGCTCTCTCTGCCTCTGTGTGATTGTCTGTCTCTCCTATCTCTGTGAATGCTGTGCTGTCTGTTCTGTGTGGGGCCTGTCCTCCTTCCAGGTCTCCATGGTTGAGAGGAGGTTGTGTGGCTCAGGTTCTCCCTGGGGGGGATGGGGGGATGGGATTTCCTTAACCAAATCGAGGGTCTAATGACAGAAAAGCTGCTAAAGGCAAATTGTGATTTGTGATCTGGGCTGTATTAATAAAATTAACTTGACTACAGGAGAAGATGGTGCATTTTGGGACTGTTTTCTGCCACAGATGAATACACATTCAATATGCTACAGTTACCATGTTCACAGTAAGAAAGCAATATGTCACCTGACAGTATAGCTCACTGATGTACATCCACACAAGTTGATAATAAGGAAAGCAGAATATCACTTGCCTTAAACAAAGCATAAATAGAGCACAGTTCCACAGGTTTGAATTCAACTGCTAAAAATGTTTTCACTGAATATTCTGTCTCCTCTTTACGACAGATCTGTGTTTTTCTCTGCTAATATTGACTGTTGCTCCAGAAATTTTTCAAAATATCTGTGGTTTAACTTAATGGAACCTGGAAGAACTCCACACACTCTGTCTGGGCTTTCGTGTCAAGATGTCATTACAATAAACATGAATAATTGACGCAGCTCAGCTCTTATAAAAAATTCATAGAAATTTATCACCTAAATTTATCATTTGCACTCAACAAACATCAAACCTCTGGAATGAAAGATTATTAGTTGTGAATAATGCATAAATAATCTTTAATACATGACACCATCTATTATTTATTAATTGATGATGTTTTTTGTTATGATAGGGAAAAAAATACTCTGTAGGGCTACGCTCTTTGTTTCCCATTATCACATTTCACTGATCTGAGCTACTAGATTAGATCTGAAGACCTTTTTCTCATTTTAAGGTCTCTCAAATTTAAAATTATTTCTTACCTCTCCTGTAATTCAGGTGAAAACACACTGGATCTTTTCCTGCACGTTAGATGTTCTAGGTTTTTATCTGACAGTATAGATAGAACAAACATGAAAACTCCCTGAAGTGAAGAAGCTTTCAGCATTGTTTTCATGGAGAGTCTTCACTGCCCATGATGGAAACAACCTCACTTCTCCCTTGTGTCAGTGACTATACTTCCACTGTAGCATATGCTCAGACAAATAGCTCTGTGTATTAACTGGAGTTAAAAGCCTAGCCTGACCAAATGGACCTATTTACTGACAGATTCTGTTTCAATTAGCACAGCGGTGATGATGAAAAGACATCCATTACAGCCTGCAGCATGTTTTCAGCAGTGGCAGATCTGAAGTATGATGACAGGAAGAACAAGCGGAAGAACTGATTGCTGTTGTCTTTTGCATTACTCAGGGGAGACCATTTTGTTCTGCGGTGCAGACTTGCACAGTATCTCTTCTTGAGCTTTCCAACACATCAGCCATTTCACATTTCCTCAAAGCACACAGTTATTTTCAGAGCCAGGTTGTGAAAGATTCAGCATGTTCACTATCCATCTTTACTGGAGTGCACTATTTCTGTTTCTATGTGGACTTACAGCAATAGTGTAACATCTAATATTTGAAAGGATGATTTTGGTTTATTACAACTTGGGTGTAATTTTAGTTTTGGACATAATTTTCTGAGACCTTGGAATGCAGCCACATGTTGAAAAGGAGTCTGTCAGGTCAAGAAACACAAGCAGTTAGATGATTAGATTAGGTTTTCCCTAGGATATAACAAAGCCCCAAATTTCTTCAGAAGAGCTAACCAAGGGGAATGGTCAAATTATTATCCTGTTCATTATAAACACCTGTCACAGGTGAGGGAATGATAAGTGTTAACCAATCAAATAATCTATTTTATGGACAAAGCGACTAATCAAGGAAATAATTGACAGATTAATCAAAAACAAATCAGTAATTGCAGCCCCGGGGACATTACCGTGATCTCAGATCTCAGCAGTTATGTTATGATTACTGATAGAGGTGCATCCTCAAAAAATAAGTTGTGATAAATTGGAATTACAAAAAATGATTTAAGGACGCTGGGTTCTGCCACCTGTGGTTCTTTTATCATTTATTCTCACGATGCACAAACTATTTGTCCTTTTTTCTCAGGAGGGCACCTTGCACTTGTGTAGTGTGTGTATTCAGACTAGAGAGGCTCCCCGTATCTCACTGTGTGTGTACTCACTCAAAAGTGGGTAAATTTGCGTGTCTCTATCTGCCTATCTTAGTAGAGGCTATTAAAAGATGTACAAGCTGTGCACATGCCCTTTCCATCATAGCAGGATCCACTCCTAATGTCACCTTTGTCACTGTGACTGACAGCATCGAGGGAAAAGAGGGGGGGGGGTCACCTGCTCCCCGACACAGGACCACCTGTCAGAGCCAGCAGGCTCACAACTGATGATGTTTAAGATCAACTTGGGGGTAGTGGACTTCACTTCAAGGATGTACGGTTCATAAACTCAATGGTAGAGCATTCATTAGCTCCATTATGCCTAGACTTTCAAAGGGTAACAGTGTCATTGACCTGAACAAAGCGATTTCAGTTGGACTCATCATTCATTCAATGGCCTGGAGTCCGATCTTTCCTCTGGGGTCCCACTAGTCAGCTTTCTTTGTAGCTTAAAGCACTTACCTGCATTTTTGACGTGATTTAATTTACGTTCGGTCAAAATCCCCAAATATGAAATCACTATTTCTACACATTTCATATGTGTCGCATTACGACACATGTGATGTCACTTTGTTGGGGTATTTCCTGGGGATAGGTGGTCCCCTGTTTCCATGCTCAGTGAAGCAGGAAATTGAAAAAGGTGGAGCACGAGATTTATAGCCCATCACCTTTATTAAGGCTTGTTTGCACAGACAGAAAAGTGAGTGTGTTCATTTCACGCTTAAAGTTACAAGTGTCAGCTGTACCCACTTCCTACTTAACTCCGAAGGGGAGCCGAGACAGATCCGCTGTTTTCGTCATCGGCCTTTTAACAGATGGGGCAGATCACAGAACATAATCTCAGCATGTTTAGCTGTTGATGTACGATGTGTTTGCACCTAAAGTCAGCAATCAACTGAACCATCAGAGGAATTCATGTGATCTGGATGCATCCACCTCGGTGTTCACAGGATTAGGGCTTTTTCAGTATTTATAACTAGGACTCCAGGGTGAAAATGTAGAAAACTAAATGTCTCCCAGGGTAGCAGTGTCATTGTTAATATTCAATTTCTATGTCTAGTCATGAAGGCATATTTGACACAGTCACATAGGTTGCAGGCACCATTATCTACAAGCTGAAAATAGCCAGTTGCTGCACTAGTCCTGAATCACCATGGGACTTTTAAAGCAAATGGCCAGTTTCCCTTGCAGTGACCCCAGCAGTCCTAGCAAAGAGGCTGAAAAAACCCACGCTTAAAACAAGAACACTGGGTCTCAGATGGAGCAGTTTAGGAATATGCATGTACGTTGTGAACTGTAGCAATGAAGAGGAGCCTGTGCTGCTTGAGACAAAAGTGGGTCATGCAAGAACATCTTAAGGGACTGCTGTGAAATTCTAAAAACTCATTTGCTGGGAATTGAATTTCTAATGATACTAAATGAAAATGGAGCTGTGAAAGTGTTCCGCTCCTGCGCAAGCCCCACTTTCTACAACCCCACTGAGACGCTAAGGCGACACGGGAGGGTTGTAAAGGCAGGGCTTATGGAAATGAATGGCACCATGTGAAAATCACATTTCATTGTGCTTTATTAAACTTTATGGCTGCTTGATGAGGCCCAGGGCTGTCAGATATGATGCCATTAGTTTACAGTGTTGGGGGATGGACGTTTTAGGTCTTCATTTTCATGTAGTACAGTAAGCATTAATCAAGGAATTTGACTGCAGAAACAGCCTGGGGTAGGTTTTTACAGAGGGTTTAGGTGCTGTGTGCCGAGAAAAACCCCAGCAGTTCTGGCGGTACAGTGGAGTGAGCAGCTTTATTTGGGCATTAGGACAAACACTTAAGTGTTATTGATTAAGGGATCAGCGATAACTTCTCCTGCCCGGTTATTCCCTGCTCGGAATATGACAGAAACCCACCTCTCATAATCGGTCTGATCTCCAGGCTACCACTACCTGTAATGATTACTTCTGTTTGGTTCAACTAATGATTTTTTCTTTATTGATTGTTTCTCAGATTCACTAGTTGATTATTCTATGAAATGTGAGAAAAACGTTGGGAAAAAATTCACTGTTTCCAAGATATGGTGAGATGACATCCTCAGATGTCATTTGCCTATTGATCAAATAACAAATGTATTGAGGATGAGATGTCTGAAACTGCTCAATTCTTCATATTCATGCAGTCTGAAGAAACCATCTGTGTGTCTGAGGTCTATCTGGAGGTGCTAATAATGATCACTCAGCAAAGGAAGCGTATTGATTATTGGCTTTTAACCATATCCATTACCTTGTCTAGACTTTTGTTTGTGTCCCCCTTTTCCCTTTGTCCTCCCTCCTCATTATTTTTTTTTCCTCTCCTTGTGCATCTTGCAGCTGCTGCCTTGTATCACTACCCCACTCAAAGTTACATAAGCAAGTGAAATGTTCTTGACTGGCGAAAACAAAAAAATAAATAAATCAAAGCAAAGTGGATTATCTCTGACTCATTCCAACATTCGTGAACACTTGAAGAATTTTCTAATTTGTTTGATTATCTTTGAAGTGACAGTCATGCATAGTAATCCCGGTTTATGCTAATGTGTTGCTCCCCTTCTTCTACTCCCAAACTGAGGCTGAAGATATTGGCATCTGGTGATTTTGACGTGTGTGTTGGGGGCAAGCGAAGGCCTGAAATATAAAAAGAAAGTGGACCAGTGTGATCTGTTGCGCTGTTGAGTGCATAAGCGCTGTGCCATGGATGCTGCTCATTGGCCTTGTGGTGGAGAGGCTAATTAACAGCAAAAGCCTGCTGGTTTGGTTGCCAACACCAGCAGAAGGGCATGTTGCAGATGCCAGCTGGTATCTGGAGGGTGACTGCTTTTATATTAATGTAGAGCACAGGCTGAAAGTAGAGAGATGGGCAGCCACAAAGCCACCCTCATAAAGAACTGTCTTATTTATTTCAAACAGATGATTTTGAAGTGAAGCTGAAATTTGAATCATCCTCACTTTTTGTGTTGTTAAATATAAACTAAAAAGCCACTGCAGCTATTGTGCATATTTTTACATTTTTCAGAAGAGGATAAAACTTTTTGGACATAGTAGAAACAGCATCCTTGAGGAGGATAGAGACTGTTTCCCATGGCAACGGCCGACGGACATCTTGGAGTCAGTGCTGCTAGGAGACGTGCCGTAAACTGTGGGGTGCTGCTGACTGGAGTGAGAGCCCTGTTTTGCCCATGAAGAGAGCAAAACTATGTTCCCAGGGTCCTATGTTCCTCAATTCAGTACTCTGTTAACACACATGAACTCACCTATTGTGTTCGGATCAAAACCCCAACCCCAACCCTGACCATTAACCAGGGATTCAGATTGAAATCACAGATGGGACTAAGCAACAGCTAACAACTGTCCGTGTAGCTGTTGGAATTGAAGTGATTTAATGAACACTTTTAAGTTCCCGCCCACACAGATTCTGTACCAAATTACCAGTGCTGGCACCCGAAACCAAAAAATCACTTGCCTTGGAAAACACTAATGTCGTGGGAGCCATCACTGCCACAAGTAGTGAAGTAGAGTTGGCCGTGGGTTAGCATGGAACACATACAGAAGGAAAAAATCCCTGGGGTTGTAAAGAAGTAGAACTTTAGTCAGTTAAACTCTCAGTTTTTCTTTAAGTCAAACACTGTTTTCCTATCTGCTCAGTTTACTGCAATTAAGACTTTTCATCTTCACTGGTAGGCCATTTTATAATCTTGGAAAGAGACTGATCATGAAAATGAATGAATGTTAGCCGACCATGGCACATTTATATTCTCATGTTGATTAATGTGCAGTGTCCATGACGCATATATGTGACTGAATACAACACACCCCTCTCACCTCGCCTCGATGTGCCACTGTCTACAGAAATGGAAAAATATTGTGGTTTATATGTGGCCATAATATTAAAAACCTGATGAATGGGTTAACTTTGCTCAGTTCATGAAGTTTTTTCTTTAGATGAGTGTTACTGAACAGATACACTGAACTCTTTTGATGTTATGGCCACCTGTTGTAATTATTTCAGTAATCATTTTTGTCTCAAATCAAGTGTTGTCTATAACTTTGACATAGTGGAGGAGTCTAAAAATTGCAACATGGAAAAAAGGCCGCTCAGAGGTGCAAAAGCTAAAAGTTTGATGACAGCAGTGATCAAATATTTTTTGTTTAAATTTCACTGAATAATACTGACATTTATATTGTCTTTTAAGTGGATTTTAGATCCCCAAACATTATTGTTGCCTGCTACAAGATGTACTTCACTGTAAGCAAGGTTCTCTTATAATGAGCATAGGTCAGAAATTATGTCAATAATGAAAAATGAAGAGACGGTGCAAAAAAGATGAAGATCGTGCACCCTGTATGTAAGTTTGTGGCAAAACAACAAATAAGCTCTAACTACAGAGTTTTGCATTTTCACACATTTCTTCAACTAAAAATAACCCAGTTAAAAATGCAGATTGTTTGAAAACACTGAAACTAAAACAAACAAACAAACAAACAAACAAACAAACAAACAAACAAACAAAAAACTAGTACTATAGGGTATTTTTGTATCTTAGTGTTTGCTTTTTTTTAAAAAAGATCAGCACTGCTAATTGGTAGCAGAGAATCTTTTTCACGTTCCCTTGGAAGAACTTCCAAATTGCAGCATCTGTGCTTGCTTTGAGATGTCAGTCAAAATGTTTTCTCTTGAATGTAAGATGAGTAAATTACCCTTGACAGAGTATTTGAAAACTCAGTAAAGACTGCAAATGTCTTATACTGTTTACACACTCATTTATTTAGCCTGAATCCTGCCTGTGGTGTATCTAGCTTGCTCATACATCACAGAAACAATTTCATATCAGTACACTCCAATGCTGCTATCTTGGCCAGTGCTCCCTTGAAAAAGAGGTTTTGTGATCTCGATGGGACATACCTTGTTAGGTAAAGGTTTGATAATGATGATAATAACAAGCATGCACTGTTGAACATATTGTGTGTTAAATCTATTAGCTACATGACTGAAAAGGGTTGCTTCTCAGGTTCCATTGCTTATTGCTGTACTTCCTCTGTAAGGAAAGGTTGGGTGCTGGACAAAGTGTATTCATTTCTGCAGTGAAAAGTATTATGTTTGGTTGGGGAATATGATGGCATGAGTCAAAACCAGTCATATGGATGGTGGCAAACAACTCCCCAGACTCATTAGTAGTCTAGCTGAGTAAGACTGTGGTTTTCCTGTCTAGCCACCCCATGGCTTGTCTGAGAGGAGAACTACACCTGATATGATGCCAGCAGAGCATTGTGCTCTCCCTCCTGGCACTGCAGAGATAATGATTGCTTCTGATGATATTAAGAAACCAAAGTAAACCATCACTTTCACAGAATTGTTCAGTTTTCACCCTCTTCTGTTGTTTTCAAAGGTATTTTGTGCAGCTTGTCAACCAACATTCTCATTCTTTTTCCAACTTTGTGCTCCTTATCCAGCTAATGGTGACAACTCTGCCCACAGAGAAAGGGCACAACTCTCAGGTGGTCCACTATCGATCAGCTGAAGGCGGCATGTATTCTATCTTTGTCTGCTGAAGAAGACATTTGTAACAGCATGTAAAGGACCCTTTGGGTGTTCTAGAAACAAATATACTTTTACTAGACAGAGATATAGCACTTCTGCCTCTAAAAAAACCCCCCATCTAATTATCATCAAAGTAAGGGTTGCTGTATTTTAATCCATTTACATTTTTTTACAAACTCACGAACATTTATCTCCTGAAAGTGAGAATACTGTATCAAGTGAGTTTCATTTTCATTTTCATTTTTATTTTTAGCAGGAAAACAACAACAGAGCATTGAAAAACTCAACTTCTTCTTTCTTCTTTTAGAGTTATATTTTGCAAAATACAACAAAGTTGAAATGGGAGAAGGTGATAATATAATTGATAGTACAAGTATAGTTAGTGATAGTATAGCCTAATGATTTAGATTGCAAGAGTAGGGCACAATGAGAAGGAGAAGCTTTTTAATGGATTTTTTAAATGGCGTTTAAAATTCTGTACTCTAGAAGTATGGGACGAGACATAAACAAAGGTCGACTGGGGGAATGGAAACACACATTATACATTCAGTTTTGTTTACATTGGTAGTCATATGATGTTCCTGAAACCAGTTATAGAATGAATTAAAATCAGAAGAGTGTTTCATGTTTAACACGTATGAAGAGAAATTATGGTATCATGCATGTAGAAAAGACAAGTAGAATGTTAAGAGATGATCGGCAAGTCATTCGTGGAGAGAAAGAGCAGTGGTCTAAGAATATTACTCTGAGGTACCCCAGTGTCAAAGATGGGGAAGGTGTTTCTTAACTGGGGTCTTTTTGACAAATAGGAAGACAACAGCTTCAGAGCAGAGAAAAATAAAAATAGTTGAATATACCAAGCAATTTTTGATGATCTACAGTGTTGAAAGCCTTAAGTAGATCAAGTATTGTCCTAGTGACATTACTCTGTTCAGGGAAGTGCAAATCTGCTCAGCAAAACATAATAAAGCTGATGTAGTGGATTGATTGGAGTGGAAAGCATGCTGGGATTCACTGAGAAGAGTGTTTATTTTAAGATATTCTCTTGCTTGAGCAGTGTGGGTTATTTCAAGTATCTTTGATATAACTAAAAAGATGTAGACTGGTCTATAATTTGTAATTATGGTTGAATTATTAGATTTAAAAACAATTCGAGAAATTTTCCAGTGATATGGAAAAACTGATAGATGAAGAAAAAGAGGAATAACACAATTACAAAAATTACAAAATGAAGTCAAAATAGTTATTGCCTTTTTTTTTTGCATAAGCTCAGTAAAAGAGAACAAATGAAGTGGAGTATCAGAACAAGAAAAAATAGGGCTAGTATTAAAGATATTAGCCAAATCCTTAACTGAGAAAATTAAGAAATCATTAAGGATACATGCAATGTTCTAAAACACGGTCTAGTAATTGTTCTTATCATTTCCCATAAGGCTCTTGGGTTTGAAGCACACTGAAGTATTTGCTTCCCATAATGTGATACTTTGGCCCTTCGCAGTGCTGCCAGACACATATTTCTGATGCAAGCAAACTTTTCTCTATTTTCTGTGGAGCTTAAGAACTGATATCTTTCAGCTTTAGCAATTTAATGATGTCAGTGTTTGTCCATGGGAGCATTAACTGACGAGATTGAAATCTGTGCTCCCAAATAAAACTGCAAATTGACTCAATTTTATGATTGACTTACTCAATATATCCTCTGTGTTATCTAATTTTAATTCATAGCTCCAGTCATTTTGCCTTATTTGCATATTAAATTCATGCAACTTAGACTTTGGAATTCTCTGAGTTATTTGTAAATTACGTTTACTGAGGGTCTTTATTCTTTTCCTAAAACTAAATACAAGAGAATGGTCAGATAATTCTGTATGGATAACACATGACAATCCATATTTTATAGGTCAAGAGACACATCTTTCTGTGCAAACATTTCCATAGAGTGTGCGAGTGCACAGCCTTTGACAACAAGGACATATGAGTCCACAGTAACAATAAATAATAATGCCATGTGATAAAAGTAGATTTTATTCTGCTTTAGGATGCTGTTGTGTAATAAAAACCTTTACACTTTTAATTTGGCCTTCTAACCATCTGTCACAGTTATGAATAACACATACAAATAAAATGTACAACATTTTGTATATATATGATCAGAATATTTCAGTATAAATAGTTCTCGTAGCTATATTTCCCAGCTTACTGTAATGGTTTTCTCAGATTTTATATTGCTAGTACATGTCCCCTCTGGATTAAAGTGAATAAGAGAATGATTTATGGCTTATTTTCTTTTAAATTGACTGTCACAAAACTGATATGTATTTGAAGCTTTATGTAATTTAACAGACACATTGCAACGCTCTTATATTGCGCTGTCCCATTAGACATCTCATTCCTCAAACATCAACTTGAGCTATTTACCACAATAAATTCAGCCCTAGCATTTCTGATTCCATCTATCTTGCTTTTTTTCACCTCTTTTTTTTATTCTTTATCAATATTTAAGCTGGGTGTGAAATTTCATTTTGAAAAGCAAATTATGTGATACTTCAATCATAATAAACTTTGCTAATTTGTGGCAGATGTGGGAGGATGGGACTGAGGTTTTCTTTGTACTGAACAGTTCATGGAAACATGAGAGTTCTGTGGTTTATATTCTTGACTATAAAAGTTTGCAGCTTGTTTGCTTGCTATTAAGTGGGCACCCTTGATTTATTCATCTAGCCCCAAGATCTGTAATATTATATGCTGGTTGGAGGGTAACCGTTTACATGGACCTGTGCAGATGTAGTCATCGGTGAAGCTGCTTGGGGCATGCCTGTGTTTACCATCCCACTGATATTCATCTTTAATCAGCCAGGCCACAGATGGATTAGCATGCTACATGTAGAGCTGTGTCAGACATTAACATGCTCTCCGTTTGCTGGCAGAGAGGAGATGTGGGGGAGAGGAGATAAGGTCAGTAGTTAAATATTATCACTAGCCACAGGAGAGAGACCTGGATTTGGTGGAGGGAGGCAGGCAGGTAGCCGCCATGCTTAAATGGCTCCATAAACGCCAGTCAATGAGAAACAACCAGGGGCCCCTTAGAGCCATGGTGGTTTCCTTCAGGCATCACTCTAACAAAAACTAGAACCAAAGTAAGGACGCAGGACGATAAGCATCTCACCTACTTATCTCCATTCATGCCACATTATACCGGACAAGTGGGGCTGTAATGTGTGAGCCACTGGTGCTCCTGTAAAACTTGTATTCTTAAGCACTTTTGGGAATCACGGAGGGATTAAGGCTGAAATTTTCTTCTTTTTGACCTCTAAATTAGACTGAAATCAAACAGTAACAAGTAGAGTGTCGAAATGTGGCAGTGGAGCTGATATATATGTTTAAACATCACTGTTCAGACTGGGTCATATTTGTTTTTCAATCAGCTGAGACACCCATTCCATCTTCCCTGAAAGCCATGTTCACACTCCCATCACAGAGCAAAGCTCATAGTCTATTTCCGAAGTCGACATCACGTTCGGTAGATCCCTCTAATAAGCACAGGTCAAATAGCCTCCATAAATCATAAAACACAGCGCTTTTCCTCTGTTTTCACTGCAGCTCTGCTGTAATGGAACAAGGAGCCAAGATAAATTGTTATTACTGTTCCTGTAGCAGGAACCTCTGGTGGAAAAAAAAATCAATTGTATAATCACTCGTGGAGGAGAGGGGGAAAGGGCGACATTGAAGTGTTCCTCCATTTCAGGTTATTCCTCTCATGGAGGCTTAGCGCTGCTCACAACCCGGGTAAGGGGCAAAACGGAGCGAAACACTGAGAAAAATGATTCATACTCAACAGCTCTCATCCAACTCAAGCACACAGGAGGAAAAAAAGCAGGTATGCAGCTCTTGTGGCTGGCATTTACAGTTCATTTGTTTTCGCAGGAAGTAATTTTCATTAGCAAAACCAATTTCCCCCCCAAGTCCCCAACCTGAATAATAAACACAAACTGTTGCAGGGAGAAGGCAAAAACAGCATTTGAGCTCAAACTCTTCTTAGCAGCGCTCTAGAAATATTTTGGGATGCTGTCTTTGTTTGGGCTCCAGGTAAGAGGTGTCATAGTTTGCAGAGCGTGTCGTAATCACTTGCCTTAGGAGAATCCTGCTAGAGAGCTAATCATTACCACTCTGCCAGCTTGTAGAAGGGGGGCACATTTCTCCTGCGCAACTTTGGGCTGTTTTCGTCTGTGTGTGACTGCTGCCTGTCAAACAAGCCACCACTGGTTGAAACGGCAAGTTTACATCAAAGCCACTCACAACACAAGTTCATTTTGAAGCTGCAATGAAATATTCAATGGTGTCTGCCTTTAATCAGAACAGAGCAGCATTATTCTCTGCAAAAAGTTTGTTTCACTGAAAACAAGATGCCTTTCACTAAGAGCTTTATGCTGCAGCGTCATTGCTCTCATGCAGCTCTTATAAATCTGCTACGTCCCTGTGAAAGTGAAATCTTTGCTTAACAGAGCATTATGATGAACAAAATTAATCTTTTGTTAACATCACACCTACCCTTTCATTGTATTGCATAACTATAAAAGCAGTTAAAAGTATGATTGCTTGTGATGTGATGTTTCTTTCAAGCGCGACACACCAGATGCCTTTGTTCTGCCTCTGTGCTGTCCACAACTGTGGCTGGAGGCATCATGTCTTTGGGTTTCCGCCTGTACATGCATGCATATGTCCATTAGTCTGTCCCATTCTCGTGAGCACATTATCTCAGGAAAGTCTCAAATGAATTTCCTCAAATTTGGCACAAATGTTCACTTGGACTCAAAGATAAAGTGATTAGACTTTGGTGATCACAGTTCTGTGGTCAACGTGACATTGCAAAATACGTTTTTGGCCATAACTCAAGAATTCATGTTAGTTATGACAAGATTTCACACAAAATGTCTGATTGGATAAAATAATGATGTGATGACTTTGCCCACTTTGAAACTGTGCTGATTGTATTGATCCTCTGTGCCGCCGGGTTGAAGATGTGTGTGAAGCATCCACGTTTTACAGTTTGTAGCTCCTTTGCAGCAACGTCCGTATTTGAAGCACTGTAGTCCACCACAAGCTGATTGGTTCTGCTGATATTGAGCCTCAGGTGATTGCCGTTGCATCATGTGATGAAGCTTTCTATCAGTCTTCCTTTCTCCCCCGTAAAAATAGAGGAGTGAAGACAGCATGTTTTTCACTGGAAATTATTCACTGGATACATGTCAGTAGAGTGAAAACTTCCATTTCACCAGAAAATACACTTTATTACCTTTTAATGTATTTTATATATATAAAAAAATCACTAACAAAAATAACAAAATAATAATAACAGACAAACAGCAAAAGTAAGCTAGATTTCAAAAATATCCATCTAGGGCTGCCACAATGAATTGATTAAAATCAATTACAAAAATGATTTTCCTCATTGATTAGTTGGGTGAATGTTATGATGCACAGCATACGCTGTCTCTTAAGGTGGGGGTAGTAAGCCAGGTAATGCCACGATGATGAATTATAAGAAATGATGCTCTGCTTTATCTCTGGCGCATGCTTCAGAAAAACAGCAGAGAGTAACTGTACAGCAGAGAAACACGTGATCACAGGTTCTAATTTAAAAATGAGGCTTGATCATCACAAAATGAAGATAAAACAGAAGGTGTTTCTGTTCATCACGTTTCTTTTTAAATTAATGTGTAATTATGTGTTTGTCCATCAAATTGGCCACAAATCTGCCAGAGATGGCAGTTTTAGCAAACACTAATTAGCTGAAATTAGGTCAGAGAGACCCTGGGGTGTAACATAAGTTCATGGTTTTTCAGATATTTCATGCCAGCAGTCAGAGACAGTCTAAAGTGAAGATTTTATTTCTTCAGAACAGAACCTTGATCAATATCTTATCAAATATTTATCAGTTGCATTTCCTGATTATTCTCGGTGCATGGCTGTGCCCCCAATGTCCATTTATGTAACTTAAGATGAGGATTAAGTTTTGTTTTTTGAAATGCTGGAAATAATAAAATTGTTAGTTGCAGCCCTGCAACCAATAAATCCCATCCCCTCACTTCAGGCCTCCCTCCAAAGCCATTCTCCCAAAACACATGAACGCTGCCTGACTACTGCTGGAGGACGAGTCCACGAGAGGAGTAGTGATATGAAATTCTGGTTCTCTGAATAACTACATTAATAAACAACTTAGATGTTAGATTCCACAATCATACTGTGTTAGCTGCTCAGGGTGTGTGTACTGGGGTTAGCGCACCATTGTCATCACTAACTGCATTCAACCACCTCATACTCATTCACATGTAAGAAAACACCTGACATTATCATAATGAATGTAAACAACGACCATGACTGTTTGAAGTCCTCACAGCAGGTTAAGATTTAGGTGTTTCCAGGACTTTGGTTTATGACTACATACACAAAAGTAAGTAGTGACTTTGTTAGTGTTTAATTCTCTTTAACAAGTGTTAGCACTAAACTGAATTGGTGAACAAGGTAAACTTTACTTGGTTAACATTGCATGTTAGCATTGTCATTGTTAGCATGTCCACATTAGCATTTAGCTGAAAGTTCCACCTCACGCAGTCAAAAGTGCCCACTCATGTTAAAACCTGCAGCTGTGTTTTGTTAGTGTGGGTCAGTCTGTGTCAAATCAGATAGAGGCGTTTGTTATTATTGATTTTTTTTTTTCGAACTTTATGTACATGGTGCAAAAAATGTGTGTATGTGTGATTGTTTGACGAAGTTACTTTGGTTTGCTTATAGTTGTTTTTTATTTCAGTGTTTTGAACAGAGTCTGTAAGCATGAATTTGTTGTAAATACTTCTGCCCTGTTTGATTTGCAGTCACAGTATAGATCATAGCACGCTTATATTCCCTATGGGTCTGAGGAGAATATTAGCCATAGTGTTGCTATGCTATTGCTCCACTGTTCAGATGTGATTTGCATCTATCTGTGCCGGTACACCAGGAGCTCTCTGTGTTTGCTGTGCTAAAGAAAGTCTGGCAGTTGTATAAATGCATATACTACAGCAAAGCAGGTCCGCTGCACAGTAAAGATGGAAGTGACCTAAAAGTAGTCGAGCATTTTGATTACTTCTGATCAAATCCTGATAGCTCATCTTTAACATTCACAGCAGCACTTTGTCCACCCCCTAGAGCAACTAGATCAAATTCTCAATTAGGCTTGTTGTAAGCATGCCATTGACCTTGAGAAGGGCTCTTTTTTTAAACGTGGTTCATGGTTTGAATGTTAAGCCTTTCAAGTCACTTGAGGATAAATAGTTTTGCTATTTATCCTTACAGCAACTTAAGAAATAAGAAATGCAAGACTATGGATTTTATTGATATGATTTAGATCGAACATGTGACACTTAAGCAGCAGCACCTTATTCTTACATGTCTGTTATTGTAATAAATAATACTGCTAAAGCGATGTCGAGTTATTCTCAGTAGCCCTATCTCATTTTGTTGACAATGAATGAATTACAGCAGACACACACAAAGAAGCACACAACTGATTCATGGCTTCTAATTGGCCTGTAATGGAACACAGTATGTTAATAAAAATCAACCACTCGTATCTTTTTAAGAGTGTTGAACCTTGGGAAGAGGTGATTAAATTGGTTATTAAACAGGTAAGATGCTCAAACGCTGGGGCGATTAATTCCCCAGGGAGCACCTTTCACTGAGACATCCTCTGAAAAGATGAATGTAATTGTACCAATTTTCACCCGAGCTTGTCTCTCTCTACCCTAATTCACTGTCAGTCCCTGGTGCAGACTAAGTGGACTAAAACAAAACTAGTGACAGATGCACTGCAGTCCTGGTGAGGGGAAAAATAAAAACTGATGGCACTGTAGCTGGAATACTTAGAAATAAATTAAACTCAAGCAATTATCCGGCGTAGTGAAATGGTAATTACAGAAAAATGATCGAGGGATTTATTGAAGAAAACAAAATGTTGACTAACGTTGTTGATGTCCCAGTGCATCAGACGCACCGTGTTTACTAGCATTAATTCACGTCTTTCAGAATATTTAGGATTCCTGCCAAGCAGTATCATTCACACTGAATGAATATTAGTTTGGTCAGTCAGACATCCAGGATTAATCCCAGTAGAATCCTTATTTTTGACAGCCGTATTAGATATGGCACACGAAAAAAGTACAGATACCAGTTGATTGCATATTTTTTCTAATCATTATTACAGTTTAAATACATTATATTCACTGATTGCGTGTGGGTGTTTTCACAAGTTATTACTTTAAAAGTAAACTTTTAGTGGTTCTCAGTAAGTAAAGATGACGGGCAATGTCTTTTCAATTCTAGAAAGTTAGCATTTGTAAACTAGCAGTGTAAAATAAGACAAATATGGTATTTTCATTCACAAATATAATTCCTTCCATCTCATAGCTAGCCTTTATGCCGATAGCCCTGTGGCTTTTTGTTTTTTATGGAAAGCTGAAATAAGTTCCTGTTTTTTTCTATCCATGTGTGAAGCTAAAGTTGTCTGGAGCACAAATATGTTGTAGCTTTTGAGAATGTAGTGCATGAAAGAAACCTTTTATAAAATATCCCTTTGAATTGCAGATGCTGGTGAATCAAAAGCTGTCTAATAGAGGAGGAACCCTGGGCTCTTTATTCATGCTTATAGTTGCAGACTGTGTCCAACGTTACTCTCTTATTACTCACAGTTCTGCATATAATAGTAAATTCATGCTGAGCAGTAAATTAAGATTTCTCATCGGACGCTTATGAATCATCATCCTTTTGCGACATCAGTGACGGGTGTAGTGACACGACTATAATTTTCCATTTTGGATTGTTAGCAGGAAGCAACCTACTTCTCTTATTCAGTTGAGGAAATGTTCTAAGGACGCAGAAATTTTGCATTCAGACTTCAAACATGCAATGTTTGAAATCTGAAGTGTCAGCCATGTTTTTTTTTGTAGTTACTGGCACTCTTGTCAAATGTATTTTAATTATGCTAGTCCTACATTTCAATACAGCCAAACAAACTGAGGGCTGAGAGGAGTCACTGATTTAATAAAGAAGATGACAGAATGCATTCAAGGTGTCACCTGACACTGGTTGTTTTCGCCTCCTGCATTATATGAAATGTGTCCTTTCACCGGCTTCTGTCTCACATCACCTTGAGTATGCGCATACATTGTCTCCGAATCCCTCATGCTCTGCCAGTAACCATGAAAACTGCCACATAGGCAGTTAAAGAATGCAAATGCATTATGCCAGAAAAATGACCATTAATACTACAATATCAAAAATGTGGCTGGAAATATACTGTGTCCTGTATGAGACCATGTAATACTGATATTGTTTATGTGCCATTTTGACTCATGTACTGTATGTTGTGAGCAAGATAATGTGAGTTACAGTGTAATAGTTCCTGTGCAAATGGAGCTTTATGCATATCATGAATGGAACTTAGCAGCCATCAAATGACTGAATGAATGCCACTAAAGCAGAGTTTTCAGCAAAACCCTTTCCCTTTCAAAGAATTATTTCAAGGCATCTTTCACAGCAGCCGCTATTGAATAAAGTAAGCACTGCATTAGGCCTGTGATTGCCACGAGGAAGTCATTGTACATTTGATCTGAAAAGTAACACTTAACGCTTTGATTTTGTCACATCAAAACACTTGATGAGAAGAAGAAAAAAAAACGTCTCTGGAAGCTTTACAGACATACCGCTGGAGTATATCCTAGACAGAAAAACTGAAATGACTGAATTGAAAAACTGATAGCAGCTGGCTGAGTGGATTGGGAATTATGCAAGAAATTCAGACTTTCCTGAAAACTGAAACCTCCTCTGCAGCACCTCGAGAATCCCTCAGAAGGTCTTCAAAGTTTTTGCGCCTCACTCCTCGAAAACGAATGAGAGGGAAAATGTGACTGATGCTCCAGTCTCATAGTTGTCATTGTCATGACGGTGTTTTCTCATCATGCTCAGAATGGGGAGACTTGAAAAAGCCACCACAGTGTGTCACGAAGAAGACACATTTTCCAAGATAGCTGTTTCATCAAAAGAAGCTTAGGTGTGTAATGATGGTGGCATCAATCGCCTTGTGACATAAACCATAAGCAGCGTTGCTTTGGCAGCCATAACTGCTCAGTGCCTAGTCAAACATTTTCAGGAGTGGCACCATGTACTCTAGTCCAGATTTTCATTACTTTTTCCCTCACTCTTCTGGTACAAGAGAAAATGCTCTGAATCCCAATTGCATCAGATGTGTCCTCTGCCTGTTGGCTATCTTTCATGTTTTTTCAGGCTAGTTTTGCTTTCTCATTTGTTCCTAGAGGACTATAAAATGGCATACTGGAATCGTATAATTGCTTTGAAGTAATCTGCGTATTTCTTAGGTGAGTTCAACAAAGCGTGACAGAAGAGATGTCTTCTTTTCTGTTAATAGAGTGACTCTGCGTTTTTCTGTAGCCCAGTTCTGTAAGATTAATGACGGGGGCCAAGCCCTCCTTAAGGCTCATTCATTACCACGGGCTCATCTCCTTACAAGCAAATATAACACCATGAATCACTATTCTCTCAAGCCTTGTAGCTGCACAGACACCTCCGGATCAGTTTACTGTTTGTAATTTCCTATTCATAAAGGTTCAGAAGGAGATAATTGTGGTGACTGGTGATTTGTATGGGCTATTGGGGGATATTAAAAATTGCCATGTGCTCTGCATGCCCTTATTGCCAAGAGGAGTCTCTGTTATTGCTCTGCCAAATAAGCAAGACCTGTTTTAGGACAGACTGTCCATCTTCTGCTGTCGTGTGCCTCATAGCCTTAAAACAACCAGAACATTGGCCGAAATGACCTGGGGGCTTACACCTGCCTCTGTTCAATGGGATTATGATACCACAGAAATATGTTCACTGTTGTTAATGAATTACCCAGCAGTATATGAAGTATTTGCAATTGACTGATAATGCATAATCATCCCATAATATGACATATATAATCATGTTTTGCATTGTGTAATTACTATTTATACGTTTAACGGTCTCAATGCTTCTATGATCACGGCCCCAGCAATGGGATACTGATCCCCAGGAATAATCAAAGCTACTTTTAATGTTATTTTATTCGATTTTTTTTGGTGCGGTGGAGCGGGGGCCTTTATTTGATAGTAACATGAGAAGAAGCAGGGAGATGGGGGAAAGTGAGAGAGACAGAAAAAGGGGTATGACATGCAACAGAAGCTGACAGCTGGAATCGATGGATCCATGTGCCATGCACTGTCGCTGCTCAGCTCCCAAGGCGCTTCTACTTTTCTTATATGGTGTATTTCCTGCAAGTTTTTATCATCTTTTTGCTTCTAAATGGAATATCCAACTTAGCAGCTGTGTCATATGCAAAGCATTTCAGTCAGTTGTAAGAGCATAAAGAATTGCAGTGGGTGTGTGTAAGGGCAAAGTGAATACAATCAGGCTTGTAATTGTTTGGCTGTAAAAGCAGTGACAAAGCGTAGCTTCAGCAATAACAGATTGCTCCTCTTAACAACAAAGGTATTATGTAATGGAATTAAATCAGCTCTGTTCTCTCCTTTTTTGTTCCATCGAAAGTGAGGGGGCATCCATTTGCTTGTTTAGTAACAGATCATATAAATCAACCTTACAGTACTGTAGACGTGCTTTCAAAAAGATCTTCCATTCTTTGAAGCATTGTGTTTTTGAAGTGATCGCAGGTTTTTAGATCAAATAGAAGGGTGAAGTATTGACTGAAATGCCATCAAATTGCAACCTATATTGCAGCCAAAGTGCTTGCAAACTTTTGCTGAGAGCAAGAGAGGACTGTGTGATATATTTCTGTACAGGGTTGTGATTGAATCAGGACTCTAGTCCAGTTTGCAACAATGATATTGTTACTGCTCAGTATTGGCTGGCTGCACCAGTTGGAAAAAAGGAGAGAGTCAGAGATGTGATCGAGGTATAATGGAGTTCTTCACAGGTCAGCGCAGAACTATTGACCTCTCAGCGGGTTCTCTCTGTCCTCCACTCATCCGCCACAACATCCACCACTCATCAGCAGTCCATCAGGCCAGGGTTTCCGGGAAAAGCTCGGAATTTTGAAACATGCTTTTGTCCAGCTGCTGCCCTGTTTCACGGATTGCATTCCTCTTTCCTTAAACTTTCGGCATAAACTTGGCCGGCAATGCTCTCATGCATCAATCAAAATAGCAAATGGTCGTCGAAAGAGATGAGATGGCAACGTACTAAATAACTGGCCAGCTTCCGAGCACATTAGTCTCTGTAACAATTTTCTCTTTATCAGCAATTTCCTCTGCTTATCATGCTCCATTTATTATTCTCTCTTTTTTCATTTGCATTTTACATTTTGGATATTGAAGGAAACACTGAATTAGAGGTTATCC
The DNA here is from genome assembly GCF_039877785.1 of Chaetodon trifascialis. Lineage (NCBI taxonomy): Eukaryota > Metazoa > Chordata > Actinopteri > Chaetodontiformes > Chaetodontidae > Chaetodon > Chaetodon trifascialis. Next base: position 7,190,800 of record NC_092066.1, read on the forward strand.
ACAGCCCACACAAATTGAATTGTTTTTCCTCTCCCTGCATATTTCCACTGCAGCAGATTTGTATCCACTGGAGATGGATGCTGTTTTACCCAGCGGTGAACACATATTGTAATTCCAGTTGATCCTATAGGAAGGCTGTTATGTAGTGCACGCTCTGTGTTTTTCTCTGATACACGGCACCTCTGTGCTGTTAGATCACTCTTGATGTTTGTTCTGTAGATAGTAACATTCAAAACAGACTCTCAGGTGTACTGGCAGATAGAAATATACGTTATGAAAGTGTCTATACGGGTGTAATTGAAGGTATAGCTGACAAAGAACATGCAACCACAGCATCTTTCTGGGAGGAATTTAAAATATGTCTTTATCTGTGGTCAGATTCTTCCTGAGCAGCAGCAGATTATCATAGGTAACGTTTTTACATTGTGCATGTTAAGTGATAAGGTTCGTGTTATTCTGTATTTTTCTCTTTGTCGACAGATCCCACGAAAAGCCCAAAACCAACAAGTTAGTCGTGGTCAGTGCTTTCCAGCTTCCCTAGCCTGTCTGTTTCAATCAGATGTTCCCCAAGCTGGAATTTTTTTTTCTTTCTTTTTTTTCTTTCAAACAGGTCACAAATCAGTTTATTTTTCACCATGAGGTTCACATTTGTGGTTTTAAGTGAAATGTATCAACTGCTGTTTCACGGATTGCTGTGCTCATGTTCCTCTGAGGATGACTTTGGTGATCTTCTGATTTTTCATCCGGTGCCATCATCTAGTAAAACCTTTAATTTGCGTAGTGCTTTCATTTATGGCGGAGTAATTGTAAAACTAATGACATTCAGCTATATAGCAATTAGTAGCAGTTAGCATATGTTAGCATGTTAACACATTAAACTAAGATGGTTAACAGTAAATATTCTACCTGTTACTCTTAGACTTTTTGGACAGTGTAGGTCTATGGCACACAGGATCATGAAATCATGCTTCAGCTACACTAGAAGTACTTGTTAGCAGGATTAGTTTCCTTGGTTTTGGTATTTTTTGTGGCATTTGTTTACAATAATCAAAATATGCACATTTTCCCTTTGCATGTGACCATTTGTGGTCCTCCAGGTACGAGAATTTAAATGTTGAGTCACTTAGTGAAGAACTGTGCATTTATGCCATCTACTACCATCTCCACTTGTTGCTGCATGCCAGAAATGACAGTATGACCACTCACCCGGCTGCTACATTTCAGCTAAATCACTTTCTTTGCCTCCCACTCGATCTCTCTATCTTGTCTCTCTATGTACTGTGTGCATTTCTGTCAGACGAACTACATTCTTCACGCATGATTCATTCTCATTTTTCTCCGAACCGTGATGTTTCAAGCCATCTCTTTTTGATTCACCTAAAAATGTGTCTTCCCTGTCCTGAGCCAACATGTATTTGAGCTCATAAAAAAGGTTAATTGGCTCTGCTGTGCCCGATGTTTGACAAAAAAAACTGCCGTTTTGAAGACAAATGCAAGGTGAATTGTCGGGAGAATGAATAAGGGACATGTGAGTGAGGTTGTTTTGCATCTGCAAGACTTAACTAAGAAAATATGCGTTTAAAAGGACCTTGACTGCTCAGGAGAGCACCAGCTGAATGTGGAGAGGATAAGAGACAGGCCTCTATAGCTATTTGTACTATTCATGCTACATTACACAAACAGCCATTGAGCTAAAGCACTCTGAAGAACCTATTTTTATTCAATTGTGCCCGCTGCACTGAAGAAGCCTTAAAATTTCTGCCATCAAAGGCTTTAGTGAACTATTTCATTTTGAGTTTAGACACTTTTTTTAAGGATGCTGTGGAATTAACTGAGAGCCGTGCAGTGTGTTACTGATGTCGTCAGACCGAGCTTTTGTGTTTGTCAATGAAACCTCAAACGGTGCTACAAGGACCTTGTGTTTCCAATTACTGTGTGGCTGGTTTCAGTATAGAATGGGAAATGTTCTTGTGATCACAATGTTCTTGTCATGACAGAGTGAACCAATCAACACAGTGGCAGCAGAGCCAGCCAGCATTAATGAATCCTCGACGTGAGACACAAAGCAATTATGTGTGATGCGATGTTACTATGGCGTTTGTTCTTTGCGAATGAGGAACCATCCAATTATCAGCTGATCTGAGAGTTTCCAGGGGATCACGACCATTGTCACTTGTAATTTTGTTGTCGTTCAGATGATGAGAAATGTAACTTAGCAACAAAATGGATGGCTTTACAGGACTGTGCGACACCGGGCTGGTTTGTTGTCACACTCTAATTAGATGTGACAAGCATGTCAGCATTTAAAATTTCCATTTTCCCTGTTATTGCCCCTTTAGAAAGGAAAAATGACAAATACACAGATGCACTGAGGTGCTTAATAAACAACAAACAAAACAGAGAATAAGTCCACGTAGTTTCCGTGTTGTTTAGAAAAGTCTGGTGTAAAAAATAGAGTATTATTACCTAAATAATACAATTTAACATCAGATTTTAGGTTTTTAACTCCATGTGGTATTTATTGTTGTAAAGGTTCTTATTCTGTTAGAGAGACTAAATTGCTAATCTTATTGGTCAATTTTCTTTTATTTTTGATTGTAAGATCCCTTATTTACTTTATCTGCTCTTGTTATTTTTGTCTTTATTTTCTTGCCTGTTTTTTATGAGAACACTTGAAATGAAATTATTTTGAATTGGGCCGGCTTCATTCCTCCCCAACACATAACCGCTGAGCTATTGCTGAGTGTCTTTTAACATGTTTTGATTGTTAAATCTAGTCCCGAGATTTCAGGATGGAATAAACTTTAAGATAGAAAACATACAGTGATAGCTGTAAACCGTTATTAGGATTTCCTAAAGAAATCAGCGCAGTGCATCAGTCAGCCCCAGCACCAGTGACTCCTCAGCCTCTGGATGATTCTGCACAGCAGCTTCTGGAAGTGAGTCAGCCTTGGCGTGTTGTTGGCACAGCACCTGAGCAGCTGCACATTCTCTGCTGGCACAGAAGGAGAAAATCCTCAAACTCCTCCAGTGTATGCTTTTATATAATTAATTTTCTTTTTGGATGAACAAGCATGTTTCACGTTCCCACCATTTTACCTTGTTTTACCTACGGGAAGGATTCAGGTTCTGAATTTGCATGATTTCTTGGGTATTTAGCCTGCATTGATAGTTACCCAAAAATGAAAAGTAATTTGGTCAAATGAGGATGATCTACACTTCAGTGCTTTATTTATTAAGGCTGTCCAATGACTTGGCTTTTCAGCCTCACTCAACTTTGAAGTGCTTGCTTTTGGCAAACAAACCACTAGGGGGCAATATCTCACCTGCAGTCCCATTCTGCTTGTGGACTGGTTTCAGTGATAAACTCGAGCTCTCTACACTGTCACCGTGCTCTGTGACCAGTGTTCCCATAGCCACCCCATGTGTGTTGGAGAATTGTAGACATACACCCTGAGGCCATGTTTCAGACAGGCAGGAATCTGAACGCTTGGACTGAGAATCATCACATCCATCCACACATACAGAATTAAATGGGGGAGATGATTCTTTTTGGGCACAGGCTGTCCTTATTCAGACCTGACCCAGCCTCACTTTGGAGTATAACTGAGGGACATTGAGTGCTGTCACTTCAGAACACAATATTTGTGGGAAAAAAACAATATTTGATATAAACCAGATGAGGGTTTTTATTCCATCTGTACATTTACTATTCTTTAAGCCAACAAGGGATTGTGCGTCATCTGTAACTCATAATGTAATTTACCTGCACACCTTAATGTTTTTCCCCTAAAAGTTGAATATTTCATTTTAAAAAATTAATTTTAAAAGGCGCCCTATAAATCTGCCCTGCTCTTGAACCAATAGATGCTTAGCTTATTTTAAGGCTCTGCTTTTAAAAGCAGTCCGATAATAAAAAAAAAGTAATAGCAGAATTACTTCAGCACTGCCTTTTTTCAGCTGCCATCAACCCTTCTTTTTCTATACATTCGCTAAGTGCTTTGCTGTTTAGATGCTTTCAAGCAAGTGTGTTATTCTAGCAAACAATGCTGCGCTTACAAGTGATGGATACTATGCAGTGTTCTCTAACATTCATCACTGTTTTGATATGCTGGTCTCTGCTGATCCGTGCATGAAAAAAAAGGCAGACGTGTGGAAGCGTGCATGCCCTGTGTGAATGTACGGTAGTTGCTGTCAAGCGTGTCATTTCAACTGCAACTTAACTATGCATGCTGTCACCCTAAAGCATCTCTGTGTTTATTCAGCTGAATGAAAGAATGTATGGCAGGGAAAGGTATCTGCTATATACCTGACATTTTCCACAGGAATGCTGAGTATTCCTACAGTATTCTTCGATATTCTTTTGAAATACACATCATTATGTTTCATGTACCTTGTAGCTGTTGCTTGATACAAGGCTTGTGTATTCAGGCTACAGTAGCGCATAGGTTTGTTGTTGATGTAAAGCTCAAGTATAACTTGAACCCTGTGTGTTTGTCTAGTTCTTTCCACCTTTTTCTGCTCTCAGTCTTGTCTGGGTTATACTGTTTCTTGCGTGATAGAGTCCTCTCTATGCTGGTAGCGCAGCCACTTAGAGATGGCCCATTGCACCAGCTATACCTAAGTTCTCTCTGTGAAGTCTACACTGAACTCTGTTGAAACTAGTTAGTTTGATACTGAAGCTGTGTCCATGTTGGTTCACTCAACTGGTTCATCTTAACTCCTCTGGTGTAAAGTCCAAATCAGACATTATATTGTTGCAGAAACTGATGTTTTTACTTACTGTGGCCAATCAGTGAAAAGCACTATTCTTAAGGCTGCGTTTGTTTTTTACCTTGTCTGTCTTGCCCAGTCCTCTTTGCACACTTTGCTATGCAACAGAGAACAGGCCAAAGGCTGAAAATAGCAAATGTTAATCACCAAACAACAACAAAAAAGTGTGTAAGCTAGGACAAGGCATTGTGATTATGTGATGACTATACAACCTTAATCTACAGCTAGACATTGAGTGGCGAAACAGCCAACTACAACATAGGATAATATAACAGTATTCTGTTATTGAGTGGATGAACTTGTAATGTTACATGAGAGACTACACTCGCAAACTGTTGTAGATTGGGCGTTGTTACCTCAAAGAAATCTAACTCTATATATTTGCTAATTACCAGTTTTGCTAGCCCTGTATCATAATATTGACCTTAGTTTGTGTATTGTTGCAGGAGTACTTTGTGTACCGTCACAGAGAAGGCATTGCCGATGCAAAACAGCTGATATAATTTGCTCTTCCTCATCCTCCAAGGTATCCCACCTTTCAAAAGAATGCATCATGCCAACTCCTAGTTTACAGAGTACTTTGCACCTGCCAAGGGCTAGCTGTAAGATTTAAGTTCTAACTATTTCAGCTTGTGCAATCCTGAAAATGTGTGTTGCATGTAAAATCCTGTCCTAAGTTAGAAATAGCCGGTGCAACCCTGTGCTGGTCCGGAAACATTGCTTTTCAGTTTTTTTTTTTTTATCGGCAGCAAATGTTGTAGTTGTAGAAGAAAGGAGAAATGCGATGCGGCTGAAAAATAATCTTGTAAGTGCAATTTATGTAATGGTGACAGTTTCTACACTATCTCAAACGATTGTTTAGCATTTCCGTACTGACATTTCCTGCTATTTGTGTGCCAATTAACATCAGCTTATATATCAGCACTACCAGTTCATCAGTATTGTGCTAATATGCAGAGATTACATGGAAAGCCAGAAATAATTAAGTCAGAATATGACAATAGCATTCAAAGAGCTGAAGAAAAACGCAGAGGGCTTAGACAAGCTTTAAAAATAGTGAATACTGCTCAGTCAGACTTGAACTTTACCTGGGAGGGTGGAATGAAGCGCAGTGATTGGTCATTAGATGTGAGGTGTAATAGGGGCCGAGGAAATCAGGTTTAAACTGGTTCCAGTCCATGCAGTGCTTTTAATTTCACTGGTAATCAGTGAAGGAGCGAGGGTCCGTGCAGCGAAGAGGAGCTTGCTGATGTCTCTGTCTGTTATTCCTCACTTTCTCCTCACCATTTGCAGCGACTTCTGCACAATCTCTGCTGTGAGTTAGGTGTTGGTTTCACTACACAACACAAAGGGAGTTTGGGAATCAATAGCCTGCTGATGCCACTGCGTGCGGGAGAGAAAGAGAGACAGGGACTTTGCATACCTACAACAGAGTGGGGAGAGTCATTACCTCTCTTTGGAACAAAGCACTGATCCCTTGAACATAACTTAGTATTTAGGCAGAAAGCACAAAACATTTTACACTCCATAGTCTCTTTATTAAGAACACCTAACTAGCACCGAAAAGGATCCTTTTGCAACCAAAACAGTTTGAATTCTTCAATTCATTGGCTCAGCAAAGTGCTGGAAACACTGCACAGAGATGGTGGTCTACGCCTCAATTTTATGGTTTAACATCCCATTTTACAATGTCCCAAACGTGCAGTTTTGAATTGATATATGGGACTGATCTTAGGTCCCTTATGTTCTGCTGTTAAAGTCATTGTAATCTTAGGACACAGCATACAAAGTGATGTGGCGTGTGGTATATGACGTAATATTACAGACTGTGGACCTGCAGCTAATGTATTCTAATTATTGACTCATTTTTAGAGTCTGTCCTCTATTTATCCATTATTAATAGATTTATTCAACGTCTTTTTTTATTCTAGAAAAAGCACACAATTTTTCAGAGCCCACGCTGATGTCTTCAAATTGCTTGTTTTGTCCAACTAGCAGTCCAAAAATCCAAAACAGAGGAAAGCAGCAAATGCTTGGATCAAACGATTTTTTTCATGTTTTATGGTTGATAAAGAACTAGATTAACCAGTTGTCAAAACTGTTGTTGATTTATTTTTTTTGTCCGTTTGACTAATTGATTTATTATCTCGATGTGTGAGTGCAGCCACATGGAATTGTTGCAAAATGTTCAATTTGTGTGCACACTCATGTTCATGTTAGTGCCCAAAAAAGGAAAAAGAAAAAGAAATTACCCACACCAGAAGGCCACACAGACAAAGCCAATCGCAAGTATCCTTTATGGACGTCACATCCATTCACAAAACAGCAACTACTATACCAATATAAGGGACAAATATCAGGAGAGACAATGCATTTTTCCCCGTTTCTGTATATTTATTTAGCACTTAGCTGTCCTTTGCTCCCTGTGCTTCTGTTAACTCCCTTCCCTTGGTGCTGTTAAGCTCTTAGCTACAGAATGATGAATTCACTGCTTCCTCTCCCTCACTCTTGCATCTTTTATAATGAGGCACCATGCAGTACCTCTGTTTTTGCATGCCTTCTCAGATTTGGTTGAGAAAGTTTGCTGCAGGCTGCTCAGTGTGCGTAGACACTTGTGCTGTAGTGCGTTCATGTGCTGTGGGAACCCCCAACTTAGAAAACTTGACAGCCAGCTGATGGAAGAGCAGTCTTTTTAATGTGTGAAAAGCTAGCAAATTCAGTCTTTTGAGGGCAATCATGTTTACTTGTTGCTTGACTTTGATTTTTATGACAAAGTAGCAAGGATGCTGACACTGAAGTTTTGAGATGTCCAGAGCTTCACACCAGCACATGAATGCACACCTACAAAGACACACAGCAGCCTGTGTTCTTTTTTTCCTTCAAGTCTGCAAGACTATACGCACACGACTATTTCAGCTTGACTTCCATATTATGAGATTTTCACAGCATGATAACTGATAGTCTGATAGTCTCAGAAAACATTATGCTTTCACAGTATTACACAGTTATTATTTTTAAGTTGCAATTAACCTCATAGGAATGGTTGAACAAGCACTGCATTATTATTTCACAAAATATTATGTGCTGCAGACATGAAACTTGATATCAATTTTCAAAATGTATATTCTATTTTTGCAACATATATAACTATCAATTTTCATACCCTGATATACTGGGAAACCAGTATACGACTGCATCCCCGCTTTGAAATCCTGTTACTTTTGCTTGGCTCAGACCAAGTGGATACATGGATTCACGTTGTTAACTCTACATATTGACCCTGCTATCAGTGTTGCAACATTTTCTGTGATTATCAGGCCAGGTGCCCTTTTCCTGCTCTTCATGTTGAGAGCATCAGTGCTCATGTACCCACCTGAAATTCTTAGCTGGAAGCCAGCATTGATCTCCCACTGTCTGTTGATCCACTCCGAGCCTTGATGAGTTGTTTGTTTGGAGATGCTCCTCTGCACACCATTATTGTACCGAGCTAGTATTTACATACCTGGTCCCCCTGTGTGTGTGCAACCAGCTTGGAGTCTTTTTTCCCCCTCCCTTCGCCTGTAATCAACAAGGCATTTTAGCTCACAGCACCGACTGGAATTTTGCTCGACTTTATTACGTGTCCAGAGGGCAGCCATTTCTGGCCACTGCTGGGTGTTTCTGAATCGCTGGTAATGGCTCATCAGCCGTCATAACACATTCAAGGTCACTTGAACCACACGTCTTGTCACTTCTAACATTTACTTGAACAGTAACCGTGCATTTTATCTCTGCATTATTTGTGCTTAAGCTTTAGTCACACAGGAATTTGGAGGAGCAAACACCAAGGTGTGCCAGATAAAGTGGTGTGTATGTGTGCGTATGAAGTGTGTGTCTTCCTGTTGTACCCTCAGGGGTTGATGGCTGAGCTGCTTGGGAGGGGAGCTGCAGTATTTACCACCTGCTATGAAACAAGCCTTCTGTGCAACTGTGATAGTGTCATCCGAAGTGAAATGAAAGTGATGCTTCTCCATATCAGTGCGTCCTGTTTTTAGAATAATATTTTCATGACATTCCTACTTTTATTAGGTTGTGTACAAGTGGTGAGTGGGGAAGCTAAGAGAGGAGACAGAGTGGGGATGACAGGCAACAATTGTCATGTTCATTTGTGTTTGACAAGCTTTTGGCTCCCTGGGATATTTCCATCCACAGGACAAGTACACCCAGCTAATGTCCATGTTTCAATATCACTTTATGTCAACAAGAACTGAGCCATTTCTTTCTGTCTCTTCTAATACATCTCAAGGTAACATGATCAGAAACGAGACCTGGTTGGGAGCAAGTTGTCTACTCAGCTGTGTCTTTTTTCTTCTTATTCTCAGTCTTCTGTCTTGTTTACTAGCTGATGACACACCAATCCTGTGTCTTACCATTAACTAAACTAGGGTGTTGTGTAGGTTTGCCTGGGAAAAGCAAAAATTCTTTCAACTAGACTAAATCAGGTTCCCTTTGACGTTGCATATCCTCAGTTTTATTTATTCAATCTGTCACACACACGCACGGTCTAGATCTAAACCTGTCGCTGATCTGAAACTGCTGGCTCCTTGTCACTGAGTGCACCTCATTCACTGACCCCATGGGATGGGATCAATGAGGCCAAATCCCTGCCTTCCCTGCCTCTTGCATATGTTCCTCCCGCGTGTTTTGTGAGGTCTTGGTGATTGGTTAAAAAGGTTGAGTAAGAACTTTTGATGAAAACTTCAGACTCTATGGAATTTTTAGGTTTCCCACAAGAGCCCTCAGCTGAGCATGGAACTGCTCCATTGTCTTTGTACCACATGTGCGCTGTATCACTTGTGTCTGTACCAGTAACATCAGATATGTTTGTACTTACTGTTGTTTCTATTATGTGCCTGTCGTAGCACCACTCAATATTGTACTGTTGACGTCTAAGAATATTGGATCACTAGATCTAAAAAATGTTGCCATCTTGTTATCTTCAAATCTCTTCTGAAGAATCTCATGCAGGGACACAGGGAGTGGATTAGGTTCCAGCTGAACACTGAGAACTGCAGCGAAATGCAGTAAAGCTGACAGAGAACAAGCTGTAAGTTTGGTGGTGAGCGTGATTCATTGGACTGTTGACCTTCCTTTAAGGGAGATGATGAACAGCCTGGTACCAGACCCCGGGCCTCAGGCCCTGCTCTCCCTCTCAGCTGTCTGCAGCTTCACCTTCAGCTCACATTCAATCACTCTGGCAGCCATCGGTGGATAAATACCCACCATATGGCTACCTTCCTCACCTCTTGCTCCATCCTGCAAAACAAACAACAAAATGTCACCGCTACTGCAATGGTGCCACCTAGTCCTCCCATAGGCACCATATCCCTTCCAATTTGCCCCCCTTACCTATAATAGCTTGCATTACTGCAGCTAATGGAGGAGATGACTGACAAATTGGTGCTCTGTTGCCCTTGCTGAAGTGCATTGGCTTGAAAATGCAATATTAGAGGTACTGTATTTTTTATCTTCTTTTTTAAAGCAGGCATTAGAAATAAAAGTTTTATCTGGCCGTCTCTGGTATTTTTTACATCAAGTATTATTTTATGTATGAGTTTTATTGCATCAGCCACAAAAAAGACCTTGTGTTGCCCTGATAAACCTCTCAAACCCGTAAGCTAAAGTCAAGCATGACTGTTTTCCTTATCAAGACATGCATACAGGAACGCCCCAGGGCCTTACCTGTGAAAGAGGGCTATATTTCTTTGTCTTTTATGAAAGAGGTCTGTATTGGCCTGCAGAGGCTTTCTCTTAAACCCTGTAGAGCATGGTGTGGACTGCTGCTGGCATATCTGGGGAAACAAGCAGAGGCAATTATTATAAGTCCTGATGCATTTCTGCCAAGCCTTAGGGATGTTGCCTGGGCAGGAGTTAGCTCAAGGGTCCTCTGCAGAATTCATCAGCATGCTTATCACGTTCAAAGTGCAGAATTATTCCAAAGTGACAGATGAGCCTGCACAGTGAGAAGCTATGACAGCACATTCACAGAGAATGGAGAAATAGAAATACTATAAAACTTAAAGAGGATTTGAAAAATGCCAGATTTGTTGTAGCGTGTGTGACTTTCGATCTTGATTGCGTTCCCAACAGCCACCTTTAATGAATTGCTTCGGTTTCTGTTCTCTGGTCAACCAGGCTTGTGCAAAACGTTGTGTTGCTGCTATAATGAGACCACCCTGTGAGCAATTAGGTTTCTTAGGTTTCCTTGGAAACACCCATTAATTATGATGCACTGGTATGAATGAGCACATTATTCAGCAATACTCTGTAACATTTTAATGTTGCTATTTAAATGCAAATTTTGACTTAATGACCCCAATTGAATTGCAATGAATAGTTTCAATTTCAATGTTTTTATGCCTTTTTATGTACATGAAAACAATGAAATTGTTCCAGCATTGCATCATGGTCACTCACTTCAGAGCACTAACAAAAACAAAACAAAAAGAACAAATTAGCTCTGTGTGCATTGTGGAGAGCATGCCTACAGTTTATTATTCATGCAAAATAGCTGAGTGTCAGAAATACAAATACTCGGTGTGTGAATCGGTTGTGGAATTAATTCAGTATAATAAGTGATACAACCCCAATTCCAAAAAAGTTAGGAGGCTGTGTTTAACATAAATAAAAGCAGAATGCAATCATTTGCAAATGAATTGTTTACCAACAACAGTTTTACGAAGGGTTCATGAGCCCAAGCAGTAATATCCTTTATCCAATCATGTGTTCACAAAATGGTGAACCTCTCTCCGTCCTTGCTTGTGAATGACTGAGCCTATCCAGGATGCCCCTTTCATAGCCAATCATGATACTATCACCTGTTATCAACCTGTTTACCTGTGGAATGTTCCAAACAGGTGTTTTTGGAGTATTCCAGTGTTCCCAGTCTTTTCCTGTTCCTGTCCCAGCTTGTTTGAAACATGTAACTGCATCAAATTCAAAATCAGTATATATTTACAAAAATTCAATAAAGGTGATGAGGTCAAACATTAAATATATTGTCTCTCTACTGTTTTCAATATGTCAAAAAGCAAATGATCACATTCTGTTTTATTTATGTTTTACACAGCGTCCCAGCTTTTTTGGATCAGGGTTGTAATAGTGTCAATAAACAGTCCCCACATACAATCAATAATTTGAAGTAGCATAAAGGCAGGAGAGTCTAAAATCCTGTAGACTGGCTCTGCCCTCACAGAAACTTATAATCTCTCCTTTGCCTGGTGTCATGGTGGGTCCCATGGCGTGCTGTTGAGCACATGCCTGAGCTGTAACCTTGGCCAATCCTCCAGTCCCTGCAGGACTCCTGCCGGTCAGAGTGGGTTGTAATACGACTAATCAGACGCTTTAACTTTTATGTAAATTGCCCTGGCTTATGAATCTTTAAAGAGGTGATGTGAAAGACAAAAGGGGGCAGGATGAGGGTAGGTGAGTGAACGGTGAACTGTCAGAGATGTGAGCTCTAAATCTGATTACCAGTGTCGCTCTGGAAAGGCACTGTCTCACACACTAATGAAGTCATATAATTAGTCTAATTAGTCAAAACCGGCCACAGATATCTCTCCAGAAGTGCCTGTTTTTACACTCACATGACAGGCTTCTGTCACAGCGATGACATTGAGGTGAGGACTAATCCCATTTGTAAAATGTCTTTTGTGGCTAAAGATGTAGAAATATTTCACTCTCATCCTGTTGTGCTTAATGACCCAATTTAAAGGTAAAGGAAAAGAGTAATTGTTGTGCCTTCAGGTGCGATGAAGCAACATCCATATATAGACAGCAGCAGATTAACAGTGACATACAGATTAACAGTGTTGCTCAGCTGAGCAAACCGTAATTACTGACCTGCATTTCATGCTACCCAAGGCTCCTTTTTGAGCATCTCACACAGACACAGTGTACCATTGTTGCTGCAGCAGAATGATTTTGTGATTCAGGTCAACAAGAGGCCTGAGGCACATAAACCAAAGTCTTCCTGTCTTTCACAACTTAATTTGTGAGGAATAATGGCTCAGATGTATAACAAGGACACAGTGCTTCACAAGTTTTGGCAAAATATATTAACCTCAAGACCTGGGCTCCCACACTGAATAATTAGCAGTGCATCCCTGTTTGTCACCTGCAGTAACTATTTATGAATTTGCCTCGGTGTCATTGTTGCAAAGATAAATAGACATAAATAGTCCCACAATTCATTTGGACAGATACGATTCAAGTATACAATAATATTACTGCTCTTATAGTGCAAATTAGCTCATATATAGCATAGCATAGACTGTACATATTGAAAGTCTGAAGTTATTAGGTTATTAGTTGAATGGCAATTTAATTGGCAACTATTGATCGTTTCAGATATTTTACATGTAAAAATACCAAAAAGTGGTTGCAGCTTTTCAGTTGTGAGGATCCACTTTTCTCCTGTCTTAAATGATATTTTTAAACTGGGTATGTTTAAGCTTGTATATTCGGCTGCTGTGCAGGCAAAGCAAGACGTCACCTTGTGCTCAGAAATTGTGGCATAGTTGTAAACAATCTGACTTTACCTAGACTAAATGACTGATTGATTCATCAAGAAAATAACTGGCAGGTTAATCACAAATGAAAATATCCATTTGTTCCTTCCCTCCTATACACATAGTGGCTTCGAATATGAGTTTCTCACCCTTTACCTTTATCATGAATAATAAAACTGGTTTCATGAAATGCAGTGAATACATAATATACTTTAGAGGCATGTTCATCCAGGCCCTCCTACAGCCCTGTCGTCTAAAAATAACCTTCACATATGACTAATTTCTATCAGCAAGTACACTATGTAAGAAACATAATACATAATGTATCTAAAGGACATGAACTATCAATGTATTCCATTTGTTTTACCTACAATATCTGTGTCTTTACGGTTTACCATTTAGACAACTGAAAGCACTGAAAGGGTGAGGTTAGGGGATGGTTATGGGTTCGGTTAAATATTTAACAAGTCAATGCTAAGTTGAAGCACTAGACAAGACTTGTTTTTAATATTTAACCAAAACTGCAGTCTTTCCTTAATCTTAACAATGTGTTTGAGTGGCTTAAACCTAAACACTCATAAACCCTGGAGCCTGGTGGCAAACTCCCAGTCATTCACCCAGCCTCTTTGCCTTGACCCCTGTGTCATATGAAGATATCACACTTCCTGGACTGGAAAAAAAACTATACCTCTGAACATATTCCATCTCACTTTCCACTTGAAGTGTTTTTCTGTAGTGATACCCTCTAGGTGAAATACATTTTAGGCCTTTTAGTAAACTAGACAGATTGAGAGTCTGTCATGTTGAGTATTACTACTGCTATTAGTGAGACATTAGATGAGGCTGTCTCACATAGTTGTACAATATGTACACAGATAAGCACCTAGATTGGGAAGTGATTTTTGCCTGGAGCAGAAATAGCCACTAAAAACAAATCTAAATTAATTTTCAGTTATTATGTCAAGCAACGCGTTTCCTGTGACCGAGGCATTAAGAACAATTCAAATGGTGTCTTTCATGGTCCCATAAAAGAAAATGCTTTTTCCAATCAAAGGATCTCTGCCTCTGAAAAGCAATATAACTTTCCCTTCTAAAAAAAATGAAATTGATTAGGAGTTAATGGTTTAGAGCTGCAGTTAAGACAGCAAAATTGTAAACCAATAAACACTCTCTGCATCCCTGATGAAAAAGCTTTGTTTTCCCTCAGGGGTGTTTATAGCCATCTGGCTATTCAAACATTGTTACTGTATAGGATTGACTTTATTTTGCAATTTTATGATGAGCTGTTTTTTTCTTCTGCAGAAAAATATGTTTCATTTATGTGTCTTCCTCTCTCTTCTGGGAGATTCAGCCATTCAGGTCAAAAGCACATGATATATACACAGAGGGTATATATGATATTTACCATGCACTGATTAAATTTTCTCGGCTTGCCTTCCCTGTTTCTTTTGGGATCTTTAGAAATACACAAAAATAAAGGTCATAAGCTCATCTATCAGAAACGGCGCCAGAAAGCTAAGTTTACATTTAGAGAGTTCTTCTGTCTTTCACTGACTTCATCTTGGGTTTTAGTAATTGGGACATGATTGGATTAAGAGAGGAAATGCTAGGGACAGAGAAAGATTGTCGCTCTGCTAAATATAATCCACTTTTGGACCTAATGTTTCTGCAGTGTCTCTGAGCCTTGGAAATTTATTTTGCACTAAAAGTCTTTTTCTAATGACAAGTAGACAGAGTGGAAAATAGATTGTTTGCCTTTTTGACTTGAAGGCTGTCAGTTTATTCTTAACTGAGCTGCGCTGGTAGACATAATATATATTTTTATTACTTCTCATTATACAACCCTGATTGCAAAAGCCTTGGAACTGCTGCTTAAAACATAAATAAAACAGAATGTGATTATTTGCTCATCCTTTTTGACATATCCTCAATGTGAAAGCAGTACAAAGACAATATATTTAATGTTTCCCCTCATCAGCTTCATTGATTCCGTAAATATTCCTAAAGACTGGGAAAGTTGTCGAATACTCCAGAAACACCTGTTTGTAACATTGCACAGGTAAACGGGTTCATTGGTAACAGACCTTAGTATCATGATTGGATATGAAAGGGGCAGCAAAATAATTATTGATTCATTTTTTTATTAGCAAAGACTGATGTTGAAAACATGCAGGTGAGGTTAGCAGGCTTCTAATCGCAGATGCATGACGTTAAAGTCCCGAATCAAATCAATAATTTGAGCTCATTAACCTCATAGTTTTGAATCAGGCCACAATTATTTGGATCAAGTATAGTGTGTGAAAAATCAGAGCAACAATCAATGTTTTGTATCTTCTGCTGCTCATCTCATTTTCAGGTTGTAGCTACAGGTAATGAAATAGGCTAACTTCATTAATGTTACTGTTGATTCATTTTTGTAGCTACTACTAAAAACTAGTGTTTCTAGCTTCTTGGTGAAAAGGTGATCACAAGTAATCAAACTTGTGAGTTGTACTTATTTCTAACTTTAGTTACTGGCAAATGATGAAAGTTAAACTTAATGAGATTCGACACAGAATTCAAAAGGATTCAGATTTGATGGATTTGATACTGGGCTCAGATTCAATCAAACCCCAGTGCTACTGCACATCTCTCTGTATCTTCAGTGTGTGTGATGAAAAGATCAATGGCTGTGCTGATGCTACATCATTACAGCAATTACTATTTTTTTTTTTTCAATTCACAGAATGACAATCGTTCCTGAAAAGAGCAAAAACAACATGACAACTCAACGCAGAATCTAGATGACATACACTCTTTTTCTCAGCCTTTAGAAAATTCTCGGGTTACTGTGGAAGAGTGAAGCAAAAGCGAGAGAGGAGTAGGAAACAATCTGACGACGAAGATTTATCCGTGTGTTTCAAAGAGAGCTGTTCTCCATGTTGGAGACATTCTGACTGATCTCGCAGAACAAAGACAGTATGAAAACAATTCTTCTGGCACTGTGCTTCAGCCTAACTTATTTTAAGAAATCAGCAGAACACAGAGGCCAGTGTAAGTCCTCTGCACGATGCAATTATATTCTATATCAAAACAGAATCTGAGGTCAGATGTTTTGCAGCTTGCTGTTTGATTGTTTTCCTTATTGCATTATTGCATAGCCAGGATCACACTGACACTGACTGGTGAAATAGCCTCCTGTCAAAACCCATTCACTCAAAGCAAATTAATTCCCCTCTCTTTCCTTTGCAGTCGAATGGAAGTTTGAGGCCAAAATGAGGCGCTTTCCAATTTAGACTGCTCTCTTGATGGAAAGGGAGGTCATTCGTATGAAAATGAATAACCAAGCAGATTGTCTGATTTAACACACGCCTATGGGGATGCATATAGCCTGAACAGATATGCTGATGTACAAGCTAACTTAATTAGAAGTAATGAGGAACTGCCCAACATGGTTTTATGCACTAGGAGAAATATATTGGTGTAGTGAAAGGGCTCCTTAGTCTAAGTGTGGGTTGAACATTTAGAAACAAATATGTACAGTAAATAACTGTGCTATGACTAAATGACTGTTAAATAAGATCTGATTTATGTGGTGCTCTGAATGCAATTTTCTATCCTGCTTCCCACAATATTCAAAAGTTGTTTTTGGTGTCTTCTGTGCCGCCAGCAAACAGGTTAGTTTAACATGCAAATACAAACTTAATGGAAAAATAACTCATCCTCGAACTCTCGCCCATACGTAAGTAGTATTCATATATCTAAATGCACTGTGACATTCATTTATTATACATGTATTAAGATTTCTAAGCTTGCTTTTTTCAGTTTTTGGTGGACCCAACGTCCTCAACCTGCTTTCTCTGCTTTTTACTGCAGTCTGTGAGTTCCTACATCTCCCAGTGTCCAATTTAGCAGCTGGAGAGAACTGAGAACTGGTGTGATTTCAGATATGGGTTTTATGTGTAAGTGGAGGAAGAGTGCAAAAGTGATAAGAAACTAGCAGCAAGAGCATTTTTTTACGGCACTTTCTCAAAGTACATCAATACTTTAACTGGGGAAGAAGTTTGCCAGTAAACCGAAGCCACCTGGTATCATGTCTAAAAAAATAGTGGGGAAAACTAGGCTATATGACTGTCTCTTGTCCTATTCGTCAGTTGTTGGAACAATGCTCGGAATTGTAGTTCTAAGTGTGTACTGGCCTTCTCAATCCGAATACAAAAGAACTACATTTCCGAGTAAGCGCTCCCGCCCTTGCTGATCTGTGTCGGGAAACCGCTACTTTTGTATCATTTTTGTGACAAACCAACCGCAACAACTAAGAATAACAAGAAGTATTTTTCTGTAGTTTCTACCTTGGGAGGTCATGACAACGAGCATAAAATACGCAGTTTGGAGGAAAATAGTACTACCACAGCATTTGCGGAGTCTGACGCTGCATCTTTGTCGGACCAGTCTCCTCAGATACAAAAATGAATTGATTCAACCCACAGTGGTTAAAAGATTTCACCTGGCTTGTATACAAGCAGACCAAAAAGGCAGTGTTTTGTAAGTATTTTATGGCGGCAGGCGAACGGACGGCCGTATCTAATTCAGACCAGCACAGACAATTCACTGATGCGCATTGAAAATATAACACTGTTGATTTTTCATGTTTAAAAATGTTTAAATTCATCCTGTTGTGTTCAGGTGGAGGAAAAATTAAGGTTAAAGAATCATTTCAATTGTTGTTCAACATTGTTAAAATTTATCAGTATCAATTTAATTTAGCCAATAAACACATTAACTAGCACCAGTGCTATCACCTAAAAAAAGTAAGTGTACAGCCCTGCAGTGCATCAAATGTCTGGTAGTTTAAATTACATATATTGCAGACTTTTCTTTTGAAGGCTGTCCATAAACATCAGGCGTGAAAATGTCGTGTGTCAGGCCTGTGCAAGTATGTCAAAATGAATGTAAAGCAACAGCACCTTGAAATGTTCCCATTTATCTGCAGTAATACTGGCCTAAAAGCTTTTGCAAGTTTTTGTCCAACTAGCGTGCCAGACTTATAAGTCTAGTAAAGTGAATTACTGAATAATGAAGATAAACTATTTTCAAATCACAGAGAGAATGCTGGCATTAATTCAATTTGCATTCAGAACACTCAACAGTGTCCATCGCGCATGTGTCATAATGCCAACAGTGCATTAGAGCAAATCACTATTAAGGTAGAGAAGTTGTTGACAGGTTGTTGGAGGAAAGATTCATGCTTCGTCTGACTGCAGTCTCCAGAGCACAGTGCATCACCTGCCAATTATATGCCATATTTTCTGATGGCCACTTTATCTTTGTTCTTATGTGCTCAGGCTGCATTATGTTCTGCCACACTCAGACGCTTCTTTGGGTGACCGAGGTGAATAATTAAGAGGAATGCGAGGACTCTCTTTATTACACTGCAGAGGAACGGTCATTGTGAAAACATGGTGTATATGTTTTTATTTACTTTATACACAACACGCTGTACTAAAAATTCAGCACAATATCAGTAATTCTTCTTAAGCAGGACATTTCTTTGTAGCTCTGGCTGTATGATGATGGGGAAATTCAGTTTGAACTATTTATTTACTGTGGCTGTACTGACTCCATAACCATTATCTGAAAAATCTAAACACAGTTTGCAAGTTTTTCCTCTAGTTTAATGTAGCTCTGGCACTTAAGGGCATTTTTTGTTTTAGTTCCACATCTGTCCCGGTTATGGTCGCAGTTATGATTCTAGTGCACAATGCAATCATCTTATTTTCTCATCATTTGACAGTGAACATCTCCAAACAAGAGAAGCCTACTTGAATTTGTTTTTGTTCTGATGTGAGACAGAACAAATGCTGTCCTCTTTTACTGCAAAAAAGCAATAAAGAACTCGTCTCTATACATGTTCAGCTGATCTTTGCCTGACATCAACACAAATCACACGACCCTTTAAAAACAAGATGTCAATTCACGATCCCTTGTTTACTGATTGTGACTGGAGTTAAGACTGATCTCCACTGTCAGATGCTGATACTGACGTAATTCATTTATCAGACATCAGACTGACGTCATCGATCCATGCGCTGATCCAGATTCTGTAGACCACTTCCAGTCAAGTTATTTGAGAGGGTTATTTGATAGTGTAGATACGTATTGCTCTAGACAGTTCTTGCACTTTAATTTCAAAGATTCACTTTGAAAACCTTATGAAGGAGTTGTCAATTTGCCATTGCACTCTTTGAAATTCTCTTATTACTTCTGAACTCTTGTACAGAAATCCACTGACTGTCCTGCTGCGCACTTGATTAGTTCAAGTTTTTTGAAGCATTAAAGGAGCTGCCAAAGCAAACATGCACTCCCATACCTGTTTGAATGTGAAGCCTTACACCTGACTTCACATGTAATACCAACAACGCTCATCATCATCAGCATCAGTGGCATCATCAATTAAAAAAGTGCTCAGTATAGTATTGGCAGTTATCCAAATTCAGCTATCAGAAATGAAAAAAAGTTGTAACCGGGTCAAATAAATCCTTATTTGATCAGAAACATTACTGGAGGTAGAGTTATAAAGTAATTCACACGACAACAAACTAAGATTTATCTAAAAGTCTGAACAATCAAGCATCACTTAGTGTAGCAGAAATAATTCTTTCTCGAGCGGTTCCTTCACTTTTGTACGTTGAGCTGCCAGTAATTAATTCCAAATAAGCAACAAAAGACTTGTCTTTAGATAATTGGCAGGCGTTACTTTTGACAAAAATGATTAAGAGTTAATTGAGATATTTCCTTCTCTAAATTTCTCATCAGTTTGCTCTGAGAAGCACAAAATATCCTCTGATAGAAATCCAGTATTTCTTAAACACACACCAGGCTTCAGATATTCAATGATGTTTGAATTCTGACTTTGAACTTTTATGACGCCCTCCCGGTTAATAAAACAACACATACGTGCAACTTTATCTACAGTATTTTGGGGGCTTTGGTCATATCAAATATGGAAAATAAGTGGTGCTTTGTTCTTTGTAAATATAATGACAGGCAAAGACTCCAAGTGTGGAAAACTATTTGTTTTTTAAAATTATTTTTCTGTCGTTTGAATCAGGGGTGATCATAAATTAATCTGTGGATTTGTCAACTTTCCTTAAACTCCACAGCATCACAGCGCTAACTGACAATGCATATTAATGTTGCTCTACGTCTATATTTGCTCCATCTCTCAGTTTATTTGAACGTGATTATACTGTTTTAATCCCCCCCCCCAAAAAAAAACAAAACAAAAAGAAAAGAAAGACCCATGCCTGCTGTCCAATCTCATCACCAGGAAAAGACGTATTCATGTCAGTCTTAAAATAAAAAAGTGCTATTTGCAGAATGTTCATGCCTGAAGTGCTGAAGTTAATTGGGTGCATAGAATAAACTGGAGAAGCACATTCATGACGAGCCACAATAATCATGTTTTATGCTTAACACGTTGCTTGTTATGACTCTGAATCAGTAGAGCGGCCTATATTGAGTGATGACTTCTTTCTAATTAAATGCAAAATGCAAATGGGGAGCACCAGGAATGCTATGGAATATATTAGCAACTTCCTGAAAACCACGTGTAAGAAATATAAAGTACCCAGGCGTATGTCTGTTGTTGGAACTAATGTATTCCCAAAGGGGGACTTTTACATAGACAAACAAATAAATGTGATACATCGGCCTTTCAAATTATTCTGTTTCTGATTTATAACTGTGTCCCTGTACTCGTACAGTAAGGCTGTGACTGACAGTCAGAGCAATGCCGTTCTCCTCTGGGAAATGTTTCTCTGGCAAACGCCTGATGCGTATGAGGCAGTTAGACCCGCTCTGAACACTGATTAGTTGGCTCCAGGCTCACGCAGTATGAATTATGCTCTTTGTGTCAGTAGCTCTTCCTGAAGAGTAATGGCTTTGTCAGCAAGGGCGTGCTCGGGCTAAAGTTTAAAGGTCAAAAGTTAAAGTTTGCTTTGAAACGGTCCTGCATTTTTAATGCTTACCTCTAAGTTGTACATGAAGATCCTTTAAAGTTTAAGAAAGTTGGTAACACTTTAAACTAAGGTGCACCTCTTCACCATTAGCTATTGCTTATTAGCATTATATCAGTAGCGTAATGGCTCACTATTAGTCATTATAAATCACTTATTAATGCCTTATTCTTCATCACCATGTTCTGTACTACTAGTAAAGAAGTTTTCCCCCAATAACCTCCTAATTACAGCTGATAGGTAGTAGGGAATTTTGATCTCAACAACCAGAATAAGGCAAATAATAAGTGTTTATAATGACTAATTATAGGCCAGCATGCTACTAATATGCATGCAAATAAGAAACTAGTTCATGATGAATATGTGTACCCTAAAATATCATAGGGAGAAAATACAGATATGGGTGAGGGTTAAGCTGGAAAAGAAAATTAAGAGTATCCACACATAGCATGTCCATTTGGGATACTGACTTACTTCCTTGAGGCAATTGTTTTTCAACTTTGTCCTGTAGTTGATGTCCATTCATTATCGTTACAAATCTAACTTAGAGAGAAGTAAGACAACAACTCGCGCTGGAACCCTGAAGTATTGGCTTTTTGACAGCCTGCAATGGAGAAAGATAAACCTGTCAGTATGAGTGAATAATTTGTTTCCCCTGACATCTGCTGTGGGATTTGGGAGGCTGGCACTGTTCGTTATAGCCCCGGGAATAGTTATATAGACAATGGGTGACACAGTTGGGATTACAGCTATCCTCATCAGATCAAAAGTGGGAGATAAATAAAGCACAGTGTCCCTTGGGAAATGCTGAAGAGGGGGATACCAACTTGCATCGGTTTATCCAGATGAAATGGCGTGAAGTCCAAGTTTAAGATTAAGGCCAAACCTGTTCTCCACAGTCCACTTTTGAGAAAGCGGTAGCTGCTGAAACAATGTTTCTGTAATAAGGAAAAGAGAAGATAGTTCTCAGATTGCTTCTTGGGTAGAAAAAAAGTCAAAACATGGACCATGCATTTGACAGTGGATCTTTTTAATGCAGCAGACGTCTCATTTTTAGTTCCTCCTCCCCGTCCTCTTCTTTGTACCTCAGCCAAAACTAAGAGCCATTTTTTACTTGTCACTTGCAGGAATGTTAATACTTTTATGACTTTGCTGGAGCAGATGGAAAACCTAAACAGGAAAAAAAGAAAAAATGAATTGATATTCTTCATTTTCCTGTCACCACAGAGAGCATTGAGAAGATGCGGCATTCATCTGCAAAGTTTTGATATGACAAGAATGAAATTATGCACAGATGCACCAAGCAATCTGTTTGCTTTCTCAGGATATTCTAAACAAACCAAAGCATACATATGTATTTTAATAAACAATGCACATGGATTAAAGAATTCTATTTTTATCACCTAATGCTGTCAGAATAATGTAATTGTTGGGCCCGTATTAAACACAGTACAGTGGGAAGAATTACATTAAGAGCAGGAGAAATCCAGTAGATGGAAGCTGTCACAAAACCTTATCACATCTGAGTTGTGGAAAAAGCCTCTCGCTCACACATGTGCGCCTGTAGACATTCTGCCTCCGTAGACACAATTGAGGGAAGCAAACCACTTAACATGGAAATTGTCCTTTCATCTTTTAGGAAGGAATCACTCGGAGGAAGTTAAGAGGCAACTAATCAACAAAAAAGGAGATAGTTGAGCTGCAGCATTGACTCTGGGAGAATTTTTCACTCTGCACTTTGTGAACCTCAAACATGTCATTTCCAACATGTGATATTTAGCTCTAACTGAGATATTAGCCTCAAATTGAATTTGGTTAAGTGTCTATATTCATCAGCTTTCTTGATTAGTTATTATCACTGTGAAACTTCAAGTCCCCTATAGTTCTCTAAAACTTAAAAGGCTTTCTGGTGCAAATTGCCAAAACCTCATTCCTGCTGTTACGTGACTGATGCGGTCTATGTTACACTGCTGCTGAGGGCCACGGGGTCGAAGCTAAGCTATTCTCCCCGCGTGTGATAACTTATAAGCTCCGTGCGGTGGAATGGCGTGTGAAATATGGACACCACCCCAGCCACGTTTCGACTCAGCAGCCACTCAATTGACCTCAAAGGCCGCTTAAGATTTGAGTGAGCAATATTTCATCTGATCGAATTTGCATTAAAGCACCTCTTTTCTGCACACCTCTTCATTTATTTGAATCAATCCTCCAGAACAGGGTTCTTGACTTTGTCTCGTGCCCCGGTTGGACCAAATCTTGAGTAATGACACTGCAGCTGCCGAAATAAGGTCAAAATGCTGCATTAAAATACAGTTACATGAAATTTCAAAAGATTCCAATGTCTTGAATTTCTCTCATATTTGATATCTGACTGTTAATGTCTGATTTCAAAGGAAAAATCAGAAGGCAGCGTGTAATTGGATGTTAGGAACACAAGAGAGCGTAGAGTAAAGGGATTTATGAACGTTCACAGTAACTGGAATAAGATGTTGGAGACTGAAAAGGCGAACAATTGTGTGGTTGATAGGTGGGTGTAACGGCTGCCTCTGCGAGAACCACTTTCAGCCCAAGTGAAGTGGAATGAAACGAAACACACAGTAAATGATATGCATAGTTTAGCCTCTTACATGGGACATCTGAGAGCCCATTGGCTAAACGAAATCTAATTAGGTTTGGAGCAAACCGCATTATTGCCTCATTACCGTTAATTGACCTCTTGGAGACCTGTTACTGGAACACTGGAGAGGATGCCTGTATACAGACAGAAACATTAAGAGATAATGCTGAGAATACGGCAAAGGAAGTGAATGGAAGCCACATTAGAAAAAGACGTTACTCCATTCAACACACATCTTCACCCCTGAGGAGGATTCTTGCTCGTTCTATTTTGAACTGAGACCATCAAGGATCTGATAAAGCAACTAATAAATACAGTAAGAAACTAAGTTATACAGTGGAGTGTCCTAGTATCAAAGGGTAGCTGCAGAAGCTAATTTTCCCTTACTTCAGATGTGCGTTGCCTGCGGCATACCTTTGAATCCTGCTCGCTTTTCAACTGAAGATGAATTGGGGGATTTCTCCAAGGTGCAATGGTGTTATCTGACAAAGATATTTTTAGAATTATTGTTAACTGTGGCATGGTATTTAAAGTCAAATTATGGCTATGAAGCAGTTCAAGTCAGGGTCGCATTGCTTCAAGAGCGCAGTTCTTTAGAAAATAAATCATTACCATTTGCAGTACATGTACAGGGACTGTGTTGCAGAATGCCATAAAGAGGTATCCAGCTCATAAAAGCAAAGAAGGAGGAATCCCCCTAAAACATCTCACATCAGTAGGCATCCATATCTTCAGGCTCACTTGTTCTTGCTTCATTAAATTCTCATACAACTCTCATCAAAACACATCTTTCATCTAGACACAGTGTCGGTGCTGCGAAGAGACCAGACTGCACCGCGACCGATAAGCATTCATGCCATGGTCTGCATGCTGTGGATGGACGCTTGCTGGTAACACAGTGGGATAAGCAGTTTGTTTTTGCTCTCTCCACACAAACAAAAGGGATCCTTAAAGATGTATAGAACCTTTTGAAGTTAATCTTCCAGCAACAGCCGGTGCTGATGTGGACGTCCACTGAACTGTCAGCTGTGAGTGAATAAATTTTAAATATGTGAAAACTGGAAAGAAAGAATGAAAGAAATTCACAAAAATAAAAGCCAATAGTTTGAAAGGGTTACATTACTCCCTTTGTCCATCGATCTTCTATGATAATAGAACTTAATATATTTACTCTTCCCTTTAGTCATTACCATTTCCTGTCACACCCACGTGTTATGATGGAGTGACCATAGCCTAGACGCTAATAAAGAGCTCATTGCGAGTCGTTCTCAACACATTGTCAGTGCAAACACAAATATTTCCACTTTCCTTTTGAGAATGATGTGTTTTACATTGGTTTATTATATGGAAATGCTACAGTGCTCACATGTTTTTGTTCAATATCAGTAGTTCATCCAATACCGAATCAAAATCTAGCACTGAATCGATTCAAACAGCTGAATTCATCCAACACATTATCCAAAGGTCAATATCTCTCTGTGCAGTAAACAGAATTTTAAGCTTGGTGATTGGATGTTTTTTCTTTTCTTTTTTTTTTTTTTACCTTCTTTTAGATACTTGCAAGCTTTAGTTGACATTTCTCCTAAAGTTGTGTTGTACACAGTATTTTACCTTTTTGCCCCCTTTTTTCAATACAATATGTTTGTCAGTTCAGATGCTGAAGCTTTGCACTTCTGTCTGAAGTGGAAGAGTCCATTAAAATGTTAGAAATGCTTGAAAGGCCAGTCATAGCAGACTGTCTCTTGGAAAAATGAACAGGACTTTTTCACTGTCTGATAGAACCACACCCATCTAGTATTTCTATCCATTTGGAGAAGGCTGCAAGTCTGCCTGTGAGACAGTGAGACACAGTTATGACAGACATCACTGTCACAGATACTGTGACTATAACCTGTCAGCTGGCTGGGTATAGTCAGACATGCAAGTGCACCAAAACTAAAGCATATCAGCCACTAACATTGCAGATAAGCACTGATGCATGTAGTGATGTGTGTGTGAGATTCATGGGGACTGGCACTTGTCAAAGCTGCAGAGTGAATATGTTTGTATGTAGCTTGCAAATACTCAGAGTTTTCTGTGAAGCAATGTATGTATTTGTATGTGTGTCTAGGTGTGGGCTGTTTATGTGTAGTTTTTTCATTCTGATGTATTATTTCTCTGTGGATTGCCACACTTCAAGCCTCCAGAGGGTTCTCAGATTTTCTCCTACACTTTCCTTTGTAAAGCTTCTATTTCAGCATGGGTTTTTTTCACTTTACGTGAGGGATCTCAGTGGTTCACCACAACTCTGATCCTCCACTTGTCGGGCTGTG
The DNA here is from genome assembly GCF_039877785.1 of Chaetodon trifascialis. NCBI lineage: Eukaryota > Metazoa > Chordata > Actinopteri > Chaetodontiformes > Chaetodontidae > Chaetodon > Chaetodon trifascialis. Next base: position 7,217,048 of record NC_092066.1, read on the forward strand.
CAACAATCTCGCCTTTACCTGCTACTTGATTGTCTTGCATCTATTTTCAAGGGCCTTTTCTGACTCAGCTGTTGTCGCCTGTTGTCACCGGCTAGTTGCACACACACCGAGGGGTGAAGGTGACTGTGATCCTTGTCAAGCAGTAGTGGTGGAAGCTGCCATCAAATACACTTTTTATAATAGGACTGGAAAAACAAACTTGCACTTGGTTCACAGCGGAGGTGTCTGAAACTTATGTTCCAGCCGAAAATTGTTTACTATGAACGTTGACCCAAAAGAATTTTTAAAGTAAGGGTTTCTCAAAGGTTGCACTCTTTTTTGTGTTTTAAGACCCTGGAACTTTGGAAATTGCTTTTCAGGAGGTGTAACTGTACTGTACGAGACGGCCTCATTATGGAACATTTATGTGTTTCATAGTTGGGATAGGGGCGGCGAAAGACTGGGAAGGTTGTGGAAAGCTCAAAAACAGGGCTCACTGATTCACAAGCAAGGATGGAGCGAGGTTCACCGCTTTGTGAAACACGTGGTTGTATAAAGGATATTGCAATATATGGGCTCGGGAACACTTGGCCGATTACACAACCAGAACAACTTTAACTTGGAATCAGGATTGTACTTTAGATTTTATATATTTTAACAGGGAGATTTTTTTTTTATATTGGTCTCCTCTGCAGCTGCAATTCTTTGTCAAAACTTTCAGTCAGTATGCTTTCTCAGCTCTGTATCTTCCTGTCATCTTTCTCTTGAGTGTGTTTTTTGTGTGCATACCGCTATATTAAACCTTATGTTTCTCAACTTTCTGTATTGAGACAGCACAGAAATGTAATGCCTGTTGAATGCCGTTGTGACCCCTGACATAGAAGCTTTTCAAATGCAGTGACTGAGGCATCTCTGAACCTTTTCAACATTTTCAGAATCCACTCAGTGGAAAATGCAATATCCTTTTCATGCAACAGAAGATAACCTATATGGAGCATTTAAAGTGCTTCGGTTCACGTCAGTCGTTCTTAAAGTTGAATTGAAAAATGTTTTCCATATTGCAGTAAATCAAATAACTTTTGACCCCAATCAAGCCTGTGCATCTCTATGCAGCTGGACCAACAAAGCCCAAACAAAGCTGGTTCATATCAGCCGGTCTCCACTGAGCCCCAACTTGTACTCCTCATGCATGGCCATTACATTTGAATCATAGAACTAAGCACTAGTTTTTCCAAAAAATGAATTCCTGGTAATCTTTGAGAAACATACTGTAGAAAGCTTTCTAAATGTATTTCCGGAATCCTCAAAAACTTTTCTTTTTTAGTTTTCGAACTTTTGAGAACATTTCAACCAGGGATAGCCATTGTGCCTCGCTTTCCCTGGATTACACAAGCAGAACAACTTCACAAGCTAAAGGATTGTTGCTTATAGATCACTTTGGAGCCTTCCCCTCTGCTCAACTGTGTACAAGTAACATCTCAGTTAGCACATTTACTGTAGCTGTGAGAGGAAAACTCAGTAAACCTTTGAAACACGAAAATCAAAGAAACAAGGTGAGCTCAATCTAATGTTGCTCTCAAACTGGAGTCTAGCGAGAGTCACTGAAAGAGGAACTATTTATTGAACTATTTATGACGGTTGGTTCGACTTAGACACTGTGTCTCTGGCTTTAGACTCAAGGCTGTAATAATTCTGCTGATGCCTTCTCTAACGATGTCTTGATGCATTACAAATGGCCCTAATGCCCACCTAAAAACAGCACAAATTTCAGTTAATTCAGTGTTCTTTGTGTTTTTCTTTTCTTTTTATGTGCTGCAAGATGTGACAGTGGCAACAGTTGGGGGGCAGCAGTTTTTTTTTGCTATAATATTTATGGCAAGAGCTAAGATCCACCATCTGAGCTGAAGAGACCTCAGTATGCACCCAAAAAGCATCTTTTTATCCCTCTTTATCATCGCAGGAGACTATATGAAGTCCCCAGATGAAAAGGATGTGACGTGCAGAGATTGCATGGACACAGGCAGACGCTTTAGCTGCTGCTGTGATTATTTACAACATAATGAGGAGAGACTGAAGTTTCCAAAAGAAATGCAGAGCCACTCCGGCACATTTGGCTCATTTTAAAATAATCTCTACATCTTTTTTGGTCATTGATCACAGTTCACAGCCCACAGATCAAAGTAAAAGACATGTTATTTGTTTTTGCTTATTGCTGTATACATTAATGCCATAAGGCAGAAAACATGTCTTGTTCCGACTCCCAAGAGAGTTTTTCAGTACATTCAAAGACTACTTTTTGAATATGTCCCATCTTGAATGCCTCTTGATATAAGCATTTATGAGCTGTAATTAGCATTCAGTGTAGGCTGTGATTGGCTGAGGAGTCGTTTGAAGACGGGATCTAGTCTCATGTTAAATGTTATTAATCTAGAGCAGTTAAAGGGTTTCCCTCAAGAGAACATGTTAAAGAACCCTTAGGTTTACCACTCTTTCACAAGGTCTATGTGAATCACAGCTGGCATTTTGTGTTGTAGTTTGCTAACATAATACATCTTGTGGTCAGTCCTCATTTGTTATATGTTGCACGAAGTAATTGCAGTGTGTAATTTCACTTCTTGAATATTCATCTTATTAAAGAATCTGTTGGAAAATGAGAACGTGTATGATGCCCCGATAAGCTAACAGGGGTTAGCAGGCATAAACACTAATAGATGCTGGTGCATACAACAACAACACTTAATTTCACACTGTGCTGGTCCTTAACAAAGACTGATCTGCCATCATTTCACCTTTGTGGCTGCTGAATAGAACCACATTTTATTGTTCCCTGAAAAACAAGTCAATGGCCATTTTAGTTGAGAAGAACAATGGAAGTCAGGGAGGTGTGTGCTCAGTGATTCTAGATAAGTAGTGCATTTTGAAAATATCATTTTCCCCTTTTTTTCTGTGGCACTCAGTGTCTTGTGCGCCTTGGAATTGCTGACATATAAGACCGCTCTTTGTGCTCTATCTGTTAAGTGTCTCCCAATAACAGCATCTTCTAAATGAAATGAAAACAGGCCTTAATGGGTATCCTTAATGGGTATCCACTAAGCCTGACAGTGACAATGGCAGCATTCTTTTTTAATCAGATCGAGAAGAGAATGGAGGTTTGTGTCTTCACAGATCAGTCATCAATTTGGCTTCCAACGATGAAGGAAAGCCTTTTAGCTCTCAGTCACATCCATTGTGTACCGCAGGCCTGTCTTGTAATGCTTTCAGTACACAATATTTTTGAGAAAATGCCTTGAACATTACATTTAGTCGGACATCATGCAAGGGCGTGAATAGAAATCATAATTGCAGGAGTGGTCTAACATTTAGTAAGTATAGTGGCTTCCTGATTCGAGTTTTATGTAATTGACTTTGTAGGTCTCGATAGCCTGTTACAGTGCACAGACCTCTTCATGTAGCATGGCACTAAGTGGAGTACAAATCACTGTGTAATTTCTTCAAGTACCCCTCTAATATTCATCAAGCTCAGTATCCACTGACATTTGCACAAGAAATATAACAAGAAGAAATTCAGTACTGCAGTTCAGCTAAAAAACAGTGGCACAAATGCTTTTCCTGCTATCTTAAAGCAGATCTTCCCAAAATTAGTTAGGCATAGGCAGATAGAGATTTTTTCATGCTATTTTCTTTTAAGCCTGCCCCCAGACTATTTGGTTCTGTTGCTGGAAACATGGTTGTTGAGAGTGGTGAGACTGAGCTATGCAGTGCATTTGAAAGCTGTTGAACCAAAACTAAGCACCAAAAGAGCCCAAAAAGCTGCAGTGTTGGATGATTATTCTCCGTATGTTTGTCACTGCAGTAGACACCTTTCACATTACACTGCATGCAGTTAGCTGCTGTTATAATACATCTTAAATAGCAAGTGCCGAAGAAATCTGAATTTGTCTCTGTATCTTTTTGAAAAAGGTATTTCAGGGTGTTTCTGAAATCTTTATAAAACACTACACCAAACTACTTTCAAATGCTGTACTTTCACGTTTTAAGTTGGGCTTCATCTACACACAAGGCAACAGCATCATTACAGTACTACCCACCTTCGGCATCAGGCCAGGTCAATAATATTTCTCGAAAACCATTATGGTTGTGTATTCCCCTGGGGGAGGTCCTACAGTGGAGAAAATAGAAGCAGTGGAATGACGGTATCAAGTGATCTAATCACTTCTGCAGCCAAACCAGATAGTGGAAAAGTGATTTCTTGTTCTTTCTGTGTCAGTACGCTGGATACACGATGGAACAAAGATAGCAGTAATGAATTCCTGGCATTCAAAATTCATAATTTCAGTTTCTGAATATTGTCGATTAAGAGTGGCTGTAATTTCTGTATCTGTGAACAGAATGATCTGCATTTGCTGGGCACATACTGCACTTCACACTGCGCAGTTTGTGAGGAAGTAATCAAATGCTACTTATCTTCATCCTCATTATAATAAGCAGACATCACAGTCACATATGGTTCTGCTAGACAATGGCCACAGATGGGTGATTAGTTGAAGTGTTCTGAAGGCCATGCTGTTCTTCCACCAATTGATATGGAGCTTGAGCCCCCCAGTGTAAAATGAGGACTGTAATCACAGATCCTTCAGAGCTGTAATTCAACGCTAATGAACAGCATCTTTGTACTTCTTTAATTTTCCTTGCCAAATGTGGCCAGACAAGCCCACTTTTAGAAAATAGTGATCTATCTAAAACGTCAGATTTACATATATCACTACTTAACTGACTTCTTTCTGCACTTCTTCTTTGCTTTTGATATATTCACATAGCTTCAAAGATGCTGTAAAAGTGTCTTAAAGATTTAGGGTCCATTACCTTAGATGTAGCTGGCTGTGTTCTTAATGAATCACTTTGCTTCATAGCATCCTTTCCATGCTAATATGGACTGCAAAGATAGCTGTACCAGGTATCATAAAATGCTGCTTAAAGCAGCTTTCCATACGGCACTTGGAGAGGTATTAATGGCTTTGTGAATCTGTGGATGATTAGCTCTAGCTCGGATGGACAGCAAGTATTAATCATATGTTTTGATCATGTGGATTTGAAGAGACTCTCAGCTCTCTGCTCGGAGCAGCCTGTGGAGGTCACTAATTGAAGTGGGTGGGGGGTCTACAGTAAGTGTGATCTTCTAACCTGGATGCAAGAGATGTGTTGATGAGTCCTGAAATATACCTTTCATGTATCTGAGTGAGCATACACATATAAGCCTTACAGTATATTCAGAAGGTCAAGCTGTTTAGAAATTACCTCTCATTCCAGAACTGATTAATACATTATCAAATCCAAGACACATCCAGCACAACAGTCTTTCAGGTTTTTCCTAATGTCCGATCAAGGGCAATAAGCAATGTTGTATCGAGGGTATATTCATTGTCACATTAAGGATAAACCTCTAGTGATGGCTACTGCATGTAAATCCATCTGGATTTATGTCCCTCAACTAACGCAAGTGCAGAATTAACAGGCTCCCGTCCTCAGAGAGACTTTGGAGCATAAGATGGCTGAAGTGCCTTGTTGCTAGGATTCTCACATTGAGATAGAAAAGAATTTTGCTTGTCTCCTCTTTTCATTCTAGCCTTGCCTTGGTAGGCCTCCTTGGAAACTAGAAAGAGAAGGCAGTGTATAGACAGACAATGATGGCATGGTAAATAAAGATTTTTAAAAACTGATGATAATAAATGAGAAAAAGAATGCGATGGTATTAATATCCGGCTCATGTATAGCTAGGAAGTATGTCTATATTGGCCAATTTTGTACCTGAATGCCAAGATTCAGTGTCAATGCACAGGGGCTGCTCAAGGGGCACAATACAACTTCAAATATGATGCAGACCTTTAAGTGAATGCATTTTTTATACTTCGGTGCACAAGATAAAAGCAGCGTGACACCAATTACACTGACAGTAAACGAGTTAGAGTGAGAAACATATGCAGGAGATGATGAGACCTTGCAAGACATAATGATGTTACTCCAGCATCTGCAGCATTGTGGGGGTTGTTTGTTGATCAGTGGTGGAGGGAAGTATTCAGATTCTAAAAGTAGCAGTGCTGCTGCATAAAAATACTCCATTACAAATAAAAGTCTCACACAAGAAATGTCAGTTAAATATATGTAATGTATCAAAAGTAAAGTAGCCTTCCCATAATTTAGAAAAATGACTCCTGAGTGTAAAATGTCAAATGCATGCAGTGGAGTATAAAGTGAAATATTTCCCTCTGAATTATTTTTGAACACTAAGAGGAAACACCCAAAGAAAGTAGAAGTATCTCTGCTTTATAAAAATGATGGGCATACACCATACAGTGCTACACCTCTGGTTCTCCCTTTACTGTATATAGTGAGGTTATGGGGGTCAGGGTGGTGGATGAGCATGTACAGAAGAGTTGTGGTCTGATAACAATCCACCAATTCAAACTTGCCTTTTTATTAAGGTCACCACAATGTTTCCCTAACCGTGTGTGAGAGCAGAGGTAGTACTGTGGGCAGGATTTGTTGTGGCAACCAGGGGAATCAGTTCACACTTAGCTTTGCAGCTATGCCAGCTTCAAACAGGCCACGACATATACTGAACAGTCGATGTCAGAGAAAGGACGTGGGCCTGCCTGAACCCCGGTGAACTCGACTCGTCTTCACTTGTCTCCTGAAGCGTCGCCTCTTTCAAGCTATGTGGTTGGAGCCTGACAAAGATCCTCTTTGTTTGTCACCAAACCATGCATGGACTGCTCACAGCTCAGCGCTGGTTTCAGTTCAGTTAGAAGCTAAACCAAAATATGGTTTTTTTTTTTTTTTGGTGAGAGCATGATGGACAGTAACTAATAGTTCCTGTATCTACAGAAAGCCAAACGTCTTTCTCCTTTCTGTCCCTATCTCTTTAACTTCTTTTTCTGGCTTCTGCCCCCGACTGACTCAGATTAAATGAGACCTGCTTTCTTGACATTTGGCAACCCACCAATAAAACAAATGCCAATCTGTGACAGTGACACTTAACCAACCTCGACCAATTGGTCAGATGTTTCATATGTCTAACCATAACTGTGCATTAGAAACATTTATTTGACACAGCCATGTTTTTCTAACCTTAACCTTAGTGTTGTTTCACAGATATTCTAGAAAGGTAATTGGTAATTATGGCAGTATATCGGATATATCTATCATCTATGTATCTGGTGTTGATAAATGGCTGCATTTATTATTTGATATACAGTATCTGTTCTTGTTTTGGATTCTAACCTTTGCCATTTTCCTGATTATCCAGTAAGCAGAAGCCATCATGGCTAGCATCACCTACTACAGTATTAACAGTCTAGATCTTCTGTCAGCTTTAATGAGGGGATTTTAATTGAAAGGGCAGTTAAGCCCATGAAAGCAGTTGGAGGCATGGCACATCCCTGGAAAATACTGACCTTGAATAACCTTCATAAAGTTCCCCAGTAAGAAATAAGCTAATATGGATTAATTCCTTTCTGTCTGAAATGCCAATTAAATTAGGAATTAACTTTATTTCTTGCCCAGACTGATTATCAGTGATTTCTTGATCCTCTGATTGGTCTCAACAGCTCTCCCATAACAACAATAAGTGAGTATCATCTAGTTCACTGGCAAATAATTAAGGATTATCCAGCAAGACTGTGTTAATTATGTCTACAGCGACAACAGGATCAGCCTGACGAGGAGCTCAGTCGTGTCTCATAATGACCAGTGGCGCTTGACAGTTGAGAACGAAGGACAATCACGTCAAATATGAGCATATTGTATATATCTGACACTCAGTGCTTATTTAATGTGGTGCATCATTATTTATGTTTGATTTATGTTACTCTATGGCACCAAGTCAATCATACTTTGCAGACTTCCCATGATAAGCATGAGCAGTCATTATCAGTCATGAATAATATCCGCCACAATTTCCACCCACTGTGGGCTATACCTCCTGATCTGTGCGGAGCAATTTGCATGGGCTTTACATTTAAAGCTCTTGGCTTTCTCTTGCTGATGTAAATATGTAGGGTGTGCTAAAAGCTCTTATTGCATGCACTTTGTGAAACTGCATATGTTTTTGCTTTTCGCGTTATTGACTTTATTAATAGCTGTTCTTTCTATTAAGGTAAAATCTCAGCCAATCATGTCGTTACCGTATTGAGTCTGTTACTAAAAGACCTCTACACATGTTTTGTTGGAGGCTGTCAGACTGAGGGGAAGAGCTTTTCTCCTATTTCAGCCGCAATTCCAAGAGAAAGCTTTTGTCTTGTAACGTGCTGGAAAGAGACCGAGCGAAATGAATAATTGATGGCGCAAGATGGATGGATTCCCTCCTGTGGAAGGCCGGCCCAATTGTGAGTTGTATTACCTGGAATGAAGGGTCCGCTGTGCATTATCTGCAACCCCACCAGAAGCTTTTTTTGCCACATTTAGCTCTGCATCTTCAACTATTTTTCCTCTTTTCCTTCTCTGAACTTTACTCTAACTCTCTGAAGTTCACAGCTGCTCTTTTGAAAAGTGCCTGAACATCATTGTTGATTAAGTTCGGAAGGATGATAGAAGCTGTGCGATTGTGCAATCAGTCCTGCAGATATGTGTCGTCCAAACAAATAATTCCAAACAAGCATGAATAAAAACTGACTAAATGACTTACTGAGGTGTTCTGGCTTTTTACTTCTTCTTTTACTGGATTTTTGTGGCTGATGATGACAGGTACAGTATGTACAACCCAACCTTTTCTCTCTGGATACAGATTGTGATACCTCAGGTATACCCGTGTTGACTTTTCCTTCATTTTAATATTTGTATGCATCAAAGCGTGGAACGATATGACTGAGAACACTAGATCAGTATCTAGATTCGTATATCAATAGAGTCCCAATGAAGACATATTAGCCGACATTCCCTTTTTGTGCTCATAAACACAAAACATAAATAAATACAAATACGCATTACCTTATCTAAACTCTACAGGTTGGAACATTTAACAAACAGAAAAATTAATTTGTCAATGCTGTCTGGTGGACGAAATATGTATGCACTGATTCGAAAGCATGACAATTCCTTGCTACTTATTGGTCAACATATTGTGTATATTTGAGTTTGATTATTTTAGAGATTATTTAGAATACCCTACATTATATCAGTACTGAAGGAAATATCATTAAAGGCTACAAACAGCCCTGTTAATGTGTTCCAAGTGTGCAGCATGGCAGAAGTAAAAAACTAAATTATCTTTACACAACACATTCAGAAATAATAGTTCTATAAAAGCTTCACAGTTATATCAGTTTCACACAAAAACATTGAACAGGCAGAATATTAACAGGCACAAGAACAAAAACATGAAGCCATTAATTCAAAGTAGAAAGGCAATATGCTGAACTGTAAGTGTTTTAAGATGTTTAATTGGCTGATTGAATGGCAAAACGAACCGCATTGAAAGGGTTGTATTATCTGTGGTTGTCTGTGATATTTGTTGGCAGGCATTCAGCAAAGTTGACACAACAATAACCTCAGATCAGCGACTTTGCTTTGCGCTGCAGCTCAACAGTGCGCCCACGGTTGAGGGCCGCACAGTGGTGGCACAGTGGCTGGATAAACAGAAGGACGTTTTGACCTGTTGGCTTGTCCCTTAGCTGGGAGTTGGATGAAGTGTAGCATGACATTGAAGGTGTGAACGTTTAAGTGGCACCAGGCACCCCCAGTGATATAAAGTTTGAACTTCTAACACAGCGTGGTACTGCAGCTATTTTAGAGCAGACCGTTGAACCCAGGTCACAGAGAGGTGAAAGAATAAGTGTGAGAGTGTGAAAACTGGTGAAGAGATTGTTATTGGCAATGAGCAGTCATTTTACACTTTTAAAACCGCAGTGAATAATGAATGAAAGGCAACTGCAAAAAAATGTCTGGAGCACAGCGCAGCTTCGTTCCCAGCATGATGTTCAGTGGCTGTCGATAAGAGGAAAACCGTGAAACTTTTCTCCTCGCCTGTTTAAAACAGTAGAAGCCTTTGGGTCAGCAAAATAACTTATTCCCTATTTTCCTCTCTGAACATTTGTCAGTTTCCTTTCTTTATTGCACCAGACTCAGCTACCATATTTGACAAAGACAGCGAAAGAGCCTCTGCTGTCCAAAAATTGCTGAGGTCAGCAATCTCAGCGAATTCTGTCTTTTGAACTTAAGCGCTAGCATGAAATTCAACCACCCCCAGCAAGATTAATTACCGATGAGAGAACCTTTTATGGCTGAGGTTTATCACAGGGGAGAGGTCCTACCTGTGATTCTTTTATTTCACCGCAAGGCATTATTGGTAAAGAGAGACTGTTGATCATATTCTCCACCACTTATCCAATCATGGCCAATCCAAGAAAAGATCTGAGAAGCTCTGTGGAAATTGGAGATTGTTATCAGTCATCTCAACCCAACAGGATACGGAGGCACTGAGTGATTTTTGTCCGCTTGGATGTCATCCGCCAGGGGCAGAGAGAGGTTTACGAGAGCACACAAATAGGTGGCCATTTATGTAGTTAGGTGGCCATCTGCTCCTTTTCCAGCGCACTTGGAAAGCATTTATTTTATCAGTGCACTGTAGTGCTGATCGTCCACAAGGTCACATTGTTTTTGGTATGTATGTAATGCATTCAGAGTCACTATTAGCCTCCTTGAGTTAATTATATTATCAGCCAATGTTGGGTAATTGTAGATCTGTCAGTATCAGTGAAGTGCAGTGATAAACAGACAGGCAGGTTTTCCCTGCTGTACATTAGTAATGTGTTCATCTTGGTAAGGAGCTATTTCTTCAATCTGCTGAGCGGCCGAAATCCATGTAACTTAATTATTAGCTTGCTCACTATCCTGCTAATGCCAGCTCCTGAAAACATCAAGTAAAATACGCTTTAAGTTGCTGGTTTCAATTGAGTGTGAACTCAAGCCGAATGCTTCAGACTGCACTTTGCCATCTTGCTTTTACAATGTTTTGAGGTCATTGTCTCTTTGTAAAGGCAGGAAAGGTTCAGTTTCACAAAGGCCAGTGAAGCTCGGATCACAATACACACAGAGTGTGCCTCCATTCTCTGTTCAGGATGATAGAAAATAGTTGTTTGCTGCTGTATTCATCTCTAACTCTCATATATAGGTCCTTCACATTTAATTCATTTTGACAAAACCATCTCAACTCAAGATCCTCTTTTTCAATCTTCCTGAGCTGATCATCAGTTGACCATAACCGTTTGAGTTGTTTTGTCAAACTAGTGTTTTAAACGTCAAGAACTGATGCTTAACCTCGAGGTCAATGTTGACGAGAAGTACTAAAATCTTTGAATTCATAACTGCTACCGTGCTCATCATCTCCATGAGAACTGAGCAAAATTCACCTGCTGATGATGAGTGTGTCAGTTGAAAGTTCAAGTTCAAAGAAACAAGCTTGTAAATGGCGTCTTTGCATAAAGAATCCATAAAGAATGAATTGCAATGAAGTACAGTATACTTTTTTTAACATCTGTATTTAGAAAATGGTTTAATCCCAGTGGCATTTACTTTTCACAAATTTGCTCTGCTATTTATTGTTAGTGTTGCCTGTAAAATATCACAAAATGTCAAACTTGTGTATTTATTTCTTTAAAAGCAAGAACAAATATTGATCATTTGATTTGATTTTTATTATTCTGCCTCTGCCTCAAAAAAACACTGTTGGTTTAGCTCATTCCAATGTGCGTTTAAGCTGCATGAGAATGATAACAATGTTCAGGTGTTCCACTTTAATATGTGAGTTGTGTAATGGCTATGCTCTCACATTTTAATTACAGCATCAAATCCAGAGGCAGTGAGATATGGTCCTTTTGTGACAAGTCAGATGAGTTTTTCTCACACATTTCTCCAGCACACTCTTAAAATATTCAATGAGATGCCAGATTTTTTTTTTTTTCCTGCTGAAAGCTGAGACAACGATGATACCAATCGTACCCCTGCACTGATAATTGCCCAATATTATCGTATTACGTGCCCCCATTAGATAGATATTGATTCTCCTGCCCAGAAGGATACCAGTGGTTCAGATATCCCACCAACAGCAGTAAAAATATTACTCTGCCTGTAGCGTCATAGCTCAAGTCATTTAAAGTCTTTAAAAAGTTAGAACTTGGAAATATTTAATTAAAATCAGCCATTAACATATGGCCCATGGCTCTAGAAAATGGGATCCAAGGCACAAATGGCAAAGCCATAATTCAATCTTAAAACGGGAGCTCTGTCAATAGGCATCGGGTAAGGTCAGGTACTTCACAATCTCCATCTGCGTCTTCCAGCTGAGTTATGATCTCTCAATTATATTACAACATAAAAATTTTTGCCCAGGTTGGGTGCATAATTGAGTTGAATTGACTAAAGGATTCATATTACAGTTTAATCCTCTTTCACACAGCGGGGGGGTCATTCAAATGTAGGCAGAGAGCCGGAGACAGTCAAAGATTCTTAGCCTTGACGCTCAACTCTGCAGATTAGAATATGAAATGAATCCTGTGGTATCTGAAAGCAGCGCGGGGATCATATACATCTAAAAGATTTTCATTCTTTGAAAGCTGTTAATATATGGAAGTGATTAATCAGAGCATGTGAGGGTGAGTGGAGTTTCATCAAAATTTTAATCATTTGTTTGATTTGAGGCAATGTTTCATAAAGAATGGTACACTACATTTGATTCCAAAGGTTAAACTCCCCTTAGACAATGGTGTTTTCTATGTATTCCTGAAGTATTTTAAACTATTTACATGAATATACAGAACATGATTTTACCAGGGAGAACATCATAAATAATCGTCTGTAATAGACATGTCAGAAAAGTCAAACACTTTTATAATTCACAGCTGTATTGTGTGTTTATTATATGCAGCTGACCTTGACTTTTCTGAAGATTTTCAAAAACTCACCGATGACGTGCTCTTATGAAGACTATGCAAGACTCACAGCATCCGCTAACAAAGCCTGTGCAAAGGAGATAGATTTTGTTTTGAAAAAGGGCTTTAACTCATCCTGCACGTAATTACCAGCCAGGGGTCTTTTTTAGAACGCGTGAACCAAATAAGATAACACAGCCTGTGTAACATCTGACTTGTCTCGTATTTTTTCTTCCGGTTTTGTTTGTCTCCCAGTGAAAAAGAATCCCCTTGCTGTTTTATTTGACGTTCCCGTCCCCCATAGAGAATTCATGCTAAAGAAAGCCGAACACTGTTAATGTATTCTAATTAAAAAACAAACATAAGTAGACGTTCAGGTTCAATCTCTGGTTATTCAGCTGCCTAATTATGAGTGTTTATTTTATATTTGTTTAATTCATGAAGGATGATTCATTCAGTGAATGCTCCAGTTGAAGGGGAAAGTGTTGTCTCTGTAAATCCAGTAACAATGAAGGATTGGCTTGTTCCATCAGAGGTCAGCATGGTGCTTTGTGAAACACTGGCTCTCAAATCAAGCAAAATATAAAGGATTTTTGTGAAATATGTGTCATTTTGGGAAAAAGAGACGTACATCTACTCTCACAAAATGATACCTGACAAGGCCCGCAACCTAACTGGTTATATAATCTCATATTGCATAATTACTTTTTACATTTTGGAAGCATTTTCCATTTTCTCTCACTTAAATGAACAGTGTACTTCTCAAGTATACCATTAACTTTCTAATTCTTTGCAGCTTTGAAGCATGAAGCATGTACTCTGTAGGATCAGATCCATGCAATCCCTCAATATGATACTCATTTCATTTCATCTCCGTGTTGATGAATTACATTGTTACTGTTTTCCCTGTTTAGTTCACTGTGAACTAATCGAGAGGGAAATTTCAGAATCAGCTTTATGAATTAAATCATGTTCGTTTGTGTAGTCCGATGAATATTCATAGTTTTTTCAGTTGATGAGTACTGGCGATGGATTAAGGTGTTATATTTGATTCAATAAAATAAATATTTGTGCACTCCCACATAAAACACAGGCTCTCAAGGGTGCTATGAAGATTACTTTCCCTTCTTTCATTTGTCTCTCACATTCACACCACAGTTCACTGTCTGATAGCAATTAATCATCTATAATGAGACGTGTCATGTGTCTTATTGGCAACAATTAAGAGCAGCAGAAACAAACAAAGGAGAGCCATTGTGCCAGTTGTGTGCCGAAAAGACCATTTATGTGTTTACTGTGATACATTTTGTGTTTTTCTGTTATCAAATTTTTCATGTGTACAGTAGAGATTACTCAGTTTCTCTCAGTGAAAAACAAGGTTTAAATGGATCAAAATGCCTGGAGATGCTGCAGAAATCCTACCACACTGCCACAGGTGTAAAATAAGTAGATGGGCTTAATGCACTTTAAATTACTAGTATTTTACCTCTATATTAAAATTTCAAAATGCCATACTTTTATTCCTCTACATTTTAGAGTGTACTAGTAAGCAGTGTGAAATAGTTACACCTGCTTTAGTGCTAAACAATCCGCACATTATATACACATGATTGTTTCAAGACATTTTACCGCAATAAATTGTTAAGCAGAGGTGATAAACCAGCCAGATTATGAAGCATCTTGTCTCTTGTCATAGTTAATTAATGAAGGCCCAAACAGACTCATCAGTAAATGGCACTTGCTGTATGAAATAATCTTTCTTTTTCTTGAAGTGTTATCGCCAAAAGTGCATTCAAGATGCCATTTAATGCTCATTTTCAGGGTTATGCTTTTATTTTTAAGCGTGAATAGGTTTACATGCTTAATGTTCAAAAAACTCTTTTTTTTTTTTTTTTTTTCCTCTACTGTCCATGTCTGCAACGTCGCAATACTCCATGATGCTCTGCAGGTGTTTTCTTTTGTACTTCAGCTAGCTGCACTTCAACTGTGAATATCACCACAATAACCGATTCTAAAATGAAACTGTGTTCAAGCATGTATCTGATCCATAATAGCCTCGGCTTCTCTGCCCAGTGGGCCACCAATGTTCCAGCTTTGCAAGAGTTTTTGTATGGTCTGAGCAAGCCAGCTGCTGGGTGCTAATCAAAGTTACATAATGTTACACTCCTACTCTTGCTGTATTGTTGGCTTCAAATGAGCCTGAATGTTCACACAGTTTCTCTTGACTCTCCTTTAATATTGCATAGTTCCAATGTCGGTCCCAGTCTGTGGAAGAAGCCTCATCAGCCATGCAACATGCAAGTGTCAAGTTGAACAGGCTAACCAGCAAATAAGCAGTAAAACAACATAACACACAAAACAACATCCAAGTTTGAAGTTGGGTCATGGGCCACTGGTATCGATGCATCCTTGAGTTTGTACCTTTACTGGCCTTTATTGATTCTTTGTAGTGGCCTTGTCTTTACTTATCTGGCCAAATTGTATAAAAGAGCAGCAGACAGTAAGACGAGGAATAAGTTTTGTTTTTTTAAAATGCTGGAAGTATTCTTTTTACCGGATTAATAATCAATTAATTGACCTTGCGTCCTCGTAAAAGTCAGTGTGAAATTAAGGTTTTTGCTATCAGTTACATTTTTTAAGCTTTTAGTGCTACAGTAAGAATCCTTATGCTATGTTGCAAAACATGCTTCCAGTGAGATTCATGCAGCGAGGTATGCAAATTTTAAATTTTATCTTAACACCTCCTGAAAATCTTGTTTGTTGGCCACCAGTGGTTGAACCTCCCATCCTACTGCAGTTATCGTTATCTTCACTTCATCCACCACTTCTCTGAAATTGACCTCTCTAAACCAGTTAACAACTAGTCTTAACCGACATTGCAGTGGTACAGTAAATGCAATTAGTATCATGTAGACAGTGCAACATTTTGACATACGGAGAGAGAATAAATGTATTGTGCTACATGAACCTTACAGCAGTTATATGTGAATTAAACATAGTAATTTACATTGTCAGTGACAGAGCAGAGAGGAGACACAGCAGAAAGGATGAGCACAAAGAGAAGGAAGCAGAAACAACCCTATAATTTCAAAATAGCAGTCCCTGAACATGACGAATTCACAATATAACATAAAGAAAATATTTCATTTCTTTCGGGGGTCCTGTTGGTGCATGGGCCTTTCCCCATTGGTCCGAGCAACTCCAAGGGTCTGACCCTTGGGATGCCAGAGTTAATCCATAGACATGAACAATACACTGTTAGCGAGCCTGTGCACGGTCCAACCCTTTGATCTTCGCCCTGGGATCTGTCTCCATCATCTCTGGGAGAGCTATCAGCACAACACACATGCCGTCAGAGAGCGACTGCATTATTGCGAAGACTCGATAGGACCAGTCTCCTGTTGAGAATGCTCGACTGTGGGATCTGTTGACAAGTGAGGGCTCCTTCTTTGTCTCTCAGCCACCCTTTTAAATATTTATCAGCACAACTTATCACCCCTTGATCAATTATACACCTGCCATGGGCTCACAATTAATTATTTATGCTGCTGATAAGCATCTCACCCATTGATTTTTGTCACTCATTTGAGATGTATATACTGGAAGGGATTTTCTCTCGCTCTGCCTCTTGACATTTGGCCAATCACAATAGGGAGCCAACCAGTGGTGACAGTTCAGACTTACACAGCAGCCCCTTGAAGAAGTGATCAGGCGCACACCATCATTGTTCATTCTGGCTATTTGCAATTTTGCAATATATCATGCAGCCTCGAAAATCTGTTAATATACAACTAATTAGCAACAGCAAATACACTTGGAGCGAAACGTAATGCCAACCGAGTTACATTTTTGTATTAACATAATGAGGAAATGTTAATTAGTGTACCTGGCAAGTTGCCAAAATGTTGATACTGTACGTATGTTCACTGACGATGTCTTACATTTGTTTCCTGCCTAAATAGGCAGTCGTGTAATGCAGTATCCACTGGTAGTGACTACAGCATCCTTCAATGTTTGGCCATGACAGATTATGGTGAGCTACGGTGAGTCAATGGTCACTTGAGACTTTTTTGTTAATATTTAAGCAAAACTATCACGAGGTGGCTGATGTCGGATAGTAGAGATGATGGTGCTACTCGCAGCTGAGTTTCCCAGTTTAAGTCTGTCAGTCTTGCGTGGAATCGAGTCTTTGCAAGAGTCATTTTTTAAAAAGACCTGCTCACAGTAGTCGGTCGTTGCTGTGTAGCTCAGTGATTTGATGATGTTGCACATTATCTGCACTTTATCTGCACATCTTTATCCAAGCACATTTGTCCACACAACTCATCCACTAACTTCAACACTGACTGACTCTTCTGGAAAGCTTTTTTGTGGTCTTGAATTGCCTCTCGGCCTGAAACAGATGGTGTTGCGGGCCATATGGCCCAGAGGCTGGGGGTCCCCCACTCCTGGCCTAAACTGAACCACAGTCTGGACACGATCTCTGGGTTCTGGTGTCACAATCTCGCACTTTGCGCTGCCGCCGTTGACCCTAACCACCTCCCTGCGACACCAGAGCGATACATAAAATGTTTTGTTTCATTCACTCAAAGAAATGTTAAGTCTGAACATAATCCAGGCAGCGATTACACTTGTCACCACCACGTAATTATGAATGCAGGCCTGGAAGTAATTCATTTTTAGGGCAAAGCCAGTTTGGCCTTTGACAAACACAAATTATTGAGCCATCGCAGCCAAATGTAGGACATCAAGGCCAAAACCAATGTGCAGTCACAATAAGTGATAATTACATATTATGAAGACAAAACATTATACAATCAACAATCAAGAGTCAGTGTATTATGAAATAGACAACAGTTTATTAAAACTGTAAGCTGAATATTTGACTTTTCCACAAAATGCTGTGATTTTTATAATAATGGTTATTGTTCTCTTTTAATGATAAAATAAAATCTATAAATGGACTAAGGGTGACCAAGCTGTTAATTTACCATGTAGCATCAGGTGAAAATCGGATGTGTCCCCTGAGCCTACCAAAAGTGAGTTTACACCATCCTTACAGATTTTAGTGTAGTTTTCAATTTCAGTTTCAGTAAATTAAATATTACTGAATGCCATATGCAGACAAGTGGCAAGTCCGATCTCGCAGCAGCTTCTTAACTGTATGTGTATTCATAATTAGCTAAAACTATGCGGCAATATGCCTGTAAACTTTAAAACACACGTGTATTAATACACCGTATAGTGTTTAGCTGCTTTTGCTTATCACATAATATTAACTGCCAGCTGGCAGGTTATCCATTAATGTTTGCAAAGTAGGAAAAGCCTTTTGCTACTGTTGATGTCCAGCATGATGACGGAGACACTGGGAAAGGTGAGATTTGATTTACAATAATATAAAAGAGAGAAAATTCAATAAGTGAATCCTCATTAATTGCGTGTCATTTCATCACTGTTTCAGGACAAATAACATTGTGATTCAATGCTCAACAGCATATTCTGGCCTAATTTTCTATTTTGACAGTCGCTCAGTGGACTGAAAATCCCAGTTCTTTATTAGGAGAACTCTGCCATCGCTGACACCCTCACAAAGATTCACATAGCTTCCTCTGTGAGCTGGCCATTAAAGTCACGGCTGTGAAAGCTGCAGAAAAGCGCTGGAACACGACATGAAAGTTGGTCTTAAAGTTGCCTTCTAAAGTATTGCAGTGCTGCCTCTGATTAAAGCCTTCCGTCCTTTTCCAGACACTATTGAGGCTCAACTGAGTAACTTCACAAAAACTGCTGGCAGGACTCAGGTTATCATGACATTTTCATCAAATTTGTTCATTTTCTCGGATTTTCTGGTGGCCTGAAGCATCATGAATCAGAATCAGAATCATTTAGAGATTCTGAAAAGTGTGAGATATTATCTTTTATCAAGCCAGAAATGCAATAAGACCTGCATGCATAATATATATGGTACCATTCATTCAAACCATTAATTCTTTACTTAGTAGTTCCATGTAACATAAAACCGCAGGTACACTCACAAACTCCTTTTGTATCCTCATGGCCACTGCAACCTCCACAGATTTCTTTTCTCATCTACCTGTTGGAGAGAGAGCTCATATGAATTATTTCATTCCTGCATTTCCCTCTACAAGAAGAACACCCCTGCCACTCATTCATAATGGTCCGATCTAGCGCCAAGGCTAACATATGCTGGGTGCCACTAAGAGTTGAAGAGAGAAATTGAAATGTTACTTTCTTCATAGCCATGGCTCCTGGTTTCGACAGACTTACCCTGCCAGGGGAAGATTGATTGCTGAGGAGATTGAGTTTGAAAGTCAGTTTTCACCATGGATAAGGCACTCAAGATTAGTTTTCAAAAATGATGTGTAGATGCTTTCAGATTTGGCAAGAGAAAGGTTGGACAGGGACCAGACTAATTTCTGTAGTTTTTCCCTCCTCCCTCAAGTGTGAAACATCTCAAAGATCATTTCAATTTTTGATGAATTCCACGGTCTCGTGCTTTTGTTGAGTAAATGCCAGTTCACAAACTCCAAGACATTTTCCGCTGTCAGAGTTCGAAGATCTCTCAATCAGAAGTATTGTCTTGTTTTTTCTCCAAAGACACATGACTGTGTTTTCCTCTGCATTCTGCTGGCATACGTTTCTCTTCCTCTAGTCTGTCGACATCAGCAAAACAAGGCAGTGGACTTCCGAATGTGTTCAGACAACTGGAGATGTCAAGACTAGTCCACAAGGCATATTAAACAGATCAAAGACTAAGAGATTAATAGCTATGCCCAGATGGAAAACAGGGTAATTAATGAGGAGCTTAACAGCAAATTAAATAGACGGCAATGCAATTATGGAGGTGAGCGCTGATCAATAACCTTGACTAGCAGCCTCTGGGATGCTGCATCATACAATAAAACGCAACTTTATTTGGTCTATCAGCAGAGAAACATCCCTACATGAAACAGCAGGGGAGTGTGTGTGTGTGTGTGTGTGTGTGTGTGTGTGTGTGTGTGTGTGTGTGTGTGTGTGTGTGTGTGTGTGTGTGTGTGTGTGTGTGTGTGTGTGTGTGTGTGTGTGTGTGTGTGTGTGTGCGTTTGCTTGAATGTGTTGCTTAGGGTGGGAGCAAATGCGTGTGCGGAATAGATTGCTATTTTTGTCAAAGACATACTGTATGCCAGGATGAAATATAGCCTCTAGACCAGAAATGAGCAATCAAGTCATTTATGCATTAATTTATCATTGATTAGCACTCTCACTGGTATTTATATTCACTGTGAGATCAGCAGCATTGGCCTAATGACCCCCTAGAAATTATCATTAAACTGGTTAATGAGAAGTTGTGTTAAATTTGCATTCAAGGGTAGTAAGAAAGCCTAATTGGCTTCAAAATTGAATTTGAAGGGTATAATTACTGATTTTTGTCCCAAATTCCTATGCTGTATATGTAGAGAAATGTAGAGAGAATCTCACCTGGTTGAGTATTTCAAGAACAGATATATCCTGTTTTTGTAAGGAACCTGGCGGTAGTTAATGAGCTCAGTATATAAAACCTTGGTGAGGTTTGCTTAAAACACAAAATAATCTTCAGTCTCCCTTTTTCAAAATGAAAAACAAATACTGATTATCTCCCCAGCTAAGAAACACAGCACCGTGATATGGATTTCTTTTTAATCGTACTGCGGAAAGTGTCACATTCTTCAAAAGGATCTTGAGGTTGATTTCTCTAAAGGTACCCTGTAGAGTTCTCACTGTAAACAAACTTTTATTTGCATTGAATATTTCTCACCAAATTGCCTTTTCTGCATCCTTAAGGCTCAAGAAATACTGAATTGAATGCATTTTCTATTAAATAAAACATTTATAGTGTTTTTAATTCTTTGAAACTTGTATTGTTTACAAATGCTTAAAGTCTTCTTCTTTTCTTCTATTGGCAAAATCTTATTAAAGCAGATTACCACCACTGGCATTCGATATGCATTAATGCCCTTTGCCTTCAGCAGAAATATGTATTTTGAATGAATCTATTACAAAAACGCACATTGTTTGGTCCACTGTGCGTCAGTGCTTCTCTCCCTGGCCCCACCCACTCAGGTTTCCCATGAACTTTACACTGGCATGATTAGCGGTCCCTATGCTTGCAGTTGGAGGCGTTCTATCAAAAGCTTGACAGACTTTTATAATGGTGGTCTATAGGGAAAAAGCTTGGCTTTTTTATTGTGCATCTATGCATATGTAGTTCATTTGGTTTTACAACTTAGCTGTTCTGCTTGACTCTCACAGCTCTCATCAATGTCGTTTCCTGGCCCTGTTTGTTTCCACAGCCGCCAAGTGGCCAAGATGTTAATCAGTGGAGGTTTAAGACATTTATTTCAGGGATTCATAGCCTTAAGGACAATATCACTGGAGTCCATGGAAGCCATATCTGGACATGTTTCAGCTTTTGAGTTGGGTCTGGTGAAAGTACTTTCACCCATTGTGTAGCTATTGTTTTCTTGGCAACCACAAAGATCTATGTTTAGTCTCCTTAGTTTACATCTTCATGTCCTCAAGTAGAAAATGCACTCCCCGGGCGACCTTTGACCTTTGAGAATACTTCCTCCTCCAGCTTTCTTTTTTTAATCCTTCTGTAAATACTTTGTCACGTTTGGACTATGGCACAGTTTGAAGGGCCTGGGATGGAGATGAGATTATATGTCAAAGGATGCAGTTTACTAATGGCAGCTAAAACAACACTACTGGTCCTGCTGTGTTCTTTTTGAGCAGACTAACGAGAGCACAGACACTTTCTTCTCTCTGTCAACATGCATGTGTGTTACCTTGCTGGCAAGAAAGGTGGTGTCTCTCTTGTCTTTATTTCATGGCTGTAATATGAAGAACCTTCTTTTGCAGAAGCAGCTTCTTAGCCCGTTGTATGGGATGAACCAACATTAGACATATGCGCAGAAGACATTGTGCCTTGGATATACATATCTTAAGTAGTGAAATAAAAACGGATATTACAATTGTAGTAAAATGTAACTTAAAAAAGAGTAGAGAGGCGACCAGACAAATTACTGGCAAATTACATTCACTTCTTAATCCTCTGCATTGCAGATTTTAAAGGATATGGATCAAAACAAATCCATTTTGCATGTGCCAGACTTTAATTTTCGAAGAGGCACTTTGTTATCGAAAAAGAACGCTGGATACCACTTTGAGAGCTTATTACTGAGCAGCCTCCATTGTTTCTCAACAGTATCCATATCTTGCCAAGTGAATTTAAAAATGCTTTGTCTTTGCTTGATGTTTTATGTGAAATAAATCATATTTAATATGGAGGCTGTAATATCTCCAGAAAAAAACAGCACTGTTGTTTATTTAAACAGCTTAAAACAACCAATGTGTGCATCCGATGCCAAAGCAGAAAGTTTTGTGGCATCCTTATTGCACAGTAAAAAATGAGGCTGTGGAGGAGGAGGAGGAGGAGGAGGAGGAGGAGGAGGAGGAGGGGTTAGCTGTTCACCTCTGATATTTAATATCAGTCTTTTGCAAACAGTCAGCATTGGTAACCATTATCCATGACTGCAAACTTCCACTAACCTTTACCCATGGACTTCACATATTGGAAATGATCCAGAACTTATCCAAACCTGACATTCATAAATTCATTTTTAAGAAAAAGACACTGTGAAAAAAGAGACCTGAGGACAGTCAGACCCAGTCCAAGTAGACCCATCGATAATTAGACCAGATTCAAAATGTGGTTGAACAAGGCAGACCCAAAAAGAGACAGCACACCAGCACCGGCAGCAGCATGATGTGCCACCAATTAACGAGCAGCCGTGGTCGTAAAGAGCAGGAATACATGTTGTTTTCCGATGTCTCAAAAACCTCCCGCAATTATTGTGATGCACCAGGTCAGCAGAGCTAATAGTCCCTCAGATATTAGACATATTGACACACCAGTGCGAAACCTGCAGAAATACAACAGGACTCTGCCCTACAGGATTTGAATGAACATTATTTGGACCCAGCCCAGCTCAGGTCCTGGCTCGGGGAGTGTTCGTTTACGTACACTATATAACCTGACCTTCACTAACAGGGACACTGCTTTAGAAATGCACTACTATTTAGAACAGCCAGGAGTACTACGAAACCAAGAGGCATCAACCATCTTAATAACGACTCCACAGAGGTTAAAAACCCGTGACTTGCCTCCAGTCAGAACTGAAGAAACCCCTTGAATGAGAGGCAAAACGTTTTCAATTATCTACAACCAAGTCCTGTTGCCCCCGATTCAACCCTCCCCGCTTAACTGTAACCTGGAAGACTGAGACACAACTGTGCACACAGTGTACTTCAGAACTATTCTACTCTAATGCTACAAATTGTCCTTTAAAAACAGACAAGCAGTTACTGTGCATTAGGTATTTGATTTATAGGTCTGGCCACAAGACAGTGACAGAACAACTGTCAGTACTGCTAGTCAGTCTATAGGCCAGAGGCACATTGAATATGTAGAATATGTACCGTAATGAGATGGCTTTCGCTACCGTCTTGCTGTTTCTGTCTTGAAAATCAAATCATGGCAAAATAATAATGGCTTGCCTGAAGGTTCTTTCAGTGTCTTTTTTTTTGTACAGAGGCACAGATGCAAATGAAAAATAAAAAAACAGACTGTCTCCCCAGAGTGCTACTAAAGCTGTGCAGCATGATATGCACATGTTGAATAATGTGTTGGGTTGTAACAGTGTTTTTGTGAATGTATGATGTGTCAGACTCTGAAAATTAGCAAGTCTCTGCTATTAATGATCCAGTTTGATTTGCACTTTACATTTCAGCTGATCCGCATAAGAGTGGATTTTAGAAATTGGACCTCTGAACACAGAATCCTGTTTCCTCAGGGGGTTTTCCCTGAGTAAGTGATCCACAAAATCCCAGTGCATGGAGAGATAAAGGGAGGGAGAGAAAAAAGAAACAGAGAGTGTGGCATGGGGAGAAGTGGAGGGGAGGCAGAGTGTGACATAGGAGTGCATTTCAGCTCCACTGCCTCGCATCCTGTGCGTGTGACCGTGGAGGATCTGAAAACCTCAGCTTCGCCCCACAGCAACGCAAGGAGAGGAATGTTCTTGGGGAGACTAAATTTAGACCCAATGTGCTGTACCATCAATCCAGATTAAGCTAACTGCGGAGCCGCAAGAATATGGCTGAATGTTGAATCCAGGTTACATAAGTGTTACTTTGTGTTTGGCCCACCGTGGCTTGGAAATGAAGGAGCATAAATGTTCCTGAGAGCACTGTATTATGTCTACTATTGGGCTTTATCAGTACTTCATGCACCAACTTAATATCTGCATGGAGAAATGTCCTTAAGCTACTTAAAATTCTTTGTTGTACTAAAGCACACGATAAAGATGCCTTAAGACTCTCAGCCGTTCATGTATACAGTGTCGGTCAATAGCAAATTTCACTTCTTTAATGTGTGTCTTGATGGAAATTCTGACTTTTATTGATTGATTTTTTTTCTGGGGATTTTAAAGCTTAAAAGGGACATGTTCCAAGCTTGCTTGCTTGAATTGAGAGGTATCTCAAGTTTTACCGCTCAATCATGGGAGCTGTTCCTATGGCCTGTCCACTCCAGCTGCACCTAATCACCCGAGTTTTCTGTCTGTTTTCTGTCCACCAAGAGATTAAAAGGGGACAGGAATCAAGAAGCAGAATCTTTGAGAACCTGTTACAAATTATCTGATTTATTGGCATCATACGCCTCTGAGCATCATTATCAATTCCTTTTATTGATGCTGGCATGTTTTTCTGACAGTTGCGCATTGCAAATCAGTGGAATCAAACACAAGCATCTGTGCTTCTGGAAACTTGCAGCAAGATGGAGAGGAAGAAACGGTCCAAGGCGTGGCTTCATTTCACAAAGAAAGATGACAACAGTGCTAGTTGTAATGTCTGTAAAATGATCATTTCAAGCCAGCAATATGCTGAAATGTCTTATTCCACAACGTGGCCTTAAATTCCAACAATGTCATGTATTTGATACAGTATGTACAAGTGCCACTCTTAAAGTAATATTAGTGTCACGCAGGCAGTTTTTGCTGAATTTCTGTTTGACTAAGAAAACATAAATGAAAATGAATGCAGTTCATATGCTCTCATTTCATCCATTTTAAATGAAGACAGTTGGCTCTCATGCTACAGCCAATTTGGCTGAAATTGGTAAAGAATCAAGAAGGGAATCAGACCAATAGGATAAATCAATAATGACACTGATATCAATAAAATCCTGAGTGGGCAACAACCCTAAAGTGCAGACTTTAAAAGGTCCCTGTGGGTTACATTAGATCACTGTCTGCTGCATTACAGTCTACACGTACATGAATATTCCTAATCTGTTGTTTCATGTGTGCAAATCACCGACCTTCACATGAAAGAGTGACAATGCTATCACTCACTGCACTACACCGTGCTTTGACATTATCACTGCAGCGCTGCACTCATTTCAACTTATGCATTTATTCACATTACTTACATGACTGCTACATTCTTTTAACTTTCCACAGATCTTTATCAGTGTTGTAACATGCACACATGCACACACACAGTCATGTTCGCACAAATGACTGCCTGTCATACTAAGAGCTGTATTACCGTTTCACAGGCTCGTGTCTCAGTTCGACGTTGTCATTTTCATCACCTCGTACATTGTGAATGAGTCATAACATAAATAACGAATGTCTGACAGGCATTTAAACATTATGTTTACGCAACAGAAGAATTTTGATTTATTTTAGCGTCTTCATACGAGATCCCCTCATTTTTACTGTTCTTGCATGGTTTTGTCCTATGAGGGTTATTGAAACACATCAGTATATGGTCATTTGTGCCATACAATGTGAGTCCAGTTTGTACAGCTTACTGATTTAATATGCATAAAGTAATGAAGGAAAACCTAAAAAAGTGCAATATAGATTCTGTACATGGATGTGTAGACAGATTTTGTAAATTGATCATAAAATTCAAAGTGAATCACCAAAGAGAGAGTGAAATGTGCCCAGTGAAAGTGCATCTTTATCTGCTTAAAACCTCAACTACTTCATGTGACATTCCCGTTGCAAAAGTAGGGCTCTTGATACACTTCGTCAGTAGATCCACTATAAATACACACGAGCCCCCTGGGTGCTTACAGACTACAGCCAACTCATTTAACATTCAACCATTCTCCTTCAATCACTCTTTACAAACAATTACCAAATTATTAATTCACAGCTTATTGACAGTGAGCCAGCCTGGGTCACCATGGCAACGTGGCAGGCCAACAGTAAATGGAGCTTGGAGTTCATCCACAGTCTGTAGTATTTCTTGGATTTCATTGTACTCATGTTCTGTGTTCCCTTTTATCACACGGGCTCTCCAAGCACCGTTCAGTTCCTTGTTCTTCGTCTCACGTTTTCACGTCAACAGGCGTGTCGCACACACATATCAAAAACGATGCGTTAATGCGATTCTCGGTCGCGCCGGCGTGCAGAGAAAAGCCACGCTCATTATCAGAGTAAATGCCATTTGCATTAACCAAAAATTGTGATGGATTTTTCTTGTCAAACATGCATGTATTCTGCACCAGCTTAATCAAATATTTATTCAAATGCCGTGTTCCTGAAATAGTGCAATAGTTAACGCTTCACTTAGTGGGGGGAAATACAGTATTGATTAATATTCCTTGTTTCATTTCCATGCAGCCCTGCTGCGTCTTGACTTGTGCAGATGTAATTTTACTGAACTCTCTGAGCTGATAGTGCCATAATTCATCATGTAAATAAATGCATCAACATTACAAAGCTGTTTTCTTAGAGGACATTTATAACATGAATATATTCACTGAATTTACAGCTTCGTGTTTGTTTGCGTTGCTTGTCAAATAACCTGTCTGCGTCATCTTTTATGCAAGATGTGCTCTCAATTGTGAGGGAATCCTTTATCCGCAGCCACTCGAAAATCTCAAATTAGAATCCAGCAGGGACACCTATTCTCTGACCCAGCAGGGCCGTCTTCTCTTCCCCAGCGGTATGGAGATGTGAATGTATTATGAGGCCAGCGGTGGCCGGGATACAGTCACTGCCTTGTTCCAGGTCATGGCTGTCCCTCTGTGGAAAGAGCTCCTGCCTTGTCACAGTCTGACTGATGGATAGGCAGGTCAGAACAATCACTCAAACTGAGACCTGCACCTGCCAAAGGTCTCAGACCTACCAGATCACTATCCATTTGTCACATCATCCTCTTGGTCCTGGCCTGTTTGGGTCAGCGTTTTAGCCCACACAAGGCTTCCCAGAGTCAGGTAAAAGCCAAATGATTGCTGAAAACACGTTGTCAGAACATGCTTAGATTTGTGGAAATCCCAAAATAAAGCCTCCACAGGAAAGATGGTGCCGTGTTTCTCCGATCCTACAAATCAAAGCAAAGTGAGGCAACCCTGAATAGCACAGGTGGAGGAACCTGGCGTCAGATTGACAGTCATAAATAATGGAACCAAGCAGGGACCTACACTGCTCACATCGCCCAGGGATAGCCAGCCACCCAAGAGTGATGAGAGGAGCCCAGGAGCCCAAGGACACTCATCTAATGGTACACCGTAACCAGTGCCACTGTCGCATATCTCAATCAAACCACACAGGCAACACGTACACACACAGACAGAGTGGGGACAAGAATATCCCATCATGTACATTTCACAGACATGAAGGTCAAACACTAAAACTCCCCACAGGACATATAGGTTTAACATCCCTCTCCCTCCCGGTTCATGATAAAGTTACATATCAAAGAAGAGAAAAATTATGATTAAAGGCATAGCAGAGTAGACACTGGTCAGCGTTCAGAAAAGGAGCACTGGGTCCTTGAGAGGGAATCCTGCTCCGTGATCATTAAAAGGTCTGTGTGGTGAGTCCAGATGGAGCTGTCACAGTGAAGCATGCCTACACATGTCCTCAGTGTCTGTGGGATCCATTGCTCTGGGCTAAATCGGGGGGAAGGAAAAACCAACATAACCTTGTGTCAAAGAATTTGCTCATATTGAAAGATGGATGACTTATATCAAGAAACAGTGTCCTTGAGGAGTCTCAGACAAATGTAGAAATGCTTATGCACACAGCCTGAGTCAAGCGGCAGGCATCATCAGTGTAGCTGTTAGTGGAAATTGGCAGTGCTGTGATAGCCTCCCAAGCCAGACAAGTTGATCACAGTGTGAAACTTGTCTGGCTCACAAGTAACTGCTGCATCACATTGTTTGAAGCTCATATCTGTAATGGAAAACCTCCATGAGACATAACAGATGCATACATTGTAGAAGTAGCTGTAGCACACCATAATGCATTATGATATACCAACAGTGGTAAGGGATTGCACATTATTTTATCACTATACAGTCAGCTACAATTCATTATCCAGCAGCTCTATCAACTTTCAAAGGCTTGAAGGTGTTGTGAACAAGTGCTGAGCTGCAAACTGATGCTCAAGACAATAATGTGCCACTGAGTAAATGATGTTGAATTCATGGTCGACCCTGTTATGAACGTTAGAATTCTTTCCTACCTGTTATGCATGGAGAGTGGGGACATGGTGTGCCATAATGCTCAAATGGCCTGATTTTAATAATACATTTTCAATTATATATAATGGAGAAACTGCATTGAAAGAGAAATCAGCAAGAGTTAGTTTTTCTTGCATTTCTTTAACTGATTTATCGAATGTGGCGCAATGGGTGCCTCGACTGCCTAATGGTTAAAAGCTTGACTTCACAGGAGGCGTTTCAGCTGCGTTTTTCAGTCATTGGTCCCACATGTGTTCTGACAGAATAGATACACTTTACTCAACACAGCTGCCTACACAGTCACGTTTCACAGGAGCTGCAAAGCGGATTTTTCCATTTCAAGTCTGTTCTGTTTTACAAATGTAACTACAGTGACTGTGTGTTGGGCTTTGAGTGCTGCCAAAACGGGGGTGACTTCCACTCAATAACACTCAATGTAACTCGTTAACATACAGTATCATCATGAATATGTACTGTGTATTCAGTGAAGGAGACAGCTAGACACAAAGCCAGGTATAAAGAGCTATGTGATTCACTGATACTGGTGCTTGCTTTAAGGATGTGGTGTTTGTGGCTGTATTTCCACTCAGTTATCGTGAGCTGTTCTTCCAGCTGTGCTGCGGTTCTGTTTCCTCTGCACAGCTACATTTATCTCCACTTTTAATGTCTGTCATGATCTCTCAGGGTTTTGAACTGGACTCTGTTGTCAAGAACAACACCATGCCTGCGGTGACAAACGGTGTGATGTGCATCTCCTGCCTGTGTCAGAGCTTCACAGAATATCTGTTTGGTATCAGCACAGCCTTAGTTAACCTGAAATGGACAATGAGCAAACTAACCACAAATTAACACTCAATTGTAGTAACGGAACGCACCATTATGTGCATAATACCTTTTCAGCTCTCATATAATATTGTGATACATGATCTTAGAACATATACACACATATAAAGCTATAGTTGTCTTACATTATTACTCTAATGAACCCTGATATTGCATTCTAATTGTTTATAAAGCAGCTAAGCACATATGCATTAAAATGCATTATCAATTGGCATCATTCATTATTCATAAGTTTTAGTCTGGTGTAGCATACGTATCTGCTCTATAAATCATCTGTCCTGTGTTCTCCTTTGAGAAATCAGCAACAAAATAGTAGAATTTATATTTTGTGTTTTTTGGTTTTGTGATGGCACCTCATAGTCTTAGATTAATTCGATCGGATACCATTTGGTAGCATCTACGTAAAATGGAGACCTTATTTCAATACAGTCCATCAAATCTTGCATAAAGAGGTGACATCAGTGGTTTATCATCGGCAGAGCAGATTGCCACTCTGAGGCAGAAAGCAGCCTGCCGCACTACGTCTCGTCCTGCACCTTCGTTTGCTGAACAAGCCACCGAACAAACACTCGCCGGAAAAAAGTGCACTGCAAACATAGCTATATAGCTCAGCTGCAGCACATTAAACAGCGTGAAAACCCACCTGCAAATGTCACTTTGGTCTGGTTACAGTTTGTTTACCTTGTCTCTCATTCATGTGACACTGACACCGTCAGCCTGCCAGCTGCTGTCAGTCAATCGCATGCACGCCCTCCACCCAGCTGAGATGAAAAGGAGCATTTCTGACATTTCCTTTAAGACCCTTTTATTCCTTTTATAATACAAAACCATTAATAATATGTTTAAAAAACACTGTATATTTTTAGACAGCAAACAAAGGATGTGGTTTCAGTTTGACTTTAACCAAAGTAGCATATTTTTTTCTCCTACTTTGTAGACCTGAAGTTAAACCTGCATTCATTGATTCTTTGCCCCAACTCTGACTCTATCTTTTAGCCATGTTTTGGTCTCCACCTACTGTGGAGGGAAACAGCTGCCTCTTCAGCTGCTAGAGTCTCCATTATGTTAATCACCTAGTTGGAAACTGTGTCTGTCTGCTGTTTGATGCTGGGCAGATTATGTGCAGTTGGTTTATCAGTGATTTTTCTCTGAAAACAGCTGCCTGTTGTGGCTGGAAAGTGGGGATGATGATAGTGGTGATGCTGAACCAAAACAGTAACATTGTCGGTGGTAAACTTTTTATTTTACGCCCAGCAAAATGCTCTGTAGAGATGAGGCGAGCTGCAGAGTCGGGTGCTAATTGTCTGTGGGTTTGTCAGTTGGAGCGACCCTTTTTGCATTACACATAGTTATTGGATCCTCTGTTTATGCTGAAATATTGATTAGTGCAGCTTTAAGTTTCATCACAACATGAAACACAGGGCACACAGAATCAGAGGTGGACAAAGCAGGCATCATTTGCAAGTAAAATATTTTCCCCAGCTTCTGGAAACTTTTGGTTACTCGAAGACAGTCTAGACAGGATGTCCAAAATTATAGGTCAGTATATCAGAGTGATAGCCCTATCTGGTGGCCTTTTGACGAAAGCAGTTTGATACATAGTTCAATAAGAAACTAATAGCTCTGCGTGAACACCTGTGATATGTATCCCCTTTGTTCAGCCCATTTCAGATGCATTATACATTCTTCTTCACTCCTTTCATTTCCAAAAGTAAGTTATATGACAGCGTGTTTTCAGAGGAATGAAATAGATTTCTATTCTTTGCACCCAGCCAGCTCTCCTGTATTTCAATATCTTAAGTGATTCATTGCATGAATGTTTTATGGATAGGAAAATGCAGTCTGTCAGATATGGCTTACTCCAGTTGAGTTAGCATCTTTCTCTTACTCTGTGATTTTGAGGTACTGTGTGATAAAGTGGAACCTCGACAAGCTAACTGTGCTCACCAGATGTGCTTTGCTATTTTAGATCTTTACATCTCCATTTGGCTGCAACGTTTAGTAATGTTTTTAATTAGTTTACCAGGCCTACAAAGTTCTGTAAAATAGCAAGATGAAGTAATTCAAGAACAAGGGTGGCATCTATTCCTCTCTGGCCTACAAGTGTTTTCTTGTGTGAGTGATGTTAACAGGCGATATGACGCACGGAGATGTTCAGGGCAGAGATTCACACAGGGATCTTTCCTCGTAGATGCAGTAATGAAACCATAAATCACAGCATCATTGGACATCTTCCCAGCCTCTGATATTTCCCCAGACACTTTCATTCCACCCATTTCAGTCTGCTTACAGTGTTAAATAGATTGACCATGGAAGATAAAGTTAAATGTGACTTTCTTCCGGTGCCTCTGACTCGACAAGAAATGAGGAGGAAAAAGAGCCGTTATACACTCCAGGAGTATGGGGTTTAATACTAATATTTTGGTACAGTTGAAAACTAGAAGCAACAGAAGAGGTGGTATTAAAGAAACACATTTTCTCTGCATTGTACTGAATGATGGGGGTGGATTGGTATTTAAATGTCAATGAAAGACCCTTTTATAGTGGAACATATTATCTGTCTAAGTGGCGGCACAGTGAGTCCCTTTGAAGATTTTCACCTAACATTGGTTCTGCAAGGCGCAAACAGGCAATGATTGCTCGCAGGGTGGATCGGCATGATATCTAACTTTCCCTCAGGTGCTAACAAGACTGGGGGAAAAAAAAGAAATAGGGAACATTCAACATGGCAGGAATTTGTGGCGAGTTTCCACTGTTACAGAGAAAACATCATTCCTCTTCCACCTGACTCTGAGGGCTTTGTGGTAATGGCCTTTTCATGAATGAGGAGCAGATAGAAAACTGGGCATGTGCAGCTCCAAGGCCCACAATGAATACAAGACCTGCCAGTCCAGTAATTAGTTTGGGCTGTGGTTGGCTGTGGCTGTGATGGAGGCTGTTCATCACCCCTGAGACAATGACTGCATAAGAACTGCCAATTCAAGGCCGTGTGATCGCTTCCTTTCGCTGTAGCTTTGGACGTTAAGATGGCTCTCAGAGGCGTCGTGGGAGTTTACTGTCAGGTTTTCACTGGCGTTTCCGCTGCTGTACGTCTCCTTAACTCATGACAGATGAACAATATTGTAGCAAAGACAGAGGGTCAATGGTGGTAGTAGCAATTGCATCGTTTGCAACAGAAAAGGGTAATTGTTCATGTAGTGTGTAAAAGGGCCAGACAGCTGGTTGATTTTGAAAATTTTCAACAGCAAAAGTTGATGGTTTGACAACAGAAAAGCCCATGATAAATTCACCCCATCGACAGCACACTCAGCTCACATCTTTGCCGAGGCTTAAAGGTCAGCTGTGGCAGAGTTTAAATCGTAAATCTGGATGCATGTGTGTTTTTTGTTTTTTTGGCTACTTTGGGGCAACGTAAACAAGCTGTAAACACAAGACCGACATGTTTTCTGTCTATAAAATTGATATAGTACACTTGTCGGCAAACAGCTGCCTGTTTAAAAATCCAGCAGATATGGAGCAACATTAGCATTCATTTGGAGTCATGTTTGTGTCCACGTGATGAATGTAAATCTAATGCAGACTCTCCGTTTGGCTTTGTTTTGCTCTCCACCAACTCCTCAGAGAAATATTCCTGGCTCTTTAGCTGCTAAATGCTCCACTATGTTCACCAGCTAGACGCTAAGCTTGTCTGTCTGCCATTTGGAGCTGAGCATGTAGTGTAACAGTGGGCTTTTATACCCTTTTTTTTTTTTTTTTTGCTGAAAACAGCTGCCTTCAGAGTCTGGAAACAATGCTGAGAGCAGGTAGAGCAGACCAAAACCGTAAGTTTGGCCGTAAAACAAAAACGATTATCTGAAAGTCGTATGTAGCTGAGTAAAACTGAAGGGAGTCAGGTGATGAATCTATGTGGGTTTGGCATTAAAAGAAATCCTTTTCAAACGCACACAGTCATTTGATCCATTCTTAGTACAGAAAAGTTTTGATTATATCTATTTTATTTATTTATTTATGTTCCTATGTGCAGCACTTTGTCACAGCTGTGGTTGTTTTTTTTAAGTGCTTAATAAATAAAGTTGAGTTGAGTTGAGTTAAAAAAAAAAACATGTAAAAGGACTATGTGATGAGATACTTTTGGGTCAAATAACTATTTCCAAGCTTAACTGCAGAAATGTCAAGTGGATCTGCACCAAAAACTGCTCTCACTTTTATCTTGACCCGTGGCCCAACTTTTCACCAAATGTTATTATTATCTTGAGTCAAGTTTTTCAGATATTCTGCTAACAGACAAATTGGCAGCATAACCTCCATGTGGGATCCAGGTTGTTAAAAGGCCCAATCCTTGATGAGTGTCTAGTACTGAATCCACATGGTCCACATTTTACTTGCAGACCATGTACTGTAGAGTATATGCTGTGGACTCAGTGCACACTGTGTGGACGCTTTAGCATGAGCTAGAAATCATATATTGGTCCAATGGTGGAAATGCTGCTGTAAACCAATCATGGATTAGAACTTTAAAGAACCCAATGCATTATAAATCATGAAATGAGATTTGAAGCACACTCCACTTTTGCACCCAAGCCTTTCAAAGCCCCGAGCCTTAGGGAAGCTGTGGTGCAGAAGAAGATAGAGAGAGAGGGGGCATATGACGCCATGAAGCGATGTGGAAGAAACAAGTCAAGGTTGTATGACTGCTGAGTGAGAACAGTTAAGAAATGAAATGCTCGGGTGTATTTAAGCGTAACTTGTGTATGTGCAGACTGAAAGAAGGAATGCCTGGAATGAATGTTAGAAGTATTACCTTTTGGAAAATACAGATAGAAGATGCTTTTTCACCTGCCAGTGAAAATGGGATGTGAAGTGGCCAGATGTTGCACTTTGATTGTAGTTCATTGGTGTGTGAATTATGACTGTCATCCTCTGACCCTCGCGGTCAAGGCCAAACGGTTTCAAGACCTTCTTGACTGGACGGTTAACCTTTCACCTTGGATGCAGAGCAAGCACCTTATATCCTGGCAATCCGCCACAGCCGTCGCTTTAGCCTCCTTACCTATCAAGTGATTTAATCCGGTTGCAGAGGATGGAATAGCCTTGGCCCTCACACTCTAATCCAGGGAAATCCATGGTCTTTTCCAAAGCCTGAGCATCAAGTGTTGTCAATTACAGCCTGAAAAAGCTTAAAGCAAGGGGGAGCTTTTCGAGTCAGTCTGAGCCCACGCCCAAAAGAGCAAAAATAGGCTCTTGTTTATCCATGACTGGAAATGGAAAAAGAACTATGGCTGTATTGTGCTACAACAATTCAATTATGTGAGTTGGCCAGCTGCTACTAATCTTACAGTATTTACCTATGTAGAAGACTTCTTTTAATAGACTCTCACTGCAAATTCCAACTAGCTTGGAGTTAGCTCTGTTAAGACCTTTGTGCAGGCCCTCCAGCTGTGCCCATGCAAGTATAATTACGGCTCGTCAGAGAATAGTGTGTAATGTAGTTAATAATGAATGTGGAGTGGGTTATTTGGCCCAATCACTGTGGCTAGCCTTGGTCATGTTATCATCCTTGAAATCAAAATCTGTTATAAAATGCTACAAGCGATGTTGGATTAAAATCCATGTCATGGTTGTATTTTCAGAAGTGCGTTGACTCACAAATCACACACTTTCAACAGGGTTTAAATAATGCATGTCAAGCTTAATCTTGATCTGGGTCACTGAGGTCTTTTGGGTGCATGGCAAAACATTTAAAATCACAATAGCTCATGTCTGGTGCGCATTTCTGAAAGTGAGTGGAAAGAAGCAGTTTTAAGATGGTGCAATGGAAGCAGTGAGATTGCTGGAATGATTACACTTTTGTATATCGGCCTGGCTGTGTTCAGTCCCCATAGAATCCTCGCCTCAATTTAGATGACTGCAGCTGAAAGACAGTTTTTTTTTTTTTTGGAGCCCGAAAGACCAAATCAGTTCATGGGCTGCGAATTTACAGAAGTGTAGTCAGCAGTGAGCTTCGTACTATGTAATGGTGAATCTAATTAATTGAAAACCCCTGCCACGTATCTCATATTTATTGACAAAATGACAGTCTATTCATCCTGACAGCAGGTAGAGAGTTAGTGCCACACAGCAACAGAGTGCTGATTATCTATACGCAACAGCATATTTGTTTGAAGCCAAACCACTGCCTCTTTCTCAGCCTGTCAGAACCGATGCAAATGAACCCAGTTTCTGGCTCACTGCACCTCACAAATTAATAACTGCGCACACCATGCATTACAGTACAATTAGATTGTCCATTATTTTGTAAACGCCAGCAGAATCATTCCATCCTCTCAAGCATATTGTCATGTGGCTGCATTTGCCTAACAAACGTGAGATCAAAGGCGTATTTTTGAATCCTAATCAAATCTATTTCAAGTCCCATGCTGGCGCCGGATGGCAGGCTGCGGTCTGTAGCTGGCACGGTTTGAGGCCCTGTCTGAATACCTGCAACAGTAAATAGATGGGCGGGCAGGATGATTTGCATATAAAAAGGAGCAGTGATAAAAGAAAGTACTTAACCTGGAGTTTCTCGCCATCCAACACTCTGGCACCTCCAACAGAATGACAGAAGACTGCTTTTTATCAAAGAGGATCCCATTATAAGATAAATGTATTTATTCTTGATGGAGAATGAAAGGGAGAAGAGAAACAAAGAACATGGTCGGAAGCACTGAAGACCAGGACTTGCACCTGTAAGAGAGCGAAGAGCCACTCACATCAAATACTGAGGAGCAGAGGAGAAGAGATGTTTGTAGTGTCAGCGTGCATTTGTAGCAGGGCCTGTTTTTGTACCAAGATGGCTGCTTTGAACTTGTTGGAATCCTATAAGGTATAATTCATGTCTTGTCAATTACTAAGCAGCAGCTGTACTGTGCTGAATAGAGGGGGTCCCAAACCATAACTCTTCAAACAGCGTTCGCTTACTTCTCCACCCTGTTAACACTCCTCTTGTCAGTCACGCAGTTAGATCAAGGCAGCAATGCTCAGCATTTATGAAGGCTTCTGTCCTGGTTTGGAAGATATGTTTGTGGAGGGTGGCGACTACAAACCTCAGATTGGATGTACACTTTTTTTTCCTCTTACTCACAGCTTGTCTTGACAAGAATGAGAGCCAACAGCCACACTAGGGGTTCAGTGAGGCTACACTTGGGCACAGTGGTGCTTTGAGCTAAATGTTAATGTCAGCATGCTCACAATGGCAATTCTAACATGCTAATGGTTAGCAGGTGTAACGTTTATCTTCTTCATCGTCTCAGTTTAGCGTGTTGGCATGCTAACGTTCACTCATTAGCCACGAGACACAAAGTACATCTGAGGCTGATGGTAATGTCATTTACTTTTCATTTGGTCATAAACCAAAACATTGGATCAAGTGAACCAAGTATTTTGACCAGCTGATGGCACTAGTTGAAAAGCTAAGTCATCACTAGAGTCACTACAATTATCCTGAGAGTAACATCAACGTCTGAACCAATTTGTATGGCAACCCATACTGTAGTTTTCAAGACTACTCCAAATGTCAACCTCATGGTGGCGCTAGATTAAAAGTCAGTGGATCAACAAAATTATTAAGATTATCCACTTTGATTGGCTTTACCAAATTTCATGGCAAGTCATCCAATAATTATTTAGATGTTTTCCTGAAAATCAAAAATCAGAGGAAAGGTTACAGAATCACCAAAGCCATTAGGATTCATACTCTGGACATCATGAATATACAAAATTTTCCTGGCAGTCCATCTCATAGTTGGAGGAGCTGGGAGGGCAATTATGTGACATTTTCACAGTACAAAAATATCACAGTTTCACGATATATGGTATTATCCAACTTTTATTATTATTGTTATCATCACTTATAAAGACTCTTAAAGGAATGAAAACAGGCGGCGGGGGGGGGTGTTTGAACAAATAGTTTCTTATTATTTCTCACAGTATTAAGTCCTGATGGACATGAAAATTGATGTAAACTTGAAATATATTTCAAATAACAGAAATACGAATTCAATACTGTAAGTAAGCAAACGTACATTGTATGATAAGCGTCTGACTTGTATTTAATTAGATGATTAAAAAAAGACAAATGCATGAATATTTTCTGCTTAGAGATTCTCTGCTGTCTATTTTCTTAATCTTGAATGCCCATGTGTGCATACACGTATGGTACACTTATCAGTACATGACATACCATGTCTTGACTTCACTTGGGTGTGAGTAGTTCCATGTGACCTTTCAGTGGCGGTTCAACAGATGACCAGCATTATCAGTGTGCCATCCAAACATCTTCGGGCTGTATTCAATGTCAAAGTCTCCACATATCTACTTCCTCCCCAGAATGAGAGACAGCTTGCTGCTGCTGCTGGAGGGGATCACAATGAGCAGTCTGTCCCTGAGGGATTCAAGTGGGTCTTCAAGAAACCACGAGGGCATTTGCCCGATCTCTCATGGGTCTCTTTTAATGAACCACAGTCATTGTGTGTGTGCAGTGTAGCCTGGAATGATTCTATACACACGAAATATAAGCATTTGTAAAAGGGAAGGAGGGTGTTTGTCTTTCTTGTTTAGCATAGCCTTCAATCTGTGCTCAGATCTTGCTGTATGATCTCCTTCGGGTTGGCCTGATGCATTGCGTCATTGCTGTGGCCACGAGGTGACCTTGACAATCAGCACTGTTGCATCCCCCCCGTCTCTGTAGCAGTGGTGAGGCAGAGCAAGCATCCCTCTAGGGAGCCGTTCATCTAGATAGGAGACCCATCAGTCAAGGCAGCCATTGATCGCTTGTCAGATGGCTTGATTTCCTTGTGTAATAATCGGCTCAGTTTTGACACCCTCCCTAATGTGTAAACGGGAAGAAAAGAACAGGGCAAATGGATTGTGAAGGGCAGCTCTATCCATTGTCTATGGTGTCAGATGCATTAATATGTAGTCTTAAGTAATTGAAGCCCCCTTGGTATCGTATATTAAGTGCTTTGACACATGTGTGTCCTGATTAATATTACATGTTTAATTTTCTTGTGTGCTAGAGTGTGGTTCCTATTGTATCGTTGAAGAGGATCATCAGATTGATCCATCCTGCATTCAGACCAGGATAAATTCATTGTCGTCACTGTTATTTCCTTGCGCGGAATAAGACATACTCTTCGCAACCTCATGTGAGTGCTGCAAATGCCAAGCAATTGTTCAGGATCCATTTTGTGACCACAATAGATTAGTGTGTTTGGTTCCCTGTTGTGGTCAGTGTGCTACGAGAACAGTTAGAGGCAGGCCGACATGTGTTGGGCATTGATAATGACTGTTGAATCACCACGGCCCCACTGGAGCGCCGGCTAAAATAAAAGCATACAACCATATCAGTCCCAAGCATGGCGGCAATCGCCCACAACAAAGAACACTGTCTTGCGTGCGGAGCTAAGCTGATGGGTTTTATATTCAAATAATAAGGACAGGGAGGAATACCAGCAGCATGGGATCTGGAGCTACCATGTACTTGGTTATAGTGATATTATAGGCTACAGGATTCATAATTTCTCCATGATCCTCAGTGAAAAGGAAGACTGTTTCCATAAAGCCACTGACTTAAAGATGCATTCATCAACAGCAAGCAATTCAAGTTTAAATCCTTTAAGCCGACTGTTTGGCAGCATGTAGCATGTTCCTATCAATAAGTTGTTGATTTTCAATGGACTCTCAGTATCTAATGAGGGGGAAGTGCAACATCTTGTTTTGTTTACCAGTCCTTTTCTATCTGCGTGGTCAATAGGTTCAATTTGATTCAGACTGTGGGTGGGAAAATAAATTGGAATTGTAATGAGGGTCATGTTGGACAAGATTCAGTGTGTTTTGTTGCTTATCACTGTCAGCGTGCCAATGTGGTCGTAGCATCGACTGAATTCTGACACAACACCAGAATCACAATCCTAGATTAAAGTTCTTTAATTACATTTCAGAAAAAATACTAGTGCATTTAATGGCTCTGGAATGCATTACAGCGTGTGTCTGAAATGGAGGCAGTGTTACTCGGTCATCTTTTGCATAAAGCTTTTAATCTTGGACTTCACTGGCAGTCAGTAGATGACAATATGAGGAAGACATTTGCTGAAAATATGAATTTGGCATGCTCGCACAAGCCCAGTTGGTGATTTAATAACTTTTATCGCCCCTTAAAACAATATCACTCTGCGGCTCTTGTTGCATTGAGCATCAAAGTTATAGTGAGCTTTAATTCAAGGACAGACTGTTACAGATGCTCAAATATGTTAGTGAATAAAAGCTGGTGGTGACAGTATGCTATTGCTTCGCTCTGTGCAGCAGTGATGCTGTGTGGCCATACTGTGTTACATCACTGCTGGATGTGGTCACAAGTATAACTGACTACATGAGCTGTGATGTTAGGTGTGGTATCAGCATGATGCCTAAGTGAGAAAGTTGCCAAGGTTTGAAAAGTGCAACACTATGAATGCCTTCAACGGAAAATTGTCTGAAAGTATGTGCTGTTTTCCCCATTTGAACAAACATGTTAGCCACTTGCTGTGACGGCAGGTAAGGGCCAGTACTAGACACTGGCAGTGGGGCAGACATTAAAAAAAAAAAAAAAAAAGGCCTAATCACTTTCATATACACTTAATGTTATTTTTATTAGTCTATATCATTGAATACGCTCCTAAATAACATGGAAAATCCATAATAACTAACTAACAAGACTAACTAGAAAATGCTCTCAAACCTCTGCCAAGGAGCAGTCAGTGCTCAATATAAATCCCACAGTCCAACCATGAATGAAGGAGTCTTTAGTCTTTATCTCAACAAAAAAAACTCCTATTCAGCATCCCACAAAGCAAGTAGAAATATTCAGTTTGAGACTCAACACAACAGTTGGTCAACAAAAATAAACGGGAGTCACGCCTCTTGCATTTGTCGGACACCAATCTGGCCAGTGCGCTGCAGTCGACTGGAGTCGACTCTATCTATCTATCTATCTATCTATCTATCTATCTATCTATCTATCTATCTATCTATCTATCTATCTATCTATCTATCTATCTATCTATCTATCTATCTATCTATCTATCTATCTATCTATCTATCTAAATGAAAGAAAACTCTACAAAGTTTATTTCACCTTCAATTGGAAGTCTATACAGATACGAGATTGACACTGTTGGATAAATTCCTGATTGTATCTCTCAAAAATAAGCTTGAGAAAATAGCCTTGTCTCAGTCAAGCTCCGATTGTCATCCTTTGGAAAGCACACGTTGTATCCTGGAACAAGCTCACTGCCCAAACCTCTCTTTCCTTTCTGTTTCTATTGTTCACTGCGATTTCCCTAGTTTAGCTCTGACAGCCAGATACAATGAATCGGAGGCTCCACAAAAGAGACTTCTACGCTACATTAGGCAAGGGTCCCACGTGCTTCGCTGACACAAAAATACAATTTATAGAGACAGTGCCGTTCATCTTGACAGAATCTCTTCTGATATGATGGGCTCCCTCCAATAAGTCTTTTTTTTTCTTCCCCGCTCTAACTGCTCTATTGAAGCCATTAACGTTAACATTTATTCTTTGAGGAAATATAGGGTCTTATCAGAGACATTCAAAGAGAACATGACAATTCAAAGCAGGCAGTTGCGCAGAATTAATGACTTCTTATGAATTACCTGTGACACTGAAGTCATCGAAGCTTAACTATAAACTTCACAGCTTTTGAACACAGATAGGTACCTGCAGCAACAACCATTTATTGTTCTAAAAATTAGGTTGTTCTGAAAGAAATTTCTCTTCCTGTTCTATAGGATCTGTTGTCTGTCAAGCCATGCGAAACAGCTGATTAATCACAGTTGTAGAAGTGACCCAAACACCATTGGTGGGCTTCCAGGTCATCACATCAATGAATCAATTTGCTGTGTGCTCACACATGAAATAAGACCTAATGAGAAGTGCCTCGACCTCAGACACAGGGCAACAAAGGAAATCACTGCTGTCGTTCTGATGCTGTTTCCTTCTAAATGCCGGGTGGGCTGCAGGGGAACAAATCTCCTTTTCTTCCCTGATTTTTTCCCATTCCCTAACTGATGCTGATTATCTCTGTTGGAGCTATTTTCAAATCAGTCTCTGTGACAGTGATGTGATGAATTGAGCGTGAAGTTGCCTGCTTTACAAACTTCTCATGTTCCCTCAACGACCTCCTCTACTGTGCAATCAACAGATCTCCATCACACACACCACGTTTCACCGACATGTGCTGACTGGATAAGTGTTGTGTGCTCTGTAGATGGTTATGACCCTCCCCCCACTCCCACCTCCCCCACGCACTATCTGTACATAAAATTGCAGGCCTCAACCTTTCCCTGGGAGCAGAGATATAATGTATATTGACTTGTTTTGATTGAAGCTGTTTGAGGGACATCTGAGAAAGTTTACTGGTGTATTTTTGTTCACCGGTGACGCCTTTGATATTGATGGGCTGGTGCATGGAGGGTAATAAGTAGCTGGAGAGAGTATGCACTGACAGAACCCATTATCTCTGCTAGAGTATACTTCACATATCCACTCGAATCCGAAAACATGAGGGCATGAATAGGAAAATGCTCATTGGAGTCAGTATAGCTGCTGAAAACTGAACATTATCAGGGCGCTATATGTCTTTCAAATGGGTCTATGACATTCTTATGTTTATGCTATTTGCAGAAGAAAGCTGTCAGTCAGCAGAGAACAAGGTGTTGTTTACAGACTCAGTGAGATCTTTATTCAAAGCTGATGATCCATATGCGGTGTGCAAGTTCAGCGGGGAAGCGTCTGGGGGGCTCTGCTCATTATAATAATTTGAGCCTTGACCTTCTCCTTAAAAATGGAGGTGGACCCTGTTTACACTTAGCTTTCCAAAGATACATATGGGTGACAAATTGGAACAAGCTTCTCTGGGGTGCATGTAGGCAAACATGCAAGGCGAAATGTTTTGTGTCAATTTTTCTTTTACAACATACTAGTTGTGTACTTTTTGGACATACTAGTAGTACGATGAGACAGTGCATAGAGTGAAAAGAGAGTTCTTTTTCTTTTAGGAAAGAAGGTGTTCAGCAAAGAGTTTGGTCTTCAGTCTTTTCCCAAAGATCAAGAGGGACTCTGCAGAGTGAATGGAGTTTGGTAACTCATTCCACGTCCGGGGAGCCACAGAAGAAAAGAGTTTAGCTATATACTTTTATACTTGTACACATTTTGAGTAAAACAATCGCGGTTTTGGTTATCCATTTCAAACTGTACCTGATGAGAGCTGGACCAATCAATCAGCCTTCTTAAAGCACAGGTCCACACAGCAGCTCTTCTGCAAACCAAAGCAACTCTCTGCATAGACCTGTAGAAATGTTTATGTATATCTTTGGAGACCTGTAAATCCAGCCTTAACGCCATGAGTCACTGTAGCAGATGCTACAAATGTATTTATTCACAGTGAGTCAGCGTTTTTCTATGATGAAACATTTCCATTGTGAAACATTCCTGTCTGTGATGGCAGTGTTATTCACAGGGCACAAAGTTCACTGAATGGTTTAATGAACATGAGCAACAATGAATACTATGAATCATACGCTGTGGTCTTTACAGTCACCATATCTCAACCAACTAACATGTTAGACGACACAGTCCACCACTATTCAAAACATCAAATTGGGGAATATGTTTTTGAAAAATTATGTTTCATGCCACCAGCAGAGTTAGCAACACATTCTCACCTCCAGTTCGTCAAAAGGGATGCTTGCTCTGGACTCCTTGGTTCATTTTAGACACCAAAACTACTGGGTTAGGTTATGGTCAACGATCATGGTTTGCCTTAAAATATCTATGTTGCTTACGTAGGATACTTAAGTGCATCGGTTACATATATTACCAAAGAAGTCAAACGTCACTTATGGTTTCACACAGGACTGAAGATTTTCTGCTTGACCCATCCAACCAACACAACCTCCTCCATAGGTAGACTTTTCTCACTCCTTACACTACGTATGTCATGAAGTGTTGGGAGTGAGAATGGGCTCTCTATGGACGTCTATCATACTACCCTGCTCTTTGAAAAATGATGCGAAAGGGTAGACTCAAATCATCAAGAAAGACAAACCTGGTTTGCATGTTAATGAATAGCAGCAGGAAGGATATACTTCAGTAATATCCCAATGAATGGGACAGGGAAAATATCGTGCATGTGAAATCTGTTTTTGGGTGGATTTCCTGTTTACTGGAACGGAAAAGGGACATTTTATGAGGTTAGAAAACATAAGGCCAAATAAACAAGCACAAATGTTAGCACTAAACAAAGCTCTTCTGATGAGATCCAACCCACTATCAATCTAAACCAGAACTTAAGGCAAAAATAGGAAATCCTGAAAGGTTATTTC
Source organism: Chaetodon trifascialis (assembly GCF_039877785.1). Taxonomy (NCBI): domain Eukaryota; kingdom Metazoa; phylum Chordata; class Actinopteri; order Chaetodontiformes; family Chaetodontidae; genus Chaetodon; species Chaetodon trifascialis. The sequence continues at coordinate 7,260,782 of NC_092066.1, forward strand.
AGTCCACAGATTGTTAATGTTTCAAAGGGTAACTCTACGCCCTCTGTTTTTCTGTGTTTCAGTGAAATTCGATGAGTTCTGATGTGGTTTCTGATCAGTGCCTTTTTGAGGAGGAAACTCCCTTGGTGGTTCTTGGCCTCCTTTGAGACTTGGAATGAAGCTCTTAAAAAAATTCCAGCACCACAATTACAAGGCAGACATGCAGCAGGTCAAAGAAAGGACAGAAGTGACTGTAATATCCGAAACATGAATCATATTCTCATCACTGTAGACACTGAAACAGAGAGAGGATGAATAAATCACAATTACAACGTCAGCTGCATACAGCAGGCTGTCTCTTCTTGCTTTAAAGAGTCTGACATCATCAATTTATATTCAAGTTTTCAAAGTTTTCAAAGATGAATGGCAACAAACAAGAGTCTCAAAGAGGCAAAACAATTCTCCAATTGCAGGAACATTTGTTAGAACACTGCAAAATGTGACAAGGGACACAGGCTTCAGGATCATCTGCCAAATGCTGACAAACTGCGTCAACAAGAAGGAACATTGGTCACCAGTTGAAACTCTGACACAGACTGATACTTAACAGAGCAGTTGCTAAACAACACAACAACACAGCCTCAAAAAGAGCCAGAGAACTGAATCAAACTCCACCTAAAACTGCTCTGAGAGCTTCACAAGTCTGGAACATATGACAGAGTTGTAGTTGCAGTAGCTGAAAACTAATTGTACAGTCATTTCACAGACAGGAAAAAACATTACATGGTCTAAAGATTCATTTTTACTATTTCCCCAATATGTAGACATGAAAAGACAAAAGATACCAACAGCTCACAAAGTCTGTTACCAGCTGTTAAACATGGTGGTGGACATGCAGTTATATAAGCAGCCATGGGTAACATTAGCTGAGGTGATTGCTCTGCACGGTCATATAACAGCCAAAGAATATGATGCCATTTAAGTGAAGCATGCTGTGGTGCAAAAACTGTTCTCTTGTGACATTCCTGTATTCCAAGAATGCAGCTCCTCTGTACTCACAGTAAATCGAATTGAAAGGTAGTTTCATAAACGAATGACGTCAAATGCCTCCGAGTCCCTTCACAATGATCAGATCTGTATATAGCTGAGCTTTCATTGAAAGTAGACTTCTGTCTTTCAGGCTTTCTTCTTCAAAGATTGGTCCAAGAATCTTCAAGAAATCTAAGCATGAAAGCTTGTTCTTGATCTCGGAAATAGTAGTTTAACAAAACAAACCCAATTCAAGGTCAACTTGCTACCTTTTTCTGAAGATTTTAACCATATCACACAGAAAAAGGCTCCAGAAAAGCTGACGAGTGGACCTGCAGCCGGGATTGTTTTATCAAACTATTTCCAAGGTCAAGAATGAGCTTTTTTACCAAACTTTTAGGGGTGAAACAGTACATCGAAATCATGGTTTGGTTCATACCTTGGTTTAGGAGTTATGGTTCAGTACGAGTGCGCTATAGCGGGAAAACAAACAAAATGCAAAAAGGATACGTATCTTCTCATCTGTGTGTTGCCACTGAATGTGCGTCAGCAGTTTGTGGAGGGCCGCCAACACACCGTCCTTGTCATATCCACAACTCTCTCTCTTCCTTTTCATGGAAGGCTTATATTATACAATTCTAATCTGTTGGAAGTCGAGCCTCATTAGCAGCAGTGAATAAGAACAAAGATTCTATAAAACTTCCATGCAGGTCATTATAGAATAACAACACTGAATTCATTTGTTCCCTATTTAATTGTGATTTGTTTGAACACACCACTCCCAAGGTAAGACTTGGCTATTATTTGATTAACCAATTTGGTTGTTGAACTTACTTCCTGAATTACTTGGAATGACAATGCAAGACTAATATCTCTTTTTGTGTCTTTTTTTTCTTCTTTTCCCTTTTTTTTGTTACAGAGGACTTAACTTCTACAACTTTGACTGCAAAGGGTAGAATTGCTGATTAGACAAGTTTTGTAGACCTTTAATATCATTACCGATTTGTATTCATATTCATATTCGCATTCATAGTTTCTGTCTTTTACCATCACTGCACAGCTTTTACTCTTTCACTCCTGCGCTCTCATTCAGTCAGAGCTCTGTGAGAGTCTCAGAAAGGGTTAACAATGTGAATTTTTCCACTGCATTAGGCCAAATTACCTCATCTCAAATGCGAAATTAGCATCCAGATTTCCAGCTTGAATTGCTGGTGGTGCATCATATTCATCATCATCAAAACTGGAGAGTCATGAATTTAAGTGTCTAATCAACAGGAACAACAAACACAAAATACTTATCAACAAATGGCAGAATTTCTCTCCAATCAGACGGTTAACAGACCTTCTAATATGCTTTGCATGCTCATCACATCTTGATGATCTATGCAGAGGTTGGAGTACTCCCATAGTAGGAAGTACATGGACTGCACTTGAATGTTTTGTCTTATTTGTTGGAGGGGCAGAGTGGTGCAGACCTTTGCCGTGTTGGGGGGGTGATAGAAGTGCAGATGGTCTGATTGAAAACAAAACTCTCCAAACCGAGATAGAAATGACAGGATAGCGGGGTAGACAGGTGGAGGGTTGGAGGGCTACATTCGCACAGTATTGATTTTTCCTTTGGGTTTTAAAGAGCAGGAGCTTGTCGCTGTGGCCGATGAATAGAGCCCCATTGTACTGCATTCTTCATGCTTGTTCTGACAATGAAGATACCACAAAGCTTTTTTTCTTCAATCTCTTGGCTTTTGTCAATAATGCAATCGCTCATCACCTTGGAAAGAAAAGACTAAAATGTGATTATGTCTGGGAGCGATATGTGACCCTGATAAAAGAGTCTCAGGTAGTAGCCAGAGACAGAGCATCAATTTAACTTTTTAAAACTGTTGAGTCAGACTCTGGGAACAAAGATTTTAATAGGTCCCTCAATGTGTCTTCCACAACATCTGTGGATTAGAGAAAGTTCCCACATTGAGCAGTCTGTCAGCTTAAGACAGTGAAACAGATAAAGAGGTTCCTGTGAAAGTGGACACAGAGGACCAGTGTGGTAACTGTTGTCATCTCGTATGGTGCTCTGTTACACACAGCTATCATCCGTAGGGTCAACAGCTGGTAAATGTTTAGCGGGCCAAACCCCAACTGAGCACCGTTGGCTTGCAGATGCTGTTGAGGAAACTTAAAATTCACACCTCGTAAAGAGAGGAGGCAGATGTTTGCATATTAATAGAGATGGGATATGGAGGGTATCTGGTACAGGGAGGCATTACAGCTGCTCCATTACAGTCAACGGTGTACAGTATATGCCACAGATGGATGTACTCTTGTTTCATCTCTGGAGCATTTTGATCTGGATGCCTTTACATGCCAGACGTAAAGGTATGTTCAAATAAATGCACTGCGGTCAGAACACATCTTCTGGTTTTAGACGGATGGTACACTATTCACTAGGTACATTTACTTAGGTGCAGTAGGTTTGGGTGATCGTCTACACTGTCAGATCATCCTATTATTATTGTATTCAATGATGATACCCGTTAAGACCCGGTGGAAACACAGTTGTTTTGGTCTATGTATGAATACACAGGAATGGACAGCGTACAGTAACAGCAGTAGACGGTAATGCAGCCTACAGGTGACCGCTTATACAAAATAAGAGATGTAACTTGCATACATGGCAGCCCTGGACTGGCTTGGTGTCAAGATTTTGTGTACAACACAACATCATTAGGACGTCAGTAACAGCAGATGTTTAAACGTACTACAAGAAGTTTTTAGCTCTTATGAAATAGTTTCAGTGTAATACTGATGCCTCCGTATGACCCACATAAGCAAACGAGACCATCAGCGAGAAGATTAGCTATATAGTTGTACGCTTACAAGTAAACCAGGTGTGTAAAACCACGTTTACTTCTACAGTCGTTTACCTTACATTCCAATTATAAATCTTACATAGCCACAAATAGATATATTGCCTCCACAGTATGCATCCTGCAAACAGCAGTGCTGAAAAAAGAAGAATAGTACTAAAAATAAGTTGCATCTTTCTTTCACTCACTTCAGGAACGAATGCGTACGCTCACCAGATCGCTACCACTTTTGTCCACAGGGGCAGCCAAAATCAACCCAAAGTTCCTTGTAATTGCTTTAAAATTTCATCATCATTTCTATAACACTGACTTTCTGCACAAAGCACAATGTGAAGCTTTTGTCTGGAAACGTAAATCACACTTTAAATCACACAGCAGACTGACTAGAAGTTTGTATAATTCAGAAAGACATTTTGTCCCATTACCAAATCAGTAAGTAAAAGTTGGTAATTGTTAATCAGCACAAGCCTAAAGTGGACTTTGATGGAAACTGTCAAAAGTAATATTTCATCTCTGACTTAAGTACATGTTGTTAATGTGAATGTTTTCATAAGAAAGCAGAATCTTGGCTTGTAGGTTGGAAGGCTTTACTTTTAATTGAGTATTACGCTATTGTCGCACTGACACATTTGCTGAGGTAAAGGGCGTGACTGCTCCTGGTTAATAATATAACTCTGTAAGTAGGGGGAGGAATGACCGTTTATATCAAAATCAGCTGCCTCAAAGCATTTTCAGCCATTTTCAAAAGGCACAAAGGCCCATTGTCGAAGGTGCGCTGTGAATGTCACATCTCGCAAAATGACAATGAAGAATTGTCTGTCTTAGAGGTGGACATAGAACAATGGTGCATGGAGGTGTTTCTCAATGCAACACACTATATCAAACACAAATCTATTGATTTGTTCATTCAACAGCTTCACCAGGCCATAAATCTCACTTCACACCCACACCAACGACAAGGGCAGTCTGTTTCCAGAGACTGAGCCTGATTGCTTAAAAATGTAAATGGGAAATGCACTATATAATGTCATTCAAGGAATTTTCCAGAAAAGGACTCTGACTCTGTTTTTGCCATGATAGTGTGTAGTGGTAATTTGAACTGCAATCAGCATCCACTAAGTGCAGCGGTTGGGAACAAAATCAGTGAAAATCGGACCAAATCAGAGTTTTGCATGCTTCCTTCCTGAATGCAAATTGCCACATATGAAGAAAAGGAGGGGAATTGAAAGCAAAATTAGCCATTGTGGGTAGATAGATAGTGTTCAGGCTGGCTTCTTTTGCTCTTGGGTTTGGCTCCCTGCTGTGTACACACTCACTGACAGACACACAGTACGAAACATCACACAGTAAACATGGATTGATGGCAGTAGGCCCACCCATCTCTTGAAGCTGAAAGCATTAAAAGTCTGAGGTTACAGGCTAATAACCGTGCATCTTCTTTGCTAGTTAATTGTCAACAAGTCAACCAGTCAACAAGATCAGAGGAGATGAGATATTAGTGTTTGATCAATGCTTTAAGTCTAATGGCTTTACTTCTAATTTAAGATTTGCATAGGAATTACTAGTTTGAATTGGTCGTCGCACAGCATGCAGTGATGGCCTTGTGATTGCTGGAGTAAGAATTACAAATGAAAGGAAACTTCAAATTAGATTAAAGAAAGGAGGTAAATAAATCAGCAAGAGCAACAGGAAAAAAAGAAAATTAACAGATATAAACACAGTTAGACCTGACCTCAGGGGGCTTCTCTGCAGTCTGTATTTCCTGAAAATCGGGGAAGTTGGTGAGGGGGCTGTCATTGTGCCAGGCTGGGGAATGTAATGCAGTGTGTATTTAATCTCTGATTAAATATCATGGCTGGTAGTCCAGGCACGTTGACTGTGTCAGAGCTACCGTTTCATACTCTGTTCACTTTGGCTCCCTTAAAAAAAGACTGTTTCATTGGGCACATTTGACAGCGATTGGGTAGACCGGGGCGCAGGCACAGCCCGCAGGGTCACCGCCGCACTTGAGGGAGGGGTGGTGGCTGGATTGCTGCCACCCCCCTCACCACCACCCCCCAACCCTCTTTTCCAGGGGGAAAGAAAGAGGAAGGACCCGGGAAAAGACCTCTTTTTTTCCCTTTTTTCAGAGCTGTGAGGGAGAAAGCGTGAGAACAGTCACTGCAGGGCTTCGGGAACATTGTATCTGTCTGTAGGATGAAAAGCTTGGCAAGAGAATGAGAGAAAGAGAGGCCTTTTTACCAGAGTCCGCTCAATGAGAGGGGGGAGGGGATAAAGTGAAAGAGTTCACTACTTCCCACTAAATTAGATTAAGGTGAGTATTGATTGGGTAATAAATGCCGGTAGGCCTATACTACAGCACCATCTACAACAGAAGCTGTTTCAGCATTTCTTGAAGATAATGAAAGTGGCAATGAAAGCACAAGACAACTATCTTATTACAGCACATTTAACACCAATGTATCACACCCGAAAAACAAAAGAAGGCAGCAAATGGCCCCAAATGTACTTGGATTTGCCGTACAGGGAACACTCATGGGTTCTTAGTTCAAGGTGTTACTGCCTAAAGAACTGAAAAATACAACGCTGAGATAAGTCAAAGTGGCGATGTTAGCAAACTTGCTGTCTCAGCGGCCTCGCAGATATGTTGCTGATAATGGCAACTCACTGCATGCAGGTCCCGATGCCAAAACTCAAGCCAAGACTTCTGTTTTGTGCCCTCACGGCAAGAACTCTAGGGCTCTCCATTAATCTGTGCTTAAGCTGCCTGGCTTCAAAAACAGATGCTTGAGGAGGATAAGGCAACACAGTAGGAGAGAAGGCACCTAAGCCTTGGTTGGATAAGAAAAAAAAAGTGCCAGCTTCACAGCCATACCATATCTGCTAGATGGGACTTCACAGGAAATTGTTTTTTTTGTTATCATCCCAACCTTGTCTGTATGAGAACGGCATGTGCTCCTCCAGGTGTCACCGCCACTTTTTCATGCAGATATTATGACACGCTGTTGACATTTCATAATCATCCGCGGGGAAAAAAAAATGGTGCTAATTTTTCAAAGTTTCTCTTTTTTGCCTTCTCGGTAAACAAGCTGTCAACGGCAGAACGGCAGACGCTCCAGTTGCATTTTCTGTTTGCCGGTTTGCTCATTGTTGTGTGATGAGTAATCCTTGTTAACAAGATCAGAGAAGACTGTTGGCAGCACCATTTGTAATGTTTGCATTGAATGGAAGTCCGTATTATTAACGCATTTGGAGCACGTAAGTGTCATTATTTTCTGAGTGTTCATAACGGATGGGAAGAAAATTTGTTTTTCTGGCAAGGGCCACTCGTGCTCGTGTGTAATGACTGCTTTAGTGTTAGGCTTTGACTACAGGAAATGTTAATCAAATCATTTTAGTTGCTCTAACTTAACCAAACATCAACCACACAGATGCTAGGTTAATTGTTTGCAGCCTAACTGGCAATTTTATCTGACGACAAGGCAGCAAACCATCCACTGCTTCTGAATTAGCTGCTGCTTGCAGCTGCTGATTCTGTGTATTGTCATCATGCCTGTTAATATCTGAAGCTTCTGTACCAGCTGCATATTGTCTTGAACATGGTCAAGGTCAAGGGAACTTGATAAATAGTAAAGATGCTTTCATCGAATGAACACATTTTTTCACTGGTAGACAGGGTCCCATGCACAGTGTTGTCGCCAATGGAGGGCTGAGAGTAAGGCAATCTGTGCAGATCATGTGATAATCTATGGGTCATATGACAGATGAGAGAGGCCTAATCAATAGATGTCCTCATGCTTTCACTTTAAGTGCATCATTTATAATTCATCAGCTTTATATATGCATATTGCATTGAATAGCCAATGAATGGGATTGATGCCCTGTTGTGCATCTCCTTGAAATGAAAATATCTAAGTCCTCACTGTGAGTGTGAAGACTTTTCTTGCTCCATCATAGAGTGTTACATCATTGTTTTCCCTGATTGAGTGGAGTGTGCATCGTGGCCTTGCACCTCAGTCATTGTAAGCATTTGCATTTTATGTTTTCGTCCCCCCTGGTAATCAGTATCTCAGGGATCTGTTTAATGGTCTGAGACAGTTTAGTCAACAGATCCCATGATAAACAGCCTATTTTTGCCCAGTCGCTAGATTATCTTTTCAGGGTGCAGTGCATCAGCATTCAACAATATGTTATTTCTGCCTGTGTGGAATTGCACTGGCGACTCTGAGCATTTAATAAAAACTCGATAAAAAATGATGCTGGTCACAGCACAGAAGGCAGAGCTGCTAAATCTCAGCTAAAGCGTATTCAAATCCACCCCTGTGCTTGCCTTTCTTCCCATCATGAAAACACTATTATGTTTAGTCATTGAATTTTATGATTACGCATAACAACTCAGCCAGATAGGAAAATGTAACAACAGACAGCAAACCCAATTACTGTAGCCTGACACCTAAGTTTATTTGCTTTAATTTATAGCCTGGCTAGACTGATGACTTGCTGGTGACAGCAGAGCATGAAAGGCCACCGGCTGATTTATGCAATCATATTTGTAGTCAAATGACAGGGTGGGGTGTTGGGGGTTTATTCATATCTCTGACCGGCCTCCTTTGTTTCTGCCCACATGTGTACATACAGTACAGTATTGGCCTCACAGTCTAGATAGTGAGGGTGTTGGATACGCTCATGGAGATGTTTCCCTGTTAAAGCCAATAGCTAAGGGCTTTTACCTTCATGTGGAAATAATTTTACCTTTTTCACTTTTAGATAAGAGCTCAAATTAGCTGCTTCTGCCGACAGCAGTTCGGTCTTTAGTACAGCTGGCTAATCTTGTCTTGTCAGGGAAAGTAGAAGTTGAGCCCCGGGGATCGCGGGGCCTTAACCTCAAGGGCAACAACTCTTTTTTTGGGTTAGGGTTGCATATCACAGTGGATTAAATTGTGTCTGATATCATTGCAGAATTTTGTCTCACACTTAAATTAGACACTTGCAATCACAGCTCCAACACATTCCCGGTGCTTCCCGGTGGCTCCTTGCAAGCCATTTGCACTCCTAAAACGGGTCCATGGGGCTGATGTAGTGGCAGGTCAAGGGTGTGCGATACGTGATGAGCAAGGGGAAAAAGTGTTGTGGAATTCAGCACTTCCCTCAATACTCTGGTCGTCATACAAAGGACATTCTGCACATTGAGTCGAGCGCTCACACACGCACACATGCAGCACACACACGCCCACTGAGGCTCCCGATGGAATGTGTGACCCTTAACCCTGATACTTCCAGACAGTAATTAAAGGCAGACAGTGTATTATGTGACAGTGTGCAGTTGGTCAGATGGAGATAGAGAGACACGGAGTAAGGGGACCTTGGGGACCAATGCATGTCCAAAATAGACCTTGGAGATTAGGGGCCATGCTGAAAAGCGCCCACACTTGAGCAGGAATGTCACAGCTTGCCATGATTTTGTATTAAGGCTGCCAGCATCCTTTTCCATAATGACTAAATTCCTTTGACCATGAAGGTTAACAGGTGACTCCCTCTAGTCAGCCCCTCCAGAGGAATGCTGTAGATTCCAATGGATTCATCACAATTGGCTTTGAAGGTTTTGAATGTCTGGGTCTGGTCAAGGATCAAGAGAAACATGCATGGAAGCTGTCAGTGACGTGGATTTTATATAACACTGTAGGAAAAACTTTCAAAAACTCGACTATTTTTAGTTGTGTTTTTTCTTTCCTACTTATCCAGGAGATTGTTGTCCAAGAGAGGTACTGCAGGCTCTTTATTGTCCCAGTTACACAACAGAGGTGGGTACTACAAGTAGACCATTTCCGTATCAGGTCACCCACTGTTGTGTGAGACAATGAGCTTCATTATAACAAAGTGCGTTGTTATATCTTTTCACCGCTCCTTTGACTCGTGTTTGCCAGTGAGCATTATTAAAACTCACAGCTGGGCATTTTATCATCTGTTTGGCAGACAAGGAGTCATTTTGGGGCGCATTGTTTCAGAGGAAAAAATGACGTGTGGCTCCTGTTGGAGGATAATACAGAACGGAATTGTATTGGCAAGAGAGTGCGGTTAACTTCTGAGTCATGCTGCAGATTTGGAGGATTAGCGCAAGAACAATGAGAATCTTTCAGGGACTGAGATAAGCATATTGTGAAAATAGATAGGCAGCGATGGTGCCAGAAACTTTTTTTTTTTTTTTTGGACTGACAGATAAGAGACTAAGATATGGTCTTAGAATTTGTCTGATGTGAAAAATTAATTAAACACTGCATGTGTAAAATCACTCTGAAGAGGAAAGCATCTATTTTATGGTAACAGTCTGATACAACATCAAAATCATAGCATATGCAATTAAAGGAGAAGCCAATAACGCTTTGTTTTTATAACACTCATCATATGCAGTGGCGGTATAGGCGCTGCGTTGCTCAGGTTCAGCTTAAATTAGACCGAGAGCAGTCTGCCTGTCTTACAATGCACGGTGCACAGTATGCAGTAAAATACATCATCTGCAGGTGGATACCTGGGAAATGATATTCATTATGCGTGAGCTCTTCCTGGCACCAAATACATCTCTGTGTCTCACAAATTAACTGAGCGCCAGCCTACAGACTTGTTTTGACGCAATTTGTCATGCCAGCTTCATTTGCCCTGTTTCAAGCAGCAATTAGAAATTGGCTGCACCGGCGAGGCCCTGGGGTAAGTCACACAGATACAGTTCTCGACCTTCGCACCCGCTGATACTCTGCTGCCAGTGGCCTCGTTGATGATCAAGAGCGTTACATTTTTACACCCTGAAGGACGCTCAACATGTTAGTCCCTCAGGTGTAATCCAGTGATGCATTCTGCTTCATTACCATTTCAAAATGCAGAATTACCTGTCAGGGCTCTATTGGGAGCCTGTGTTGCCAGCACTCCCACAACCACAGTAACAAAGGGTACTGCCTCTTAACACATAGATTGTCATTAAACGAAACCGGAGCTATTTGTAGGTTCATTAATTACACCCTTTCACACACCACTTCCCTTTCCCCGGAACAAAGGGAAGGTGAACGAGGACTTCCATTTTTGCTGTACATCAATGTCAGATTACAGCCGTCCTGGCTTCAGCTAGCTTCTCTTCCTCACTCTGTGTGCCCTAGAGATATGCCATTAATTATAATGAAGTGGAAAAAAAGTGACATTGATGTCGGCGTGTATACACTGTCACCTTAAACTTTATGTAAGACTCATGGCCGTGAAATTGAAGGAACTCGCTCAGAATTTTTATGATCGTCACATGTCTCGTCCTGACTTCGTGATTCCACGTCTCGATCTGTAAGGGGAGGTTTGAGATGCCATTCAAAGCGTCGTCCATTTCCTCCAGACAGCTTAATGTCTGCAATTATTTCCGAGGGTGAAATTATTCTTGAGTCATCATCCCGGTACTGTTTAGCTGTAATGAGTAACTGGAACATATCTGGTTGTTTGCCATGGAATGTGATACTTTGCTGTACATTAGGCAAAACTCTGCACAGTAAAGCTGAAGGAAAATGGGGGATAGCATTTCCCACTTTTCATAAACATAAGCTGATGAGCCACTGAGAGTTTGCCAGCAAACATCAACCTCACCGCTTTATGTTTGCGCTGAGATTGAGTATGTGGCGCTTATGTTAGCAGGAAATGTTTAGTTTGTTCTTCCAACAAAGCAGTTTGGAATCGGTAATAGCGCACTGTGCACACAGGAGCGTGCATCTATAGAGTAATCTACGGTCTTTACATATGTTCAAATCAGCGTGTAATTGCCACAACTAATCTGTCACATTTAACATCTTAATTAAAAGAATAAATCATAATACCCCCATGTGTCACACTCTCTATTACCCCTTGAATCCACCCTCCTGTGTAACGAATTGTAAAGCCAACAAAGCTAATGAAAGTGTATTAAAAACTCCGTCCCCTTGTTGAATGAGACAAATTTGATCCGTATCTTTCAACACACTCCAGCTGTCTAAATACATTTCTGAAGTGTCACGACCTCTTAATGGAAATTGCGGAAGACAGGTACCCATACTGTAAGTGGAATGAAAACAGTTAACACCTGTATTAGGTCTGTGCACATAATAGGTCCTCTTACTTGATCATAAACAACAGAGAGTGTTTGAGAGGTCGTCACCCCTGATGCATTATGGGCGAAGCGCTCTGCTGGAGTAATGAACTCCACTGTGTCTGTATCTGATAAGAACTGTGGTTTTACGCTCGATTTATGGCTGTATTAATCTGTGAGCCTCGTATTTTTCCAACCTTGTTAAATCTTTTAGAGTTATCTTCTAGGTGCAGATGTGCGTTTAAAAGGTTTCTTGATCAATTATCGCTCAAGTTAAAGAACAAATGATCAAATCAAGCTGTTATGTAACTGCACATCTCCATGGCCTGCAGCGAAGCAGAGGTGCTCCCGTCTCATTTGAGTTCAGTTAATACCTAGATATTTACTGACACTGGCATGTTGTAGGTGATAAATGGCCATAACCGGAGAGCACATTTATTATGTATGCTTTAATTAAATGATAGTCTATCAGTAGCATGCTTTTACCCAGTGATGTGAAAATTGAAAATGACAAGTGAAAAATTGCTGTGCTATTGTCTTTCTCACCACCGAGAATTCCCAATAAGCCGACTAATAGACACATCACACAACTACAAACCACAGTATTACTTTGATGATTGTGGACACTAGTCCACCAATAATAAGCTTTATTTATATCGGACTTTTTAGACAAGTGCCTCACAGTAAATAGAGACAAAATGAGTGAGTTAAAACAAAAACAAACAATGAAACCAAAGGAGAAACATAACAGAACCACCATAAAATGTCCATCAAAGAAAAATCTTCTGAGATGGAATTTAAAACGAGGCTCGGTGTTTCATCCTCTCATCTCCGCTGGTGGGTTGCACCAGTGTCTGGCTGCTTTGGCGGCAGAAGCAAGGGTCGCTTTTCTTCTTCAAACCTAGATGTTGGAGTGACCAGGAGGGCCCCATCTGAGGATCTGTGTGAGAGGAGCTGTACGTTGAATCGTATCGAGTTCAGTCACACAGCTCGGGGATAAAAACCAGCTGCACTTTTAGAGCAATCAGTAAAATCTTGAAAAAAATGGCCCTGAAACTGACAGGTGACCAGTGAAGAGACTGAAGGATTACGGCAGCGACATGATCCCATTTCTTTGCAACAGTTCACATTTTCGGGCGCTTCCTGATCACTCAGCTCACATCAGCTGCTTGTTGTCAGACGTCTCATTTCTGCTTAGTATCAGCTGACTTGAAACGTCCAATCGTGTTCACACAAATGGACCGGGCAGCTTTTATAAACCCAGTTCTCACTGATGCTCTGCCGTTTCCTGATGCCAGCATTGCTTTCCACTGGAGCTCCTTCCAGTATATAAACCTCCTCCTCATGCAGATTCGGTGTTGTTGTCTTGCCCATGTGTTCATGTGTGCTGCCAGCTACAGTATATCTAGCATACAGTATGTCATGTGCAGGGGCGTTTCGTTCTTCACCTCGTTGTTGTTTGTCAGTGCGACATCAGTGCTCTGTCTGAACTCTAAAGTGACACAAATGGAGTAGCACTTTATATTAAGGTACACATATTCACCATTAATGAGCTGCTCATTAGCATGCATATTAGCAGCATATTGACTCTTTATTTGTCATTGTAAAGCACTCATTAATGCCTTACTCTGCATGACTGAATTCTACATCTACTATGGCATTATTAGATTATCTTAATAACCTAGCCTTTAATAACCCTCATCCCTAAGTGCAATGTAGTGACTACTATAGAGCCAATATGCTCCTAATATGCATGCTCATAAGCAAATATCTAGTTGATGAATATATGTACCTTTGTGTTTCCAAAATCAGTAAAAAGTAAAAGTAAATGTTGATGTTGGACATAATTCCACTGAATATTATGAAACCTCTAATCCTCACCTCCCGACCGCTTCGTTTTTAAAGCTAGCATCAACTCTAATGTGACCTGATTTCTAACTCTAACCAAAACAGGTTTCACTCTCTGTCCCCCGGAGCTTGTAGACTGTGTAGAGAATTAAAAGCATCAACAGTGGATGTGCCAGTATAACGTGACCTGTCTATGACACCTGACCTGGATGCTGGTGCAGGTTCATACAGTACCTGGGACCGACAGTCTGCTGCGTAGCCTCCCTCTCCTCCTGGACCCGTGCTCCCTTTTTCCCTGCCTCGCCAACATGTCTCCTGCCAGCAATTTCCAACTTTGATCTTTGCTATCTGAGCCTCAATCTCATGAGGTGTGTCTGGGGTGCTGATTGAAGGTGACGGAGTGAATATCAGAGACTGACATTTCTCTGTCATCTCACATCACAGGTGGCGCATTTCCGTCTCGCCAGAACAGGTGGCGTGTCCGTACCCCTCCGTTACTCTTCACAGACCCTCAGGGAGGACGCGGGACTTTTTCTGAAAATGAAATTTTCACTTTCAACAAATTTGTGATGAATTTTTTAATCAATCAAATTCTTGCAAAATCCCCACATCGGCACAAGTGGATCCAATTAGTGTTTTTGGGGCATTTTTGCCCAATAGATGACAAGATAGTCGTTGATGAATTTTCTCTTTGACAATCTAAATGACATCTGATTGATGCGATTACAGGACAATACATTTCTAACGTTTGTGGATGAATTCTACGTGGATTTAAACGCCAGAATCTAAAGGACACAGAAAACTTTGGATGAAAGTTCTTTAATTAAATTGTCTCCCCTGCAGATCCAAAATGAGCGTTTGCTTTTGTGTTTTGTCCCTCGACATTTGAAGTTTGGAGAAATTAAGCTGAGTTTAATCCTCCGACCGCTAAACTCTGGCAGGAGAAATAAATAAGCGTCACTCTCAGAAATAGGACTGGGTTTTAGTCAGCCGTTAGCCTGTCTTAATGAGGTCTAAATCAGAGCCATTTCTCTTGCCTGCTTTATCTAGGAAAACATACACATTACATCTTTCCTGACCACCACCTCCTCCTCTTTTTCTCCTCCTTTTAATCCCACACTAAACCACAACTGACCCTCCCAGGCTTTCTTCTGCTTGAGGATTCAGATTTGTGTCTTGTCATCTAAAATGGAGATGTATGGGCTTGTGCCGCCAGCCTCGATTGAGCCTTGACGTGTAGCAGGGTCTCAGGTGTCAGGAGCCATTTCCCGGCCAGGGTCCCGACCAGAACAAGATTAGGTCCATTTATCTGATTCCAGATTGCTCTAAACCTATTTCAACTGTCATTTACTCTGCGAGTGGGTCATTAGTCCTACATCTGTTTTGTTTTGGGCCGGGCCTGTGGCTGTGTGTCTGTGCGTGCGCCTGCATGCATGTGAGAGTGTTTGATCAGATTATACGGAGATCAGCAGCTCCGTATGAACATATATAACAAAACTAATTTGCCTGTCATATTCTCACCGAGACGAAGCCGAGAATGACATTAATTGCAGTAACTGCTGACTTCTGTTTGATGGCGTGAAAAAAGTGCATTTGAAGAGCTGTGCAAAACAACATGTCAGAGCTCTAAGAAGGCCTTGATTTCATAAACTTTCACACAATACAGTAACACTAAACATATTTCTACTTGTAAAACTGGGGATATTAGTGACTGTATACAACCCAATGAAAGGTGATGCATTCACAGATGTCACCTTTCTGATACATCTTCCTGCTCCTTTTGTCGTTTGTTCGGTGACAAAAACACACAGGCTGTGAAGTGAAAAACTGATATGTGATGATACGTGTGAGGAAAGTTTGTGCTTTGATGTAGCAATTCAAACACACAGCATCTTTTCTACTCCGACGATTCTTTTGGAAACAGTGCAAATTGAAGCGAAAGCCCTGAAGAAACACAACATATTGCCTCACTTGGTATCCAAAATATACTAGAATAAATTGGAAATCACATTGATTTCTTCAGCTGTGCTCGAATGTTTGGGAGTGAAATTCAATTTTGCGAGAAATGAAACCTACTTACCGTTGTGTTAGATTTTCCTTTAAAAGATTACAATGACTGAGGCTTTTACAAATGACTCTGGATTGGTTTCCACTCCGTAAAGTGGTATTGAACTCCTTTGTTTATTCTGTCACATCCTGTCAGCCTGAATTAGCCTTACAGTTGAAGATGGGTTTCAATCCAGATCTAGCTCAAATGCTAATGGTAAACAGCTATTGTTATTAGGCCACTTGCCTCCCGTGAAGTCACTGTTGATGGGCGACATTTTGATTAATCTGACAGGACTTTCCCGGTGGGATAACAGCAAGTTACCTCTCAGAAGATTATAGAAGTATTTGTTTCAACCGACAATTACCTTTCCCTGTGGATGACGTAACACAGCAGGCCTGCCAGAAAATCATCCTTTATTCAAACCAGGTTGCACACGTTGCTGGCAAACAGCCTGATAATCTGCTTGTGTGAGCAAGACACAAACAAACAGACCTCAAGGGAGCAACCGCAACAAATCTGAAAGAAACTCGGAGACGAGTTGATGAATATGGGTCAGAGGGATCAAATTTGTTGGGATGAAGAGGAGGAGGAGGTGGTGGGGTTGGAGATGGTGGGTTGGGGAGTGTAGAGAGAGAGAGTTGTCGCAATGGGTTACAACGACCTCAAAATAAAATGCATTCAAAATTGACAGGGTCATTGTTTCTAACTTGTGCATGCCAGCTCGACATGAGCTATTTCTACCGGGTCTGCAGAACATTATAATGAGAGTCCTTGTCTGCATATATTCTCACAGGTGTCCACGGTGTGGGTGGCCCTTCAGCTGTGTTTCTTTCTCTGCAGCCAAAGTATAGTGATCATATATATAGCTTAGTTAAGACGGTGTTATAATATTGACTGTTTTCATTTCATAACAGATTCAGTTTTCTTGCTGCAACAGTAGAGGTGTATTTAACCACCACAGAATTGCTCATTTGATTCTGCACAGAGCTCTTAGCAGACTGATGGAAGACCTGCATGAACCTGAAGTACATTAAGTTATATATAAATGAAAAAAGAGACCAGAGTGGCCGTCAGACCTGGCTCAAAATATCCATGAGGATTATTACATCTATAGATTCCTTTGTTGAGATTTTTATGGGTTTGGGTTTCTTATTATTTCTATGGATTATTAGATTTCTAAGCAGTCTTTAGTTCATTGTTGTAGTTTTCAGCCAACAAACTCCAGCAGCAGCTGATAACTGAACTCTGTCAAACCCACTGAAGGCTGCCTGCTTGCCTCTAAATGACTGGAAAACTTTCCAACTAGTTGGTAAAGTAAAGCTTCAGCAGCTTCAACAGAGCTAATACTAGGGTGAATCTTGCACTTACATTTGCCAGGTGGACAGAAACACCCGCCATTACAATGCAACAATATTTAAGATGTTTTCAGCTTGGGGCTGCACGATGGCACAGCAGGTAGTGTGCGTGCCTCACAGCAAGGAGGTCGCCGGTTCGGTTCCCAGGTCGGGCCCTTCTGTGTGAAGTTTGCATGTTCTTCCCGTGCATGCATGGGTTCTCTCCGGGCGCTCCGGCTTCTTCCCACAGACCAAAAACATGCTCATTAGGTTAATTGGTGACTCTAAATTGCCCCTAGGTGTGAGTGTGAGTGTGAATGGCTGTCTGTGTATATATGTTGCCCTGCGATCAACTGGCGACCGGTCCAGGGTGTACCCTGCCTCTCGCCCGTTGACAGCTGGGATAGGCTCCAGCCCCCCCGTGACCCCGAAAGGGATAAGCGGCATAGAAAATGGATGGATGGATGTTTTCAGCTTGTTTCACCGCCCCAAAGTGGCCAGAATAAATCTGTTGTTGCAGTCGTAAGGGAACAGATGGTGTTGGGAAACAGGAACACTTCATTTTACTGAAGCGTAGGCGTTCGTCTGTGTTGGTAAGCTAGCCCTGCTACGTTAGCATTGCTAGCTAGTCTTGTGAACTCTGAAAGTGATTCCATTTTTGTTGAGTGCTGTACTATTTCTATGCTTTTCTGCTAATGAGCATTTCCTTTTGATGGGTTTTAGTGGTAGGTTAATGATATGTTTGCTGGATGACGATATCAAAAACATTTTGTTGTTCTGTTGTTATTGTAAACAAAACCTTTTCTTAAATCAGAATTCTTAACTGTGGGAAACACGGTACTGTAAATCTCTTGCTGGCAGTGGGCTTTGTAGATAATAGCAGAGCTTCATGTTAATGCATTGTATGGTTATTCCATCATGGTTGGCTGGAAGCCCAGCTGTTCCTGTGATTAGCATTACTGTATTATAGTGCACAATAAAATATACTGGTATCGCAGTAGAATGAGTCCAACACTGATTAGAGTCAGAAAATTGAACCTGAGTGCAATACAAGCCAGAACATGTTGTACTTCACTGTTTTTTTATATTATTATATCCTGCTATGATTGCTCTACACAGCAAAGGAGAGAAATACTGTTTGTTTTAACCGAGCCGGTGAGTGTAAGGTTTAGCAGAACGGCCGCTCTAAATTATGCTCCTGCTCTTTTCTTGTTGCTTTCTCAGTTTTTGGTGTGCAGTGACAGAAAACCAGTTTACTGTTAAAGAAATGTGCATCTGTGTCGATTTGGTTTCATGCTGATTTAGCCTAATTTCCAGCTGTGAGCGGATGTCATTGTCTTATTTAGAAGCTATTCATGTGGGAGTGAAGGCCCCAGAGCTCGGCAGAAGCCTGCTTCTTTTTATTTTCATTTACGGTGTTCACTCAAAGGACAGCTGACTGTTGGCAGTTTTGCATTTTAAAGCAAAACTTTATAACTGTGAGAAGTGCACGTGTGTTGCTCCTGTGCCTTAGTTTGTAGTTGCGCTGTACACATGTATTCTATTGATTATGTGTTCCTTATCCCCTCATGAACCCTGAAATGTGGTGTTCTTTTTCCATTGGTAAACCTAGAAATGTTTGCCGATGGCTTCATACTATGGAACATGGCTTCAGTTGTGGACTGTGCAATTACAGGAACATATGAAGCCACATGAATCACGAGCCTCCTCCTCCAGCTCACGGTACACATTCATTCTCTTCAATAGCTTTCCCGTCCTTGTTCTCACGTGCATTCCCTGTTTCAGTGTCCGGTTCAAGCTTGCACTTCCTCCTCCACCCTCCTCCCGCAGAAGCCCCCAGTCCTTCCCTGTAATGAGGACATTCTTCCTGTTGGAAGGTTAATGGCAGACAGACAGAGGTACCTGACGAATCCAAAACCTCCTGACTCCTCAGGCAATTTCACACAGAATCTCTCTTTTTTTTCACTGGTAGGAGAGTCCATTCACTGTGTGAATGAGTCAGGTAAATCCAATTCCAAAAGGCAATGGGATTTGAGATGGGGAGCAAATTGCACCAAGGTGATGCTGGACTGGTCAAGAGACCCTTGAGGAAAGAAAAAAAGTTGGCTCGTTCCAGCACAATAGAGGACACTGCTGTTATCTTTGCTGTTAGTCGTGTTTTTATAATTGATTTCCCCCTCCGGCACAATGGCTGGGCAATAATGAAAAGCCTGTCATTCCTGTTCCTTTGTGCTGTACGTTGATGAGGTCATGGGCTCAAGGTGGCCAGAGCTACAGACTGCGTGGTCCTCACAGAATGTGGTCAAGCGGTTGGGGACATATGGGTGATCTATATTCATAAAATGTGGCAAAAGTAGAAATACTCTAAATTCAAAACAAACAGAGGATTGATCGCTTCATGGTCACTGGAACATTGTCAGAGCACTGTGGCCCCGATCTCTGCACTGTTACTCTACAATGGTCATGTCTTTTTGTCTGAGAAATAATTCTACCCCTGCATATTGGATTGAATGAAAGCATCAGCTGAATGTCTGAAATGCAGAGGGAGATCACTATGGCCATTAGTGAAATGTGGAAAAAGTGTCACAGGACTGCAGGAGAAACGCTCACTACTACCCGAATCATGGTAGAAGTGATAAGCTGTAGCTTGATTGAAGCTGCAATTGGTCATTAGATTTAATTGTTAACAGTGGCTCAATTTATCTCTAAAGGAATGCATTGTAAACTCTGCCTATCTGACAGACTAATGCATTTGATCAGAATATAACAATTAAACCAGCAGCTCTATAGATGGCAATTAGTAAATAGTGCTTCATCTTCAACTCGCTGTAAAAGGTTTTGTGATGTACTTTTGTACCGTAATTGCCTCAAGGAAACTTCCAGAAATGTGATTTAAGCAGTCATTCTGAGAATCTATCAAATTAATACACTCCAGCCTGTCACATGCCAAATCACTGAAACAAGAGAAGAAATCTGATGCATTCACAAAGCTGAAGAGAAAGACGATTTCGACCGAGAGTCCATTAAATGATTTGTGTTTGGTAGAAGTCTTTCTTTTTTTACGCATTTCTAAGCTTTTGTTGGACAGAGACGGGGATGAAGTGCGACAAAAGTCTCCAACTGGACTTGACCCCAGCACGTCACGGTTTCGTGCTTTAGGCCTTAGATCGTGGAGCTCAGGACACACGGCCTGGGTGAGAATTCTGCTGTGTTCTAGTCAAAACCTACAGTAAATTACTGTAGCATATATGAACGCTGCCCTTATTTAATTGCTGGTCTTATTCTCCACGCATCATCAGTGCAGATCAAAGGAGGCACTGATGCCCCTAATTTGAAGGCACTGCTGAACATTAAAGCAAAGCAGTAAAGCCCGAGGTAACGCACCGAGACAGTGGAGCTATGGATGATGGTCAGTACACTGAAAAATAACAATATTTTAGACCAGTAAAGCTTAGTTCACTGCTCACATGCAGCGGTCTCTGTCCAGTCAAACTGCACACATCCTCATCCAGACATGTAGATTATATCGTGTTAAAATATCATCTTAAAATGTCACACTGGTTCATGTACAGCAGGCCTAGCTTCTTTCTAAAGTGGCTTATTTAACCATACCTGTTTCCTCATGACGCACATTCTGGGTTGTTTATTCTACATATTTTTCTATGTTAAAGGTGGTAGAATATGCACTCTGTTACACTGCAGGACTGCATGAAAATGAATCACAATTAGTGACATGAAGCCGTAAAAGCTGACTTTCATGCTGGTGAGAAGTGTTATTATCAAGTTGCTGTCGCACTTCTTCTGTCACCATAAGTTTATTTGACAGCTACAGTCCCTCTTTACTGCACATAAAACACAATGCAGTTGAAGGCAGTGAATAAAACAGTCCAAAAGTATTTGAAATAGCGAGAAGTAATTATCCAAATGTACATTATCTCACAATATAAAGCTGACAAAGCCATGATGCCTGCATGCTGGGTACTTTAACTTTTATATTTGCAGTAAATTTTGCTGTTCTTTTAACGAAGTACAGTTTTGAATGCAGGATTTTTTTGACTGTCAAAGTTTGTAATGCAGAAGTCAAATTTGAAACACCCTCGGTGGGATATTCAGAGCACACCTACATTATTATGATTTTGCACCTAGCATGGTGGTAACATGCTGAGATTCTGCATCCACCTGAGTGAATTTAGTGCTTTAGCATCAGGTGTGAGGCCACTTAACCGTTGTCCCTGTGTGTGCATGACGGGACTATCAATAAACCAACATTCACTGGCAGAAAAGCACTGTGGCAGATTCTGCACTGGTGAGAGTTCACCTCATGTTCACCCATGGAGCCGAAGATCTGAGGCGTCGCTGAGACTTTCAGTGGAGCGAAACGCTTGTAGCACAACTCAATACAGCGCATATATAAAATTTACTGTGCACCTTTTCCATCAAATGAACTGAGCCCATCACTGAGAATCTGCAGACCTTGTGGTTAACAAACAGAAGAAGTGGATGTGGTTCAGCATCCCAGCAGAGAGACGAGCACCTGTGTGCCTTGCTAGCTCCACTCAGTGGGTTTGACATAAAGTTACAATACAAGGATGAAGAGGAGCAAGTCTGATTTAGAGAGAAATCCCATAGCTGGGAGGGTTTGATCCAGAGTCCTGCTTGTGATGCACCTGACGATGCAGAGATTTGGGGAAATGATAGGTTTTCCTTGAGGTTTATAGCTCCCTCCCCCTCTATCTAATCTTTGCACGTAATCACTCTCCCCTGCTGAGCTGCAGCACGTTCAACAGCACTGTACATGAAAAACGAGGAGGTAAAATCTTCATGACAGCCTGCAGCTCACTTGTGTGCACGGAGGCACTGTACACCCAGGCAAGCATGCACTCTTGTATATTCATTTGTTTCTCAGTACGGCTCACATCTTTCTTTCAAAGGAGCACGTGCATCCCTCCAACCGGGTCTGTCTGCAAGCTCCAACCTGAGGTGACAGGGGGACTGAAAATGGCTGAAATGAGAGCAAAATTGCTCTTTTCAGCAAGCAGCTGAAGCTCATCTGAATTCAGTCGCACATGTAACATCATCACTCAGTGGGTTTTAGCTAAAGGCTGTTGTTTCACCCTCCCATATCTGTGGTTTGACCCTCACAACACTCGTGTCCCTCCAGAATTAGATCCAGTTCTTGAAGCAGGTCAGCTCTTGGGTTGTGTGAGAAGGGGGCGGGCTGGCATTCTTGTATATGTCCTGGTTTATGACTGCCTTGATTAATTGTGGGAGAACATAAGTCTTGTTGAAACAGAGCTCGCGTAATTAACTATCCACTCAGGGTCTGCCTTGAAATTAATAACTGTGATGTTTAATCAAGATTTACATCAAACAGCGGGAATGCCGTATGAATATTTGCTCACATTGTGCCCTATCAGTTTGATGATAGGCTATACTCTCTGTTATTTTTCTTTTTTATTCCCAGTAGTGATATTACTCAAAATTATGGAAATAAGCTGAACTTGATCAGTTTTATGTGGTATCAGCACCTGCCTCTGAGGTACCGGTTCTTTAATTAATTGAACAGTAATTAACAGTTAAAGTCAGGATCCTGAGAGAAAGTGAACTTGAAAGGCAAATCTGAAGTAATGAGGTTCTACTTTGAAGTAATGAACTCTCTGGGTTTAGGGTAATCATAGGCTTCTGGGCTTTACTCAGTTTATCTAGAAGACAGTGAGCTATGTCGGGATGTACGGTATTGTTCTATGCTTGAACTTTTTTTTTGCAACTTTTAGCTGCAAGTTCAGCCCTAGGTACTGAGACGTTACAACAAGACAGTAGTTTGAAGGGAGACATTGGCTGTTAAAGGGGGAATCAGGGCTGAACATCTCTTCTTTCCACCTAAAGACAGTCTGTGTAACCACTGTCTTCCAGTCACTGCATTATATTTCATTTTCTTTATTTGGCTGACAGCCTGCATACATTTCAATAATACTACATTTCAATCCTATGAATATACACTCTAAAAGGTGTAAAACAACCTTTAAGAGTTTGAAGATTCAGGGTCCTACTGGTGAGGTGTTGGTTAATTAAACAGCAGGTCAGCATTAATAACGTTGAACTCAGTACCTGGAAGTGACTTTACGGCTCAAATCAAAGGAAAACAAGCCTCAGCTACCAAAAAACTAAAGGAAGTTATTTGTACTGTCGACTTAAACAACAACTAACATTGCTAATGCATTGCAGAGCCTCCTCTTGGTTGAACCTGCAGTTAGGGATATGCCTGATGTTTTCACCACAGGACACAGGACATGACCTAGATATGACACCTGAGAGGTCCAATAAAATGAGTCAAATAACTGACTGCAGACTGCTTTCATCTTTTCCTCTTCTCTGCTCTCTTCTTATCAGAAATGGCAGAAACATAATGTGCAAATGATTCTTTATTGGCTTTAGAATACGTACATCACCAATGTGTCCAAAATATCTGTTAGTTATCAATGTCCTTTGGGAGAAAACCATCTTTACACCCTGATCAGTGCTTCATTACACACACACACACATTACAAGCAGCTTGTGTTACAGCGTAGCGCCCTGTTTTTTAAATATCTGCTTATTCTGAATTTGATGTAGCAACACATTTCAAACAAGTTGGAACAGGAACAAATAAAGACTGGGAACAATGTGGAATGCTCCAAAAACACCTGTTTGGAATATTCCACAGGTAAACAGGTCCATTGGTAACCGGTGATAATATCACCTGTATCCTGGAAAGGCTCAGACGTTCCCAAGTGAGGATGAAGCGAGGTTCGCCACTTTGTGAACACATGACTGGATGAAGGATAGCCAAGCTGGTCTTCATAGGCCAACCTAATCGCCTCCTGGCTCCAGCTCCGTACTTCATGTGTAGACATGAGGGTGTATTGATCTTCTCATCGAACTCTCGACAGAAAGGAGAATAAGTGCATTCCTGTCAAAGCATCATTTAAGAATAAATCTGCAAAGGTTTGCAACTTGTTTAAACCTGCAATATGTTTTTTGGGCCACTTGTGTGCAATAGGAACAAGTGGTGACCAAACTGACATCGCCTTTTAAAGCTGAACCGAAATTGAATTGCACTCGTTTTGTCTGTAAATCATTGCCCCGTGCTCTACTCTGAGGAGAAAATCTGAAAACCAAAACAGAGAAGTGTATATTTTGCATTTTGTGGTTTCATGAATGTGCTTCCTAGTTTTGCATTAATTCAGCAGAACACTGTTCAGAGGCAAATCAGAGATACCAGATTGAGCTTTGCCGCATTGCTCTGCTGCACCTGTCTGAACCATCGTCACAGGTGATTGAAGAGGCATCAACAGCATTTTTATTCAAATTAAACATTTTTGTGTGAGCACAAATACAAATTAAAACACTACTTCTTCCTCAACACAATAAATAGAGATACAAACACATAAAAATAGTGAACTCCTACTCCACCGCAGCATACTTGGCGGACATGTGTGAGTGGGTGATGCAGGTGCAAACACACATGTCCACACACACTTGGCACTCACACCAGCAGCCTGTCCACCTGACTTTTTCAGGCGGCGGCGGTGGTTATTATAGCTGTGCTGTCATTAATATCAGCTGTACTTTCTCAGCTGTGCAGAGCTGCTGGTGGGGCTTAGTCACTGATGGTGGGGGTCATTACATCTTGCTGGTTCTTGTCTACCTGTCTCCACCTCCACAGGACACTAACAAACCCTGCTGCCTCCAGTGAACCATCGAGCACAGAGCACCCGGATAGAAAATAGGTGTTGTGCCAGTCACCTCTGTTACTGACACAGTCGGGCTCCAGAGGGACAGAATAAACAGCTCCCTCACCATAGCAATATGTGAATAATGGTTATTAGACCTGCTGCCACCATGGGACTTAAACTTTTGCGGTCGTTACTTCTGATGATATGACCATAAACAATGCCAACATGTCACCGGGCTAACTATGGCCAATAAATTTTAATGTACAGTGGCATCTGTATTGGTCTGTTGTAGCTCAGTGGGCTGAACCGTGCACTAACACTGAAATATCAAAGCTGCAGCAACACTTTAGTCCAGAGAAATAATGGCGAGCCTGTTGTCTTCATCAGGGTCATCAGGCAACCCTAAACAAAGACCATTTAAAGAGGATAAGCACGAAAGGAAAAAATAATGCCAACCAGGAACATATAAACCATGATTAACGCAGCAGTCAATGGTGTATTTACAAATGTGGCCCTGAATGAATTTAATAAATGCTAATGTGGTTTTAGACCAATCAGCATTTGCACTAACTCTGCCAGTTTTATGGCTTTAATTTCCCCACAGGCGAAAATATACACCCATTAGGGCTGGAGGACATCAACACCGTGATATTAATTTAAGTATTTTTCCGATATTAGTGCATATAGTATCATGAAAAGGCAAATATCAAGCTGTTTATTATATCAAGTGCGTAAAAGAAAAACTTTAGTGATTAATTTACTGAATTATTGAATGTCGATGGAGATCCCACACGGCCTGATGACCCTACCGTTGTTTGAAGCCGATGCAGATATTGGCCAATATCCTCTTTTGTTTACGTTGATACGTGACATCAACTAATACTGATTACTGTTCCTGATCGTAACCAAAATATGTGCTGAGCATATCTTCATTTTGGTCAAAACATTTACCTGAATCTTAGCTAAAGGTCTGCTGACCTGTCTCGGTTACTTTTTGAAGTACAACTTGCTAGGATAAACAGTTCCACTAAAAGTTGATACAGGATAACATTAAATGATTGTCTCAAGTACTCATTATAATCTCAGATGCTCCAAACAGAAAGTAACCCGGAAAAGTGTGTTTAAATGTGTTCAAAGCTAATTTCTAGAGAAAATCCGCCATCAGAAGACTTTGTGTTCATGTACTGAAATGAAGCCTCAAACGCATTCAAAAGAACATACTGTGCATTTGCTCTCATGTTGACACATTTGTCATGATCATGTTTGCACCCTCACACACACACACAGTGACACACACACATGCAGCCACGCGGTGCAGCCCCAGCGGTAGTCCATTGCAGGTGTAGCATTTTTATGGCCTGCAGACAGATTGCGTAGACTTGTGGTTTGCTGAGGAAGGCAGGGAACCGTATTAGTCTCCATCCCCTTACGTCAGTGGTCATAACATTTGCCATTACTTCCCCTGCAAGATTCAATCACCGGCGCACAAAGCCATGCTTCACGTACAATGAAAGGCGAGTGCCTTTTGTCAGGCGTTCGGCAGAGTGAATTGCATATAGAGTGACTCCGGGATAGCATTGTTTCTGGCTGCCATAAAAAATCTATTTAAGGCAAATCTAATCTTCATAATCTTCTCCCTCAGAGGTGGTGAACGGTGATAGGAAAGATTTCCATGCGAGTCCTGGGTGTCTGTTTGGCAGTGCTCAGAGCTCGAGGATGTAGGAAATTGCTGGGAGCAGAGGATATTAAACTTCAATTTGAGAACACTGATAAGCACCGAATTGGTGATTTATTTAGGCGTATTGTCAACTAAATCATCCTTAACCACTGGACACAAGTATATTCATAAACACAGCCCTCCTGCTTGTTTTACAATTCCATTTTTTCATATCTTCAATCTAAACTGCAGGGTAAATACTGTATGTCCTCAAACAAGTTATGGATATGGTTTTGAACGAGGATAATTTTCCCAGTGATTAGTTATGGTGTAGCCTAGCAACCGTGGGTGTGTGTGAGAGTGAATGGAGATGGAGACAGAAAGCAAACGAGAGGGAGCTTTCTGTCTCTTCTCTTTTTCTGTCTTTCTGTCTTGCAGCTTAAAAGCTATGGCCACTGAAGCGGCTCTGCACATTACTCCACCGTGCGTCATTCTGGAGCGTGTAAATGGGCCGGTGCTGTGCGGTGAGGAAAAGGGGGGCCTCATAAGTCGGCCACAGTGAATGAATTATTAATGGGTATAAATCCCAAACAGAGGGATGGGGCCGAGACTAATGTCCACTGGCACGAGTTCCGTAGAGATGGGCAGTGTCTCAAGGATAGCCGGGCAGCCTGGCAGCTTCACGCCGCTGTCAGCTGAGGACACTAGATCATTGCAGTGGCAGGGACTCTCAACAAAGATCATCCTCACCTCCGTGCCGCATTGTAAACATTAACACCGGAGTGTGTGTGTGTGTGTGTGTGTGTGTGTGAGTGTGCTCTTTTATTTTTCTTCTCGTGAGCTTCAAGTGTCCTCTTAGGGATTCTTTGAGGGATTAATTTATGCTCAGGATTTCGGTTTAAGGTGAACTTTAGAAGAAGGATTAAGTTGAGTGTAAGAGGTGGTGAAGAGGTCAAGGAGTGAATCCAACCAATTAAGCTGTGACATATTAATGCAAAGCCGCCGCTTGTGTGTGTGTGTGTGTGTTTGACTGTATGGATGCACGTATGCATGCATTCCTGTCTCTGCCCGCGCTTCTTTTTCCTGTGTCTTTGTGTAAGAATCACAAAGGTGTAGAGGCGGGAGGAGGCGAGGGAAGGGAAGGCACTTTCTTCTGAAAAATCTGCTAAAATGAAGGGAAGAGGAATTTTGCTTCACCCGCTGTTTCTGTTAGCAGAGAAAGCACTGCTACATCCTCATGAATTGTCTCAGCACCTCAGGCTGCCAGAGGCAACCATTTACAGCCCGTCCTCATGACTCATCATAATGAAAAATCTTCACACCGAAAAGTCTGAAGTATTGAAAAGAGGAAAGTTTCATTAGAGAGTGAAATACCATTTGGAAGCGTGACACTCACTTTTACAAAATAATTACTGAAATAAAAGTAAAGCTTACTCTATATTGTAAGAAAGTAATTAGCCATCTCACGACCTTTGGTTGGAAGATAACATTTGTAAGAATGAGATCATCTGTCATCATCAGTTTCAGGAAACTCAGAGTTAATATATAATATTTTTAAAATTAAACTCGTCAAATTCAATTACTTTTATTGCAGTTTGTGCCCGCTGGTGAATTACATCGCTGGTAATGATACTCCACTTTCATTCTTTTAATACAGATATAAATTCTATAAAAACCGCCTTTGTACAACATATCAATTATAGTTGTTGGCACTGTGTCAGAGAGATGTCGATGAAGGTGTGTGGTAGCTTTGGAGGCTGTACATTGCACTTGTGTGGCAGTGGACTGCATTATGTTGCATATCCTACATTATGTGGTTCAATACAGCACCACAACAAAGTGCAGCCTAAAAACCCAACCTGAAGTGGTACTCAACAACAGACCCGAACAGTTTCAGTCCTTCAGACGTCAGACTTTAATATACAGTAAGCCTTAGAAGACTTTAAATGCATTATCATGTTTACATATACTGTAAATACTGCTGACAAAGAAAACCATAGAAGAAACACCAGAAATGAGACCCGCTGTAGCCTGAGCTGGTCTTTCCATTTTCCAGAGTTTACTGCAGCTGAATTAGCTGTTCGCTGATTTCCAACTTTTTAGCTGAATAATGGCTGCTTTTGCAAGTTTGGGCACCACAGGAAGATTTCTTTTTAGGCTTGCTGCGCTCTGACTTGACATGCTGTGACACGGTTTCTCTTTGCAGACTCTGACAGCCCTGTCTGGTCCATTTCTGCTGTAACGATATCAGGAGATGTTTGGAGGGAATTGAAGAGCCAGAAGAAATGTATAGAAGGTTAAACTGGCCTTACTGGACGCTTTTGAGGCAGAGCAACCTGCAGGCTAATAGGCACACTGCAGACAGACAGGTTTAGATTCTACTGCTGAAGAGCTGCTACCTGCTCCTCTTAAATACAACACCTGCTGTTGGCAGATTAAAAAGTGTTGTGACTGTAGGGATGGAGGTGCTGGTCAGTCGGTCAGTCAACCACACTCAGACTGAAGTATCACAGCAAATATTGGATGATGTGCCATGGAATATTCAGACATTCATGGTCTCCAGAGGACGAATCCTACTGACTGTGGTGATCCCCCAGCTTTTTATTTACTGCTATCATTCAGCCAGCATCTCTCTCTCTCTCTTTTTTTTTTTTTTTTTTTTTTCATATTTCGGTTTATAACCAAATACCTGCAAAGCTAATTACATCTCATCACCCTCAGCTGTATGTTTTGGGCGTTTTAGCAAATATTAGCATGACAAAATGCTGAACTAACATAGTTAACATTGTAAACATTACCTTCTAAACGTCAGTACATTCACACTGTCATTGTGAGCACATTAGCATGCTGATATTAGCATTTAGCGCTTGTGTTTAGGCACAGCCTCACAGACTGTTGTCCCTTTGGAACAAAGAGGAAGAAATTTATTCATGGCCGGTATGTACTCATTTCAGGGCCATTGTGCACATTGCATTAAATCGCATGTATATTTATAGTTTCCAGGTAGCTATTGTATAGTATATTAGCAGTATACAGTGAATAAATTCAAAATCCCTGTGCTGTGCATTTTGCATCCTGGCCGCTCCATTAAATTTAGTATTGATAGGACAGACCTTGGTAACAAGGCAGACAGAGAAGCCAGCTGTGCCTTTGGGGAGGTTTGCTTATTAACAGGCAGGGAGTCAGAACACACACTGAGACACAGAGACAGGGATCACTATTGAGCTGTCTGTCACCAGGGAAATTGCCTTTGTCCATACACTGCAAAAAAAAAAAAATGTCCTGATTTATCTATTTCATCCAGTCTTAAAACCACTGCTCAACAAGTGTGACCACCTGAAGAGAGGGCGAGGGGGGGACTGTTAATTCATTCTGTCCACAATAGATCAGGTGCACGTGATCTGATTTTCACTCATTTTGAGGGTAATGTCTCATTACATCAATGCTTGTTCATTTTTCGAATGCAGCATATATAAAAAAACTAATTTTGTGTGATAAGATAAGACATTATTGATACCACACTGGGGAAATTAAGTCGTTACAGACAGCAGGCATTACAAGAACAGTTGCACGGAAGGGTCGAGATAAAAAAAAAAGATACAGGATACAGAATAGAAAAACAACTATGTACATACACTATAACTACTAATGTCATATGTTGTATTTCACTTTGGAAATACTGTTGCATAGAAAGGACATTAATTTTTTTAAGTTGCGTGCATATTTGCTCTCTCCCGTTTATTTTTCTGTCCAGTCTTCAGATGAAATTGAGCGACTTTCTGGAACAAAGTTCATTTAGCGTTGTACGTCATCCTTTTCCTAGCAGCCAGTCCTCACACTGACCAGCCGAGCCGCCGTAGGAGGAGAATAATGAAGCACATTGTTTGCTCAGAGAGGTCTGAGAAGATCTGTCACAGCAGGTGAGGCCCCTCCTTTCCAGCTGGTGCTAATGAGGCCTGCTAGGACTCTCTGTGGTTTCTCGTCTCTGCTGTCAGAACAGGCTTTGGAGATTAAGTCGCACAGAGATCCGGTTCTCTTTTTGAAGTGAAGTTACATAAGTACACGCGTGCGAAACCACGCGATGTCGACCCATTCCTGCTCACAGTCTGTAAGGATTTCCATGTGATTGCTGTCGTGAAATGAACCATAGCCGGATGTGACTTCCTGGAATGTTAATCAGTGTAGAGCATGATGAAGGTAATAATTACAATGAGAACATTTCTTCATAAAAGATAAGAATGTCAGCATCTCAGCATGCACGATGCATCAGCCCACTATCACACCGAAGTGTGTAATAAACCTGCTGATCCACTACAGGTGTCAGTGTCAGGTTTAGCCTTGTGTAGGCATGAAAAGTACAGGCATGCATGAAGGTGCAGCACCAGCAGGGGGCGGTAATGGTGAAAGCAGAGGACAAATGTAGTGTAAAGTGCGATAAAGTCTGCGTAGGGAGAAGGTTGGGTTGGATGGAGGTCAAATGCAGGACTTTCATACAGGAGACCAGGTTCCATGTACTGTTTGAAACCAGGAAGAAGTTATTTTCACCCAAACCTTCATCTCTTCCTAAACCTAACTAAGTACTGTTGGTGTCTAAGCCTAACCAAACCGTAACGTCATCTCAGCAAGCTTTATTTTGGAAGTTCAACCAGATTTTGCATAGCTATTATTGCTAACTTGACTGCAGAATGAGAACATCACAACCATCTGAGGCAAACCATGACACTTTCATGGTGGGCTGGCTGCTCTATTACATGCTTTGGTTGCATGCATGTGCGGTCTACTCTTTGCTTTCAATATAACATGCAGAATAAGGCTGCAGCCAATCATTATTTCTGTTATCAACTGATCACTTACTCCGTAACACATCAGAAAATAAGAGAAAATACTACATCACAAATTCCCAGAGCCCAAAGTGACATCTTCCAGTTTGCCTTGTCCAACCAACCACATCCTCACGTTTGAGAAGCTGGAAATGTTTTTTACTTCATAAATGACAGGTAACTTTTTATTTAGCAGGTTTTCCTGGAAAGAGCCATCTAATTTGGAGCTAATTATACGGAAAATTTGCATTTCCCTGTAAGAACTGCTCCGTGCAAACCTGAGTAAATATGGATTCATTGTTTATTTAATGCTGAAACTATATTTTTTATATTTATTGAATTGTTTTTGTGCCTGTAGACAAATTTCATATTTTTGTGTACACAGCTGACCTGCTGTGCTCCGACTGTCAGAACTGGAATGGTAATAATTCATTGGAGGTGATTAATTGGAAGTTTACTAATTGAGTGTTGTCTCTTTTTCCATCTAATCAGCATCAAATTACAGGAAACTTCCGAGTGAATTCTGAGGAAATTACAGACCTGTAAAATAAAGTGTTACCAAATTACATAGAATGATTTATTCAGTTATCAAAAATACTTTGGATCCATTTTCCGTGGCTCAGCTAATCATTTCAGCGTTTATATAGAATGGCAAAAATATTCAGTCTCTTATGTCTTAATGTCATTTTACAGCGTTCAGTATCTTGCACAAGGTCATCTCATCCTTTTATTTGTCTTTTATCATGAATATCTTCCAACTCAGGGGATCTGAATCTAAGCATAAAGCTACATTGGTTAATGGAGGTCTTACGTTAAAATGAGGTCTTCTGCTTGTGAAATGACTTTCATATGCTCCAGCTTCAGATTAGCGAGGTTTCGGCGCCTGTGAAACCGGGATAATGTCTCTAAAGGTTAACTTTTTTATACGGGTCTAGGTTTCACCAGCCTCTAAGCCTGAACAATGCGAGGCCCAGTTTTGTCACTCTCATGGTTTTGTCTGCTCCCAGTGAGGCCCTAGGTGGAGAGTGAAATGAATCTTGGGTAAAGGCTCAATTAAAAGGCGGGATCCCTCGGCATGCTGGAGGCGCTCTGCGGTCTCCCTGGTCTGAATAGAAAGTGTCAGGAGGCGCTAAAGCATTGAGCGGTGACCGTCAACTCAGACTGACAGCATGTCATCTCTCCTCTTTCAGCTTCACCAAGCAGTGCCCCCTGCACAACCCCCTTTACAAACACACACACACACACACACTAACACACATACCACATCCATACCCCCTGTACATACTGTACATACCAAGCACACACAAGTGAAGCCTCCCACTCTTTAGCTGGGAGGCTTTGAGCAACTCTGGTGAGTAACTCATTGACTCAGACAAATATTATCATATTCTCTCTCTTGCTCACTCCCCTCTCCTGCTTCCACACACTTGTCCATGCGGCCCAGCGCACATAAAAGCATGCACACACACGCAGGTCTGCTCAGGAATGCACATTCACACAGATGAATGTGTACACACACTGACAAAGTAATTAGTGGGTAGGAGTTCAGAGTCCTGGTGGTTTGTGGTCTGGTCGCAATTAAAAAAAACTCCAGTTAGCCTCATTAATCTTGGTTTCTACTCAGGGGAATTTATCTTTTTTTTTTTTTTTTTTTCCTTTTTTCTCACCAGCAACATTGTACAAAACAGCATCCAAAGCACAACCTATCAGATATCCTCTGGGGAACTGGACCAGCATTGTTGTCATTGTATGATGACTGCAGCAGCATGTCCTGATATCAAAATGGCCTTGATTTGAAGAGGTTTCATCAAGCTCTTTCTGGGACTGAGTGCCGGCAGAAACAGTGGCGCTTTGTTAACGCGCTCTTTCAACGAGGTGAAAGCGTTTAAACGGTTGACCCAAATGTGCCCCACTAAGGCACCATTAGAAAGAAAGCAAAGTGGATCTTGTGGGGTAAATAGCACAATCGTCTCTAATACATTGATGTTGGGTGAGGTGGCATGCTTCCGAGCTGGGGCCATTTCTATTCAAATGGCTTCAGTCACGTGTTTCAGGCCGTTCTTGCTTGGCTGAGCCCGGCTCCCTGGATTGGATCACCAATCTAAGGCCCCTGATTAGAATGCTGAAGTGGATCAGCAGATGATTCACCTTCCCTTGGCACCAGCATCAAGCTTGTGTGTGTCTGCATGCCATTCAGCACTGGCTAATGCACTCAGCTCAGTGCATTAGCTTACAGTTTGGGCCTGAGAGGAGTCTGTGTGCGCAGTTATAACGTGGTAACCTACAAGAACTGGTTTGATTTTATTAAGGTGACATCTTTATGTACATCTTTATGCATTTACCGCTCGCCATGTTCAAAGCTGGTGCACTTTTGGTGAACCGGCTTGGTTGTGTTGACTTTGTAAGCAGTTGCTGATTTCCAGAGGAATTCCCTTGAGTAAAACGGCCTCATTTAAATAAAGCAGCTAACTTTAGAGACTTTCTTCTTGTTAGACGCAGGCTGTGGGAGGACTTTAATTCATGACCTCAGTATTTGTAATTTCTTGGCCTTCTTTCAGTAATAAATATGATTTATTTATTTAATGTTTATTTAACAGGGACGATACATACAACATTGCCACAGGAAACGGGAAAATATGATGTACATAAGACGTCTATCTTCAGCTAATTTGCAGTCTTTGTCCCTGGTTTTAGAATAGAATAAAATATACAGAATACAATACAAATGCAATAATACAAATACAGTGAGTAATACAGTGGATACAGTGAATAAGTACCATGAATAAATAAACAGTTTCAGTAAATTACAGGTTAAAACACAAGTTAAATTTAACATTAAACATTAGTAAAGTGCTATACTGATAATTACTTGTGAGAAATTAATGTTCACTTTTCTGCTGCTGCTTAAGCCAATGTTTAACTTTCACACTAAACTTCTTTAGTTCTGTCTCTGGGATATAATTTCTGATGGTAAGGAATTCCATAAGTGCGTACCTTGCACTGAGAGGGATGATTGCCCAAATGTTGTCCTGCACCTTCGGATTTTACGGTTTTGCTTTGTTATGCTCCTTGTCATTGTCCTACAGCTGTCTGTCTTTTTAAAGATCTGAGACATCACTTGTGGATAGTGTTATTATACTTAAGCTACGGGAGTTTCTAATAGCTGATCCAAAACCAGTGCTCTGTCTTTTCTGTGTCAACTTAAAAATGTGGGAATGGCTCCATAAATTTCATAATTCTAATGAAAAATAAGTAGAATTTACTGATCCAGTACATGGGTTCAGTGCATCACTGGTAACTACTTATCATTTCTCGTAGTGCACAGGATGTACCTAAATGGTTGAATCATTAATGTAACATTACCGCTGTGTTATGTCATTCAGTGTCAGAGAAAAGCACAATGTACATTTATTCATACGAAGATTTTGCAGAGCATCACTTGAATAAAGGTAGACCACCTAAACTCGATTACATAAGCCAGTGAACTGGGAGAAGTTACAGGAATCTATTCTGTCAAAGCTCGGAGCTGTGAAATGTGTTTCATGAAAGGAGAGAATACGTTCGCTCATGTCATTGTCAGGTGTTTCCAATTCAGCCCTTTAACTGTACATGTGCATTGTGAATGCCAGAATTACTCAGCTGGTACTGACCTGACCACGAGGAATGCATCATCAATAATTGAAGCCTCCGACATAACTGATACTAATATACTCACTGGCTCAGTGTAATATTTTACCCAAATTTATTTAAAGCCATTAATTTTTTATCTCCCATTCTAAAATAGCTAGACATGTGTTAAACGGCTTACAGATGGATGACTGCCAGAGTTGCTTCATATCTCAGTTGGATAGAGCTGAGTGGAAACTAGTTCACTGCTGTTTTGCTGGTTTACAAACCCAATAACAACATATCATTTCTGGAAATATTAACACCGCAATCAAAAAATAATTTTTTTTCCCTCAAGTTTCATTTAATACAAACCTGATTCCAAAAGAAGTGCAAAATTGTGATAATTTGCTAATCCATTCTGACATATACTCAACTGAAAACAGCACAAAGACAATATATTTAACGTTTCACCTCATCAGCTTCATTGATTTTTGTAAACATCTGCTAATTCTGAATTTGATGCAACGACACGTTGGGACAGGAGCAACTAACGACTGGGAAAGATGTGGAATGCTCCAATTAGTAACAGGTGATGGTATCACGATTGGGTATGAAAGGTGCATCCTGGGAAGGCTCAGTCGTTAACAAGCGAGGATGAAGCGACGTTGACCACTTTGTGAACACATGATTGTATAAAGGGTATGAGTACATGGGCTCAGGAACACTTCGTAAAGCTGTTGCTGGTAAATACAATTTATTTACAAATGCTTACATTCTGTTTTTATGTGTGTTTCACGCAGCGTCCCAGAGGTTTTGGTCACCAGATTGCACACTGTGGCAAGTTAGTTATTCACAAATGATATGTTGACTTTGTGTATTCACCAAAGATATTCTTCATGAAAAATGACAGTGTGCACTAAACCAACAACTGACCAACAGTCTGATTCACAAACACATTTCTTCAACAGTGAAACAATACCTCCAACCATTCAGAACAGAGAAAACTATTAACTCCACAAACGGCCAGGTCAGGTGGAACCTTATTTTAGCAGGATTTAGGTCTGATATCATTATCCACACTGAGGGCTGAGGAGTTGTTGGTATTCATCTGATAATTTCTCTGACCCACAATCCTTTTGGTTACCCAGCAACAGCCTGCCTGACGACGTCCCCCTGGAGGGAGATTTGGTTTAGGAGGCAGAGGAAACAGGAGGAGGCTGGCCCATTGGCGGGAGACCGAGAGAAAAAGAGAGATGCTATCTTTTATCAGGTATGGATGTATGAGTCAATCAGCGCCAACCCTTGTTTCGACTTTATCTAATACAGCGGCTGCAGGGTACCTCCCGGTCGGCCTCCCAGCTGCTCGAGCACAAAAGAAGCACTGCAGAAAAACCTGCGCGCCATGCCTAACAGCACAGAAATATATAGCACTGGCAGCTCGGCGAGAGGCTGTCCATTACCTGTAGCAGTGCTATAAACATTCCACAGTTCACTATTCTTTTTGGAGGGATTTCACGTTGTTATGAAAAAGTTTTTCATGCAGCACAACTGTAATTTAGCTTTCTGCTTCCAAGGTAATGCTGGCAGAGTGAATGTATCACCTGCTCCAGGGTAACGTGTCGCACCACAGAATGAAAGCAAAAACAGAAGGCAGACTGATCTGGAGGGAGGTCAGCTCTCTGTGAGCACCTCTGCATACCTGTGAACAACGTGTCGCTGCCGCTCATTGATCTGTTGTATGGAAGTAGTGCAGCGTCTGATCGACTGGCTGAACTTGTCGTGGCAGCGCTCATCACGTCCGGCTGAGCGGACCAGGGTAGCAAAAGGTTTGATGGTCCTGTGAGTCAGCAAAGGCTGGGTTTTATCGTGTTGTCCTTGACTGAGAGGAAGCTGGGATCATTTATTCATGTAAAAGCAGCAACAGTGCACTGTAAAAATTCTCCATTTCAAGGAAAAATCCCACAATCAAAATCAGACTAAAGTTCTCATTTGTAAGATGTGCATGAAATCAAACCCATATTTGTGGTGCCGTTTATAGTTTTTTCAGCAGTGACCATTCAACATTTTTCAATTTCATCATTAGTTGTGGAAATGATGCACTGTTATAATCCAATATTACTGTTTCTAACGATATCTCACTGATAAGAGGTTAGAAACAGTAACAGAGGTCTCTCTCCCAACACTGCGCCACAGCTGTTAGCTGCTGCTCATACAAACATTTCCTTCTGCTGCTACTTCTCAGGAACAGTGTTTAACTGGTGACAGTGCTCATTATGGAGCAGAATGACTCCTGCCAGTGTTACATTGTTTTAAATTCTATTATTAGACTGTTATTATCGATACATTAGTGTGTGAGCAGATTTTTACCGTTACAGTTGGCCAGTGGGGCTAATTTTAGCTGTTTTCCACTTACAGCTGTTGAGTAGTAACACAAAGCTCTGCATCATTAAGTGTTTTCTTTGTAAAATGACAGGTAACTAATAGCTATTGCTGTCAGATAAATGGTGGAGCAAATGTGGTGAAGTAGAAGTATAGAGAAGCATTAAATGATAATACTGAAGTTAAGCAAAAAAGTGCAACAGAAATTGTACTTAAAAGGGAATTACAGTATTTTTAAGCCGAGCTAGGCGCTGAACAAAATGCTATATTGCTCTGTTCAAAGACACCAGACTTTGACCTTTTAAGGGGTTAGTTCGGATCCAAACTAACGTGCAATATAACAGCTGTTTCTGGTTAAAGGAGAAGGATCTTATTCTTTGAGAAAAAAGGTCTGTCTCTGCGTGTATCCTTGCCGTACTGTTGTCAGACACTTGGAATGACAGTCTGAGCCTGTCAGCTCATTACCCTCAAAGTGCAGCATATAAGTGAATGTACTTTAGGCACATTCCACCACTGCCTGCATGTTCTTGACTCGTATTTGATGGAATTTGAAAAACTGCTCTGTGCAGTCACAACAGTGTTTGATTTTGAGTCATTTTGGACACATTAAGAAAACCCCAAAATATTTGATAATGGCTTGATCCACAGGAATTTACAGGCAGACGTCTTTATTGATGTGTGCACCTTTTCCATTGTTGCAGCTGCCCCAGAACAGACATTGATTCTAAATTCACCCTGCAGACGACTGAGAATCGATCCCTCTTTGTGTCGCCTAGATCTTCTGCCAAGTAGAAACGTGGCAAATGTCTCCCTTTCAGCTGAGAGAAAACGACTTTGTGTTCAGAGAAAAAAGCACACAAACACTGAAGGCAATGTTTTTATGTCTGTGGTTCAGCACCCTAATTGAATTTTTTAATAACGTTCACCAAAAGAAGCGAAGGTAGTTCGCTCCCTCTCAGCGCAGCCTCACTTCTGGATTTACAAGGCATTAACATTCTGCAGAGAATGGGCTCCTCTCCTTTGAGGGGAAGGAAAAAAAAACACTGTCAGGAAGCAGTTGTCTGTAAATGAATGGCAGGGTCACCCACCACAGTAAAATGTTAATGAGGAACAGTACACTGGTTCAGAATGCAGGAGGGCTTGAAAGAGGCAGGCTTGAATACAATACGCCGCAGTAATTGAGGCGTACTCTCCTTGCCTCAAGCGCTGGAAGCAAAACGTATGGCAAAGTGGTCACAGTTGAAATAGTTTTTCTTAGGGAGCCACTTTCATAATAAGGTTCACGTGTCGACAAAGTAACATTCATATTTTAGCATTTAAACTTTGACCGTAATCAGGAGCAGCTTGCTGAAGGCCGTGGTGGAAAAAGTAGAAATCTTACATTAGCAACACAGCAGCTAAGAGATAGGCAGGCAAAGGTCAGAGCCACAGCGCTCCAACAAATGGTGTAAACAGATATTCTTGTGCACGCGGGACATGTGTGACAGAAATGCCAGGAAATAACAGCCGGGTAGTAACACCTTCTCTGGACGTGAGATTCAGATTTGATCATTTGATAGCACACAATGGGCTGTCTATGAAATTGACAACGCTTCAGGTGGCGGTCGGGCACTCTGAAGGACAAATTTGCTGAAATGTCACGTCATATCTGGCTCACGCCGCAGTGGGTAAGGAAGCGTCGTTGCGAGTCGTCTGATCAGCACTTGACGGACACGTTACAGGAACGGCGTGACCTTTCAGCGGTTTGTGGGGGTGATACACAAAGTCACACGTCCACTCTGCGGATACTGTCCTCAAGGAGAGGCCCCCAAAGCCTTATCACCTCAGAGTATTACATTTTAGCTCCATATTAGGACACTGTTCGACTTCTCCATCTTGATTAAGGTGCTGCTGCTGACAGTCGCCACCTCGGTGAGGATATCACTTGTGATTGCAGCTGCCTCAATCGAGCTGTCATAGGGACTTAATGTGAACACAGTGGGGGAATAAGCGTGGAGGTAAACAGACAAACTAGAAAAAGAGCCAAAGAAGAGATGAAAGGGACAAGAGACCAGTTAGAATTAGAAAGGAGGAGACAGGGTGTGATTCAGTGGGCAGACAGTGGCAGAGGGTCCATATTAGAGACGTTATATGAGGCTATATAGGATGAGAGCAGAGGTGGACGTGTGGTCCGAAGCATACAAAGTCTTTGTTGTTACTGATAACGGACTAAAGGACTGAATCAGATTCTGTAGTAACTACTAATGAAAAACAAGCAACAGTAGCAAGTAGAGCTAAAGTGATTTGTCAAACAACTGCTCGATCGACAGAAAATTAATCAGCTGTCCTGATAGTTTATTGAGTGATAAGTCATAGTTGAAGAAAAAGCTCTTTTTCCAATGCCTCCAGCATTGCCGCTTATGTCCCTCTACGCTGAATCTCTTACATCAGTAAGACATTTGAACACGTCACCTGGGCCTTTAGAAAGTCTGACGGCCATGTTTTACAATTGTGTGACATTTCGTAGACCAAACAATGGCCAGATTAGTTCACGCTGAAAAGAATCATTTGGAGCAGAGTTTTTCAAACAGCACAAAACCAAAGACCACATAGCAGATAATAAGTTGCTACAAGCCCAATTCCAAAGTGTAAAACGTAAATAAAATCATTTTCAAACTAAGTGTGTTTACTGACAGCAGTTTTACGAAGTGTTCCTGAGCTCATGTAGTAATATCCTTTAATATCCCCCGAAGTGTTATCTTATCTCTTTATACAATCATGTGTTCACAAAGCGTGAACCTCGCTCCATCCTCGCTTTGAACGACTGAGCCTTTCCTGGATGCCCCTTTCACACATAAATGACTAAAACTTAATGATTAATGATTACAATTCAGTAATACACATTGTTCAGATTATGCCTCCAAAATACAGTTACATCTAAAACAAATTTCTATTTTTGTTTTTAACCCTTTTTAGTCACCTCACGTGGATTCGTAGGTCTGAATTGTAAGTTGTGTCAGGACTTGTTTATGCTAATGAGGATGAGGCAATCGTACCTTTGTAGGCTGAGCACTCACTGGACTCCCAGCTCTGTCCTGACAGGTGGCACATAGTTCACAAAGTCAAACTCGGGGAATCAAACAGAGGTTACTTATCCTGTAGGGTCTGACGTCTGTGCACGTCTCCTGGCAAACCAAAGACCGCTCATGCTTTTTCTGCTTTTCCCTTCATTTATCACGAAGCGTTCAAGTCAAGTGCTGCGCGTCTCTGTCGCCTTCTGGCTGCGATTCTTCCCAGCTGGTGACCATATTTTGCAGACGGACACTGAAATTCAAGCTAAAAGCCTTCTCCTATATGCAGCACTTAACGCACATGTGGTTGCCTTGGTTACCTGGGGCCGGATACTGTGCCTTGGAAAAGTAATGTATTAATGCACACACACATTGACGAGGGATGTGGAGACAGACAGCTACAGTGGAACGACTACGAACAACATGCTTCTGATCCATTTGTTTAGTAATGATAAATGTTGGTCCAGTTCTCAGTGTATGTCTCTGGATACCACACACCAGGACATGCTGTACTGAGTCTTCACCAGCGTCTGCCACGAGCACACACAGCTTTATTGGATCACTTTGCTCACAGCACTGCTTGGCTTTTTCATTTTATCTTTGGGTTGACTTCGCCCGGGTACTCAGCCAATAACTGTAAAATGTTCTCCAAGGTACAATATATAGCATGTTAATTGTAAAACCCAGAGGTGGAGGCTTTCTGAGCGAAATCCATCATTTTCCAAAAACCAGTTATTCAAATGTGCTTGCTCTTAATGAACGTGATATCTATCATCTGTGGCTCATTAGGCTCCACATAAGCACAGTCCATCATAGACTCATATTTAGATAATTCACGTCCTCATAAAAATGGGGAGTGCGTCGTTATGTGTGCAGAATAGTTTACTCTAATTTGCAGCACAAGCGATAACAAGATCCTGAATAAGAGGAAACTGAGTTTGTGGTTGCATTTATATCTTAACAATTACCATGGTGGAAAACTAAAAGGTATCTCAGGAGTCATTTTATAATGGTGTATTTACCAACTTTATCATTTTTAGTAGAACAAATATGTTTCTGAAGGACTGCTTTTTCAACACACTCGTGTCTTTGATGGAAATTTTTGTAACTTTATCATCCACAGTTGAATGATGAATAATTCCAATTCAGTTCACTTATTTTCAGAAGTAAGTGTTAAAGTAGTGGCAATCTCCTGTACATGGTAAACTGAATTTATATTCAGTTTCTGTATATATTTATATATATGTATAGTGTATCCTCCTGAGAACCGAGGAAAAAAAGTATCTTTCAGTTGAATTTTTTTGTGATTTCTTGTCTCTTTGGAGCGAAAACAACAACTCACAATTTAGAATTTTGTAAAAATATTTTTATTTTAGATTTTACAAATTTTACCAACAATGAAGTCATAGTAGGCTGACAAGAAAACAAAAATGTCAATTGACATTATTAAACATTCATAACATTACTATTATTTTTCCTAACAAAAAGTTAAACTGAACTCTGACTCCAATTTTATGATTCCTGACATGTTCATAAACAAGAAAATATATGATGACCATATTTAAAAAAAACAAAACAATATCTTAACAATATTTGATGTTTTGCTGCAGTGTCCACGTTGTCTCAGCATGAAAACAAAGTTCCCCTCATCCCACCCAAACACATGAGATGTCATTGGAAAGGCCAGGATGTCCTCTACTGAGCACACCAGGACTTAGTAGGGTAGCTCAAATGAGTCAAAAGATATAGACCAAAACCAAAAGTCCACTACAGAGGACACAAATGAATAAGCTGGGTCTCAGGAGGATTTAGTATTTATTCACAGTTTTGTGTCATGAAGTTTTTATAGAGCTTGTATTATATTGTATATAGAGTATATTTTCCTCTTTTTAAAGTCTACTATGCAGGATTTAAAAAAAAACCCAAAAAAACCAAAATTAATCCCTCTCAGTAGGTTGATTTTTTTTTTTTTTTTTTTTAGTGCAATGTAACATGGATTAACAATGTATCAAATGACTGTGAGTAACATGAAAGGGGATGCATGTTCCAACGAACCCAAAGACAGTTATGACCAAACTCAGAAACTCCCTCCAGCTGTATGAAGCCATTCAGCCTCTTTGAGGTGTTTCGGTTTTACAGCCACACCTTTACTGTTTCACTCTCACCGCTCTCAGTGTCATTTCCAGACGCAGCAGGCAGCCCAAAAAAGTCTAAAAACTTAGTGTGCTCTACCTGCTCAGCACCAAACAGCAGACAGACAAAGTCGGTGAACATACTGGAGCATTTGGCAGATAAAGGGACAGATATTTCCCTCAGGAGTGGAGAGGAAGGTGAAAGCAACTCCAGATGAAAGTTATTGTTGCTTTGTGTTCGCCAGATATATAAACAAGAAACTGTTAGCTGTCTGGTTTGCTTCATGAGCTGTATAAGGGGATCAATTTTCTGTGTTTTTTTTGTTGCTTTTTTCTAATATATAGCTTTTTTCCGCTATTCCCACTTGGCTAAAAATCAATTCAAGGTTAAAGGTTCCCAGTTC
Organism: Chaetodon trifascialis; assembly: GCF_039877785.1. Classification (NCBI taxonomy): domain Eukaryota; kingdom Metazoa; phylum Chordata; class Actinopteri; order Chaetodontiformes; family Chaetodontidae; genus Chaetodon; species Chaetodon trifascialis. The sequence continues at coordinate 7,303,738 of NC_092066.1, forward strand.
AAGGTTTATTTATTCATCATTCTACAATGAAGGGTTGTGTGGTGGAATACAAGCTGTAGTCTTTATACTCCACACAAAACAGAAAAATAAATAAATAATTCTTTGTGGTGGAGGGCAGAAGAGGAAATGAGAAGTCTCACAGCATGAAGAAAGAACATGCAATTAATGCAAGATGTAGAAATAGTAAGAGTACAAACTACCACAGTACCCGCAAATAGTCATTTTTATGTTAATGTGAGTCCGTATTTGAAAAAATTAGGTACGGATTGGGGAGCTGCAGAGGTTTTAATAGGCAGGTTTGGGCTTTTTTCCTCTCTGTAGACAAAGCCAGAATAGCTGTTCCACCTTGTTCCAGTCGTTAAACTAAGCTAAGCTAAACATACGCTACACTGACTTAACACACAGACATAAGAATGATATCTCACTCTCAGAAAGAAAGATAATTAGTGAACTTTCCCAAATGTCAGCTATTCTTTTAAACAGAGGGTATCTTAGTAACAGACTGTACTCCTAAACTATATACTGTATCTCCTGAAACTAATTTCATTAACCTGAAGAGCTGATGAAACTGTGTTCTGTATAAAAAGTGGGTCAAGAGAGTTGACGGGTGTTTGTGCCACCACAACAACAACATGCCTCCACACGTGTGATACAGTGTGTATTGAAGGAGACACCGGAGACCTGGTCAGGTGGGAAGTGCTTTGGTCTGTAGCGTGTGCCATGACCCCTGGCAGGGCCTATTAGAGGAAATGTCTCTGTGGTCTACATGCCTCCAACCTCTCTGGCAGCCACCGAGCAACATCAATTACACCCACAACAGCTTCAGCCTATACCTGCACTAGTATATTGCCATCACCACAGGGGTAATTGGTCCTCTATATACTTCCAATTCCGACCAAGCCGCAGCCTATTTTTCCAGTCAGTCAACACTGGTCCATGTAAAAATTGCTGTTATAGCCTGGAGCTTCACGATGAGGTCCTGAGATTGAACAAGAAGGGGGGAGGAGCAATGTACTGTATCAGCACTGATCACCATGATCGGCTGTGAGACGCATCCTGGACTGATGCCGTTCCTCTTTTGGCCCATGAAAACCTTTTACCAGCAGTGAATCACCGCATACAGTACTATAAAGTCAAGTAATGAGGGGCGGTGGGGTTTTTTTCTTTGCATATTCCTCTGAGATGAATGTACACGCATGATGTGTCTCGCCCCCTGCGGCAAGTACGACTCAAATGTCCTCCTCTGCAGTGATGCACACATGAACCATTGCTGGGATTGGACCTGTGACCTTTTCATTTACGGAAGGGTTTCGCTACCAGCCCGGCCAGCGCCGCCTTAAAGTGACCAGACAGTTGTGTAACAGACAGGATGACAACAATAATTAAGTCCATTTATCACATAGTCCTGGATAATGTAAATGTCTCGTGTCATTTCTGTTTATAATCCTTTACTTGACTGATATTAGTCATGACAGCAAGAGTGCGCACACGCACACGCACACACACACACACACACACGCACACACACACACACTCTCCAACTTGAATGCTTAACGCCTCCCACGTGGTGCAATTATGCACACACTCTTTTTGTAATTCAATTTAATTCAATCAAGCTTTATTGGCATGACATTTTGATCAGAAATACGTTGCCACAGCTTGTGCATACAGTAAAAAGAATGATAAATAACTGAACACAGCGCATGCGGGTTACCACACGTGTAGAATAAAGCTGCACGCTGACATGCATGCACAATTAAAGCAACACCACGTGTCCTCTGGGTATGTGCGGATTCTGCAGCAGATGAAAGGTCAGTGGAAGTACATCCTGGCCCAAAGCGCTGAATGTAGTGTACATTGAAAAAGACAGGGAGAGCAAGAGCCACACACACAGACACACACCTGAACACAACCATTTTCACACATACAAAAGGCAACCCCAGACTGCAGATGTATGCAGCCACACACAAACAGATGCACAGAGAAAGCAAATATAGTCACTGTATACGCTACACCACAGGATGACAAAGACAGACACATGCACAAACACACATGGGTGCACACATACAGAAACATCAGGCCCCCTGGCTGAGGCACTGGGGCCAATTAGGATGCCAAGGCCAATGCATCATCTGAGGGAGCCAGCTGTCTGTGGGCAGCCCTGATGTGGCTGTCCTCCTCTGTAGGCCCTCTGCTCCTGGGGGGCTGAACAGAAAATCTCTCCCTCGCTCTCGCTCAAGAAACAAGAGGCATGTAACAAGCAACAGGTTAACTGGTTAGCTCATGCAACAATTTCAGTTTCATTTCCCCGTTTGAATCATTAATGTTGCAACATTAAGCAAGACCTTGGACAAGACGATCACTGTCGTGGTGTTGTTAGCAGCGATGTTTTCAAAACTAGGATCATTTCTCATGAATAATGTTGCTGCTTCTTCAAGTAAAATCTCTTTCTTTGTCAGGGCTGAGCACGATAAACGTGTCAGAAATGTTTTTCTCTCCATTTTTCCTGGCTTTGCCTCTCCCTCATTCCACCATCTGCTGTTGTGAATTCTTGTTTGTGCTGGATAAACAGCACCGACCCAGTGGCACATAAAGTAAAATGCAGCGTAGAGGCTGGAAGAATCGGCCAGCCCAAACATTTCCTTTGGTAATTTTACCATCAACCTAAAACGAGTCATAAAATATAGTGATGTCACAGACACATCGAGGAATTCAGTCTAAATTATTCAGTTACTCTCCCAGAAGTGACATCAGAGAGCGGCTATTTTATAGTGGCTTCGTTTTCAAGACAGAGACACAGTTTGTTGTGCAGCAGAGTCCAGTGAAGTGTTCGACCTTGACCATCTGCTGGGTGGGAGAAGGAATGAAGTCTCCCAGAGGACAGAGAGAGGTCCTCTGACAGAGGTGCTGCCGAGGGTGAGGGAGAAAGAGAAACCAAACGAACTGCCATGAACGAAGGGCAAATGCAGTCTGATATTAAGGACAGTTCGATGGTAAAAAATTTTAATATTTGATATTAAAAATACATGAAACTCTTCATATAGCCCCTCTTCAAACCAGGGATTAATATGCATCCAGGATGATGCAAAAATTCAGGTGTAAATGCAAGATGAAGTCATTCAAAGCATTGTTAGAGGTCATGAAATGCATTTGGAAGTGCTGAAAATAAACAGCAAATGCAATCTGTGCAACACGTGGATCCAAACAGGAAAGACTCATCTATGGAAGACACAGACTCAGCAAGCCATAAGTATTTATTAGCGATGTTGAAGGGTGAAAATATTATGAGGCTAAATTAAACTATGGAGCAATGTTTAGATGAGTGGATCCTTGTTCTGTTTGTGTCCCATGAAGAGCGTGCAGGTGACGCAATACAGTCAGTCCAAAACCATAACTCAATACTAACCCTAACCCTGCCGAAAAACCTCTCTGCAGTCATGTCTCCCCTTTTGTTACGGAGGGGGCTTGATCTGGGGGTGTATTTTCAGCAGCACAGACACGACTGAATGATCATAGAAGTATTGCAGCGATGTAATAGGAATACAAGTGTGACATGTTCCTATCATTCGCGTCGCACTATTCCACTCTACGATTATCACACACCTCTGCAGCTACATGTGGCTCCTTGTCGCTTTGATCGTGAAGGTGACATTACTCAATAGAGTATATAAGCTGTATAGCGTATAGTGTAGAGAATATTAGATATCCAATAAAACTGACAGCAAGACACAACTGAGAAAAGATACAATTGCACATTTGTCTGCTTCTTCAGCACCACGGACAGCACCATGAATTAATCAATACACAGCACAGTTAGGCTACTGGTAATTCAGAGCCATGATGGGGCCACAGATTCTAACTTGCACAAATTTCAGTCAGATAAAGGATCATAGAGTCAGGCAGACTAGACTTACATATTCACCTGGACAGCCCCTCTGCCCCTGCACACTCTCTGCTGCTCGAGGATGGAGAGGGGCGGATGGCAGGTTAACAAGGGGGATGCATTTCGGCCATTTCGCTAACGGGGGATGGCAGCCCCCCTCAGATCGCCCACTGGCAATACACATTCCCACTAATGGTGTCACACTAGTCCACTCAACATGTGGTGGGAAGAAGACGACTGCAAGCTAGCAAATGGAAATTGGAAATTGGCTTTGCAAATGTTTGTGAAGGAGCAAATACATTCAGCAGAATGGTTAGGCCTCAGGGATGCACACAGTCTGTTTCATGCACCTTTAATGAAACAGTCACGCCACCTAGTCCATTTGGTGGCTGTTCTGGAGCTTTCCATCATACTGGGTCTTCCTCAGCAGAGGAAGTTTGCCTACAACTGTAGTTATCGTGGAGTGGAAGCTGGTTTGATTTCCTCTCTGTCCCTGTGGACTTGAAGGACTTCTCATCCATGTTGGCTTAGTAGTTGGGATTCAAAGTTTCTTCTTGACCTTGAAAAGTCCTTAAACTGATCCAAAGAACAGAAATTTAAGCATCTATAATTCCATTAGATCTGGATCCATCTGCTGAGCACGATGCAATCAAAAGCTCCAGATCAGCAGCTAAATTGAATCTTGTGGTTAAAATAATTTTCTCAATTACTTGAAATCATATTGGACCATATTATTTCATATGAATACCACAGATGTATTTTAATACCGGATATTAAAATGAACCTGCTACCTCCTGTTCCTTACAGATAGTCTGATAAATGACTTTCAGATTGAGCAGGAATAAAGACAGGAGCGTACTTCATTTTGCAGCAGCTGGATGTAAAACTAGCTGATCTCAGTGTTATTTAGTTTTGGAAATCTCTCAGCCTGACCATTAAAGTGCGAGCAAGTCGAGACAGTTACATTAAAATGATTCAAAACCAATTTGTGTCTCCATCTTAGTTCTCTCTACATGGCAAATCCCACCTGTCAGATACTCCAAGCAGGTTAAAACAAGCACCGGGAATTATTTGCAAATACTTACTCGCCTCGATCTGTATTGCATACGAGTACTAGAAATGAAATCGTACTGGAAAGGAGATATAAATCCGTTAATGAAATCCACTCCTGAAATAATTAAAATAAAATAACAAAAAGATTCTGTTCTTTCGGTGCAAACAAAAGAAAAATACTTGGACGTCTGACAAAGGATATGGAGCCATCTTTGCAGTTGCAGCGATGCCACCCAGGGTGGATGTGACTGGATATGGGCGCTTTTTCCTGTTAACAACCGTTAACACCACAGTGAAATCATTTAGGTGTAAAACTGCAGACAAGCGTTCTGTGAGCCAACAAAGTGCAGGCACCAAGTAATTGTCAATGGAGTAGCTCCAGGTTTTGTCACAGATCACAGGATTTCCTGCCCAGTTTCTTGATTTGGTAGACGTTTTCTCATTTAAGCAATTGCTGTTTTAACTCTCATATACAGCGAATACAAAAGCTAATTTTTTCATGTCCTACGTGTTTGTTTTGTTTGACGGCTCATTGTTCAACGACACTATCCCTCAGAGCGTCTCTCTCTGTTACAGTTGGTTTTTCTGAATCGCACGGCTGTGATCGAGCCGAAATGGGTTTTTTTGGACACTTTCGATGTGCAGCCAGAGAGCAGCGCAGACCAAACGTGTTAGCTACTGTGGGTGCGACACAAGTTCCTCTTGAGGGCAAACAACGCAGAGGCCTGTTGGAAGGGATGATAATTGAATGAAATAGAGATTGGATTGGAAGCTCCTGTCACTGCCAGACACATCAGCAGGTTGATGACTCGATGCTTCAGGCCCTCAGGGTCTGGCTGGTGAGAAAGAAACAGCCTGTTTGGATGGCTCTGTGCCTCTTGCCTTTAAACTTTCCTGCTCTCAGTAAGTGGGTTATAACTACACATGGACAATCATATTTTTTCAGTGCAAACACCTGTGCACAGTCTTGCCTCCCAAATCTGAGGCTCTCAGTTGAATGCAAGTACACACAAACGTATACACACTGCAACTCACACACTCTAACTCACACACTGAGCAAAAACAAAGGAGGGAAAGGGAACCTTTTCAGTTTTAATTAGTCGTTGCTGCTGTGTTTTGGAGGCGGTGCAGGGGGTCAACAGTAATTGGGTTGTTTTCATATTGAGGCATTCAGAGCAGAACGGAGGGATATGGGTCACAGAGAAGTGATTCCAGGATCCTACTGCCTGCTTTCCACCCTCTCTTCCTGCCTTCCTCTTCTTCTGCTCCCCCACCATCCGTCCTGGCACCGGTACGTTAACTGGAAAGACTTGTGGATCCTGGCAGGCCCGTCAGCTGGAGAGGGGCCACGGCACCACCCTCTCAGCTCAGCTCCAAGTCAGTTCTTACCAAGACCAAATGGAGGAATCTGGAAAGCTCGGCTATGCCATTAAAGAACAGGCTTCTGGGAACATGTCTGGGAAAATGGAAGGACATGAGGACTTAGGAGGAGGCGGAGGAATCGCAGTCCCTGGAAGTGTTGCCAAAATTTCCTTCACCAGCAAAACCAGGAGCGCCAAAGTGTGGAGTGCCAAGCCAAACTGAGAGAAGCCAGTTTAGGAACATTGAGAGGGAGATGGTACAAATGGTAAGACGGTAGAAATGATTCAGTGAGAGCACTGCTGTGGAGGATAGACACCATCCAGATGGTCAGCTCAGTGGTTTTCAATAAATTATTTATCAACTTCTTGCAATTTATGATGCCTGAAGCATAAAACTTTATCCTTACTTAGTATTCATGGATCAAACGTGAAGAACGAGTGTTCTTCTGAACACTTTTTTTGTGACAATTGCATCACATTAATACGGAGAGTTAGCATAAATTGCACACAACTACATAATGAATGCACATAGGCTCTCCAAGCGGTGAAGTGCCTTTAAGGGGTAATACAATACAGCAGGGCAATGGCAGTGGAGTTTCCAGGCTGATTGCACTACACAGGTTGGAGTGCCATCAAAATGATGTTGGAAGGACCACTTTCTGACAGACACATTAAGATGAAATGGCCTTGAAGGACTCTGATGCTGCAAGGCTGCTCATGATACATTAGAAAACCAAGAAACTGTCAGGTTTGGGTCTCTGCAGGGGTCGCCCTCGTGTACAGCACATTATTGCAACTTGTGTTTTTGTGTGTATTTTTCATAGACTTGTCGTTGTGGGGTCTTTATAGATTTTGACTGAAAAAAGATCAGTTAAAACTGATGCTTACCAGGATTTTGTGTCCCATGGCACCCAAAATTAATTGTGTTTCCTGCAGCGCGTAGCTTCTATCCAGAGTATCTTATGGTAAACAACCTTTTGACAAGACAAATCTGGAAATCGTCTGGAAATTGAATCAGTAGCTTAAGTCCTTCAAAGCAAGTTTAAAAAAAAAAAGAAATGGCAAAGCTAAAAGAGTGGCTGTGTTGCAAATGGTCTTATAAAATCACTTGTTCACCAGAACTTTCGTGCAAATGATTGTAATTTTGTTCCTTAAAGTAGGACTTGGTCACATGGCAGAAACCAGCAAGAATGTGAAAGTATCTGAGCGAAAAAATCCCACCTCCTGCCTTCAGGCCTCTCTACAAAGCCGCTCTCCCAGAACATTGGCGCACATTACCCACTTCTGCTGGAGGACGAGAGAGCGTCGGAGAGAGGAGCCAGGCCTTCCAACACTTCTCAGGTTTCTGCCGTATTTCAGCACCCTCCTGCTTTGTTGTTTCTCCCAGGGAACTCCTGTAGATTGCATGGCCCTCCAAGTTTATCATAAATAATCATTACACGAGTCCGTACGTTATGTATGTTTGTCTGATGTGGCCCAAGAGTTCCCAGATCATCTATGAAACACAATCTGGATACACAGTCCGCTCACTTGATGCAATTTCAACCTCTCCGTCACTACATCCTGGCAACCCGCAACCTGGCAACCCGCAACCTGCCTGCGCAGGCAAACTGAATGTTGGCAGGCAGCACGTCATTGTCATCACTCACCACATCCAGCAACCTCTTGTCTCGTTCACGTGTAAGAAAACACCTGACATTATAATAATGAACGCGGCTGTTAGTTAGAATTGCTGATACTCACAGCTGTCAAGCTAGCATGTTAATATTAGGCTGCTCTTTCTCTGCCATTGTTGTGCCACTAGCACAGCTTTAGCAATATATCTGTTTAGCATTGTGGAAGACTTTGGTCATGCTCACTGTGCACGTAAAGTACGTATAGGTAGACCAGTACATATGTAAGCTATCCAATCCAATTCATCCAGGCCAAATGAAATGTCTGGTTGACTTTACAGGCCTGCAACTGCCACACATGCTGGCTTTTCTTCTTTTTTTGTCCGAGCATTTGATTTATCAAGCGCGGTCTGGGTATGTTTACACCAGAAAAATCTTGGACCTGTGTTTAAAAAACAAAAACTGAAAATAATAACCCCTTTCCAGAGATTTACTTGTCTATAACACTCAACACATGCTGCATCTAGCTCCAGAAAACACAGTTTGCCAAAGCACAGCAGTCCTCTTTGCCGTCGTGCAGCTGGAAACCACGCGTTGGTTCATGCCAGGATTTTAACATCTTCACATCTTTCTACTTATTGGCCCTCTTCTCTAATTCAAAGCCAAACTGCCACCGCAATATCCTCACAACTCTCAACAGCATTGGCATTCCCTCTCCTGCTCGCTTTATTTCCCTTCCAGCATCCACATCAAATTATTTGGAATATTATGTCTGCAGAAAGCCACCTAAAGAAAACCCTGTTGCAGCTGGCCAGATTTCAGTTTCGGGGTGGGGCATAAAGAAACTAGAGGAGCAGAAGCCATTTTCACATTCTGCCGCAGCTCACGCTTTGAATCATTAGCGTGATTAATTTTCCCTCCAGTCCTACAGTCCTCATTGGTGATTCCCCTCCAACACTTAGGCCATGCTCCACACAAGTGACAAATGTGTTCCCATGGAAACAGACCTGTCATGCCATTGTCACCGCTAACATGTCAAATGAAACCCAGCTCTCCCAGAGAGGAACCAGCTGGCGACCTGACTGATCTCACATCAGTACAACAGTGTGACTTTTGACAACCAAGATGCTTTTAAACTGCGTAGGAGCTCTGGCTGTCATTGTTAGACACATGCACATAACATTCTGTGTTGGTCTCTTTGTCTCTCAGCCTCCCTTTTCCAGCTTTGTCTCTGTCTAACTCTCATCATACATCTCTTTTCTTTCCCTCCTATGGTTTGTCTTCTACAAAGGCTCAGCACATCTCAGTCGGATGACACTGGCCAGTTGAAATACAGCTGCCTTAAGGGGAGAGAAAAATTGTCTATCCTGTTCGGTCAGAATGGTCTGGAAATGACTCCGCTCACATGGCTCAAAAAGCTCAGAAAGTTCCCCATGATCAGAAGGAAGTGAAGCAAGGTAATGACACACAGATAAATCTTTCACTTTGTTGGAATTGTCCAACCGCACTGGGGGGAAAAGTAATTCTCTTGTAATTGAGTCACTGTGGCAGCTACAGGTATTAATTATAGAGTAGGTGTAATTCACAAAAGTACGTATTGTAATTCTGAGCTTTTACCACTCATAATATGGCTGAATAATATGATTCCAGACTTTAAAGCATAGCGGTCCACTTATGAGAGGAGGTAAAGTTCTTTTCCCATTGTGGTACACTGAAATGTTCCTGTGTGAAAGCAACAACACCTCAAGTGGTGGCTTGAGAGGAGTGTTTTGAAAAAAATAAAAATAAAAAAAATAAAAGGCACCTTCACAAAACTGCTTTTAGCGGCTCAGAAAAACACCCACATTGTTAAATTTTAATCTTAATGGAGGTTCATTCCACCACTGAAGCCGTTCTGATCAATGTTTATACATCACGTCACAGAAATGACCCTGTAACCTGAAAAGAGTCACTCAGAGGGACGAAACTACAGAAAATTGTCACCCTGAAAATCCCACCAGCTCTGCGGAGCATTTTAACGTCTTTCAGCATGTTGTTTTGGTTTAGTTTATAGTCACCGCTCTCTTTAACCAGCAGCGGCAGGCCGCTGTCTGCCCGACTACAACCAGCACAGAGAACGCAGCATTTAGCAGATGAATTGCTGGAGATATTTTAATATTGGTAATATTGGACCCACATATGATATGATATGGTATGTATGATACTGTATAGGTACCAAATTTTCATAAAAGCTTAAATGAAATAAACATTTAAAATGCATCAGTATTTAATGTTGTCTTAAGCAAACCTCCCATACAACAACTGCCTAAATACAGTCGAAATCAGAAAATTTATGGTTTAAAGTAGTAAATATCTGTTCGAACTGATTGAACACAAAGCAAATTTTAGATGTGTCCCAATTTTGATAGACGTCAATGGGCACAAACTGATCCAGATTTGTTGTTCAGGCGGCGCGATCCGAGGCGAAGACATGTTTGTGCCAGCTGAAAGCATTTCAACTTCAGAGTCCTCACAAAGGTGTACGCCTCCACGGCATGAATGTTCAGAAACAGGAGGACAAAAGGAAGGGATTTGGAGGAAAACAACCAATTATTGGTCAGTTTCAGGTTTTCAGCCGAGCCTGTCACATGTGCACACAAAGGGACGGCACATAGAGAGTGAGCGCTCGCGTTGCTCTCTGCTGTAGCTAACAACCTGTACAGCTGGCAAATGGGCTGATTGTGGCAAATAAACACAGACTGCACAAACAGCCCGGCAGTCAAATTAATGCGAGTAAAGTGAGGCAAACATTTGTCTCACATCTGATCTGAAAACACCCTGAGAATCTGCTAACTGTTGGGACGGTTTTTGATACATGCTGTCCCGGCAGCGTTTGAGTTCAGATACCCAGCCTTAGTGAGCACAAAATGATGCAGGCGGGGTTGTTTAAACACTCTACAAAGCCCACAAACACATAGCCTGGTAATGTGATAACGGCGTAATGAAAGGAGCAGCAGTAGTTTGGTTTCTAGACGGTTCTACTGGGCAGGTACAGCATGTTGATGAGCTTCAGGTTGCTGTATTTTCTGACCCGATCAGAGCTGCAGGCAGCCGTTTAAACGCTAAAAAAATGCCCGTTGTGATATGAACACCTCTTTCCCTCTGCTACTGTTTTAATCAGTCTTATTGTGCAGTGTGTGTAGGCTGTTTATCTGTGGCTAACTGAGTCTACCCACAGCTCAGCTCAGTGAAGTGCATCCAACATGTCGACCTCGCTCCCCTCTCATCCTAATCTAACCCTCAGTAAACGTTCCCCTGATTAGACATGGCTCTCAACATACGTGTCTTTGCTTTCACCAGGTGGGCGGAGGCGAATCAATACTCACAAAAACTGTCTCTGGATTTTAGAAATAAAGCTCCTGTGAGGTGTGTGTGCGTCAGCGTGTGTGTAGGGGGGTGGGGTCAGGTGAAATTTGCTGTGAAATTCCTTTAGCTTCAAAATTCAGTCAGAGAAGGCATAAGCTGACTTCACTTTCCATGTTAGGATCCTTCAAAGACACAAATATTGACCATAGAATTACATAACTCTTTTTCTTTTCTCACCCAGGCTCTCTGTTATCTTTCACTCTTTTCCCAAAACAGTTCATTAAAAAGAACAAAAGAGGATGACAGCAATTTCTTCAGCCAAACCGAGGAGCTCTGACATTGTTCAAATCCGACTTTTTATTGTAATGCATGCGCTGTATGCACCGGCTTACATCTGCTCGACTTCTGCTCTGCTACGTGATGAATTGATTAGGAATATCTGCGATGAATTATTGATGAGACGTATTTAGAGGATTGTTCATATCTGAGGGGTCATGAAGCTCAAGAAGTGGTTTGACAAATAATCACGTGGAAAATTTGAATAAGATGGTTAAATTTTCCTGCAGTGTGCAGAGGAAATTAACTCTAGTGGCTGCACAGATAACAAATTCAGGCTGATATAAATCTTTATCAGATGCATAAAACTGGAGGGAATAATATCACAGGGATGCAAGTTATACAGCGCAAATGACTACTTTTCTGGTTCATATTGCCTTATGGTGATGAAGGTCATAGTTTACGCAGCATTTTACAGCCGCTGCTAGACACCAAAAAGATGGATGCAGAATGAGGGATCTCAACAGTGGCTATCGGGCCTGTGTCTGTGAACTGCTGTGGACTGGGCCACGGAGGGAGGACTCAGGACATATTGCTTTGGTTAATGACTGGTGACACTTGCAAGATTTGTGATCTTTGAAGGTCGTGCCCCTGCTGAAGTCACACAAGGAGGGGAATAAGTCGTGGGCTGATCTCTGCCGAAAGCTGCAGGAATGGACATCGTCGTGATTCATCCTTGTCTCATCGCTCCTGCTGCTGGGAGCTTCCATGGACGGCCACTCTCTGTGACACTTTCTTCACCGGCCAGCTCTCAGCCAGTGACAGGAGCCATGTGCTAAAATGTAGGCAAGCGCGGTAGAAATGGAGGCACTCTGTCTTTCCCTGTACAGCTCAGACAAGTGTTTTCTAGTAAAGGCTGAGCCATCAAAGGCAATGTTTTACCATTCCTCTGTAGTACCGCAGGGCTTTATTTTTGTAGGTTTTTTTTGCCATCATTCATATTGGGAATAACAAGGTTGTGCTGAATTGCCCTTAGTTAATCCTCTGCTAAAAATAGTCCCCAACAAATGTATTATTTCATCCTGTTTGAGTAATGTTTGCTTAAAAAAACAATGCCCAGCTGTTTTAGGACATAACTGTCTTTTTTAGAAGTTAAATAGGATCAAATGTCCTCAGTAGAAGGGAAAAGTATTGAGAGACAGACGAACCCATTGCTCGTTCTGGTCTTTCCCTCGGATTTGTTGACAGTAAGAAAACATGGAGCAAACGCAATAAACCCACCCATCACAACACAAGCAGTTAGATGATCATACTGGTTTTGCTTATTTGTAAAAGAAATCAAAGGACAATGGTAAAGTTAGCACTCAGACCGTCCATTGTGAGAATCTGACAACATGATTCAGAGTTTTGACTTGAATACTTCACTGCATTAAGTGGTTTAGGGTTAGGGTTAGATGTGGGTTAGGGTTAGGGTTAGATATGGGTTAAGGTTAGGGTGGTTTAGGGTTAGGGTTAGATGTGGGTTAGGGTAAGGGTGGTTTAGCTGTTCCATCTGTTCAACTTGTTTATTTCTTCTTTACTTTTGTTATTACGACTGATAAAGGGCCAAAACTATGAAAATAGGACCTAATGTGCATCAAGCATTAGGCATGAACAGCATAGGGTAGAAGTCATAATCAATGCGTGACAGCCGGTTGTCGTTTCTAGTATTCCACCTCAGACAGAAGTGTCTATCTTTCATAATACTCACTCATGCGCAGTGAATGTATTAAGATTCATGCTAGGATTCAGAGGAATTAACCATGGTGGATTTAAACACCCTATCTCTTGTGTGCTTTGTCTTCATTAACCCAAAGATCAATATGTCGTTGGCTCAATTACGGCAGACATTGATGACATTGAGCCCGCCATCCTATTTGTTCCGAGTCACTTCATCCCACCCTTAATCACGCGGTAGGCCATTCACATACAGTACTGATTCCAACGTCTGCATGCCCCGCCATCTCATGCATTGCCTCCTGCAAGACAATTTTCGTAATGGTGTTTGTGGAGTAAACAGAGGTTGTTGTGAATGTGTGTGCAAAGCTCATGCCCTGTGGGAAAGGGGTTAGCTAATCGAGATTCAAATATGGCGAAAGGAATACCGAAATATCAAGCAGAAAAACGGTCACTGTGCAGGCAGTAACTCTGCAAATGCCGACCAGTGCTGCTTCAGCTGGATAGATGAGGTTTTTGCCAATATTAACTAAGCTGTTTCCTCAGTCCAACAAATGCTTCTACAAGCACCTTGATGCCCAGAAACTTGTGCTTTTTTGTCCAAGTAGTTTCAAATGTACAAGGTTTTTTTTTTTTCTTTGAGTCGGGAAAGTTGGTGGAACGGCAAGGACCCGAAGAAGAAAAGTTCTTTTTCTTTACAGCAAAAGACAAATCACAATAAAGGTCACATAAGGGCTGTTCTTCAGGCTTTTTTTATTGCAGCTTTTTGCACATTTTCTTGTATTCCAAAGGTTTTTTTTTTTTTTTTCAACATACAGCCATTTCAGCTCAGTTCCATAAAGAACCATTTCCAAAGGGCTTTACATTACCCCATGGAGTTTTTCAATTTCATCATACGCAGACAGAGACAGAAAGGCTCTGATGTAAGATCACAAAAGTGCAGACCAGCGCTCCTTATGAAACACTGGCTCCGGCTCCCCTCTCCTCGTGCAGGGCGCTCCTCGAGCCGCCCTTCATCTGAGGGACGGCCACGCCGACGCAGACGGTCCAGTCTTGTGTGACAAAGATGCAGAGCCAGTCTTTTCCTGGTCGGAGCCGAGAGGAGCAGGTGTCATGAAGCCGTGTTTAATAGGATCTCCCCAAGCCTCTTAGACATATTCCATTACTCCAGAGCTGTGTCCCACTTTCTGGATGATATTACTCCTCATATCTTTGGTCTGTCTGGTTTGCTGCTATGTGGTGGACCAGCTAGTCAGTTGCAGTCGAAATTGCTTGCTCCAAAAACAGTGCGACTTTTATTACCTTTGAATAATGCTTTAAACGAGCATGTTGAGAAACGTTTGACTGTAATGTTATGCACTGAGAGCAGAGAGGTCAGGTGTCTACAGCAATAAAACAACTGCCTTTTTATGCGCTTATTTTGCTCTGCTTAACAGGGGTTTTATTCAGCAACCACTTTATGTTTTAAATATACTTAATTAAAGGTCTACTACTTTTCAAGGCAAACACCTCCCACTCGTGCCTGCTGACCTGCTTCTCGTCCTTCATTTTAAAATACAAGCAGTGAGGGAGACTGTACCTGACTGCCATGCATAAACAACAACAACAAAAGATGGACATGCACTCCCAGGGCAGGACCTTAAGAGAATCACAAAGACACAGATGCCTGTCCAGCTCATGACCTGCTCAGACAGCCTGGCACACCAAACCGTCTGTCGATTGTATGGTCAGCTGCTCATTACAAAGCCTCTTGACAGCTTTTGTCTTTATTTAGTTCTGTCACCTAGCTGGCTGCGGGTCAGCTCTGGCTTGCAAAAGGGCTTATTTCCTTACTTAGATTGCCACAGCTTACATCCCTGGAGAGACAAAGGCCGTGGTAGACTTTCTGTCTTCATCACTCAGCAGACTGGCCACGGTGTCTGGGTGCTTTAGCTGCTTTGTTGTTGGTTGTGGTGGCACGACAAAGATCAAGGTTTGGCTTTGGTTAATTTTAGATGTGAAAAGGCACAGTGCTTTTTTTTTTTTCAAAGGGCTTCACAGGGCCAGAGTGGACACTACAAAGCAATGAAACATCTTCAGACGGCACCGGCAGCAGTTGTGATCTGCTTCAGAACTGTTCTGACATCTAAAAGACACTTAAAGTTTTTCAGAGAGATACTAAAGGAATAGTTTGACATTTTAGGAAATGCACTCACACGAGAACATTTATACCACTTAAATGTAAGTGTATTAAGTAGGCCATGGAGCTGGAGCAGAGCAGAGGTGATTAGCTTACTGTAGCATAAAAAGCAGTTACCCTGGCTCTGGTCCAAAGTTAAAGAATATGCCCACCAACACCTCTAAAGCTCATTAATTAGCAGATTACATCTCTTGTGTTGATCCATACACAAGCAGAAATAATTGTGGTCTGGGCTAGCTGTTTCTGCCTGCTTCCAGTCTTTAAGCTAAGCTAAGATAATCACTTCCTGTCATCTTTAACGCACATTAGAGTGGTATCAAACCTCTCATCTATATCTTGGAGTTTTATTCTTTAACATTGATCATAATTCTTTAAGGATTCTTCAAACATCGCATTTATAGGATAAAACATTATTAGGTTAAACTACTCTGCCCTGCTCTCTGGTATATAAAGTCGATAGAAGCATGCAGTAATGAACTCAGGCTGGGCATATGGGATACCTATACACTACATATGTAACTTAATAGTTGCACAACCCTGAGTACCTGACCCCTGCATTAACCCCTGCTCTGCTGCCACTGAGGCGAGCAAAGAGATAGATATTTGCAAGGCAAACACAATTAAACCTGTGGGTTGAAATACATCACTAGAGGCAATGAGGGAGATGCAAGCATCTGTATCCTGACATGTTGTGCAGCTTCCTCCCTCTTCTCACATAATGCTGCACATTTGTCACCCCCGCGCCCGCCTACACGCTCTGCCGCCGATGTGCAGGAGGGTTCACGCTCTTTGGAGTGGCAGCCTCACTTTTATAGCAACAAGGTGGTGCGGGGCAGACACACTCGCTGGCAGACGTATTCATTATTCAATAAACATTTTACATATTCAGAGTTATGAGAGCACAACTCTGTCTTGGTGTGATTATCCGCTGTGGCTGTGCGCTGCAGGCTATCGGGAGAGATAAACTCGGCATACCAATGATCAGTGCTCCCAGGAAGGCCAATAATGATGTATTAAGTAGGATTTAATAGAGGTGGTTTGCAATATTCTGTCAATTCTTCAAAAATTCTGAGGTTTTGGCAGCCTGTAAATCAATACTCGAGTGAAGCACACACAGTTTATTTCCACTGAGCAGTTTTGACCTTTGTTTAATGTCATTTTTTTTTTTTTTTTTAATCTTGTTACCATATATGGCACGTTAAAACAGACATACTGAAAGCGTTCTCAGATGCAGTAGATGAACACAAACAGATCACTGCCACTATAACTGTTTGTAAAGGATTACACACTGTACGGTGCTGTGGTTGGAAATAGAATTAGCTCAGGGGTTAAGGTAAAAGGTTAAGGTTAGCATGTAATGTTGAGTGTTGCGGGTTAAGGAATGCATATACACCAGTAAAGAGTGTTCTTACACAGGGTGTGTGTGTGTGCGTGTGTGTGTGCGTCTGTATCTGTGTCTGCAACGCTGAGCTATATTGAAAAGATAATCTGTGTTTTTGTGCCATTCCTGCCAAAAACAGTAGACTGATAACCTGATTTGCTGGTAACCTTACACTTGGGGGACACTGATGACAAATACCTTCCTGGGAGGCCTTGGCAGCCGCAGCCCATATATTACTGAGGGGTCACCTTGGCCCGGTCCCCATCTCATCACAAATAGTGTTCAGTACCTTCTCACTGTGGACAAGGCCATACTTCATTCTGCCATATATCTTACCTGCCGGAGCATCTCTGGGTGTATCAATATAAATACTAGAAAACTGATAAACTCGGATCCTTGCAGCGTTCTGCAAAAACAATAATATTTTCTAAAGCAGAGCCGAGATAAAAAACTGCCTGCTCTCTGTTTCACGTGAGAGATTAAACTCTGCGCCTCACACACACACACACACACACACACACACACACAGACAGACATATGCATGGAACCAGGCGCACAAACAGACATGAAAACATTCATGCGGAGTATCATCTAAGACAAGTATAATATAAGATTAAGTATTGATGTGTCACAGCACCATAGCCTGAGGTATGAATCTGTATCTGGCATGTGTCACAGTCACTACAGAAGACAGTGTTCCAAACGTGTAATAGGCCTTGTAGCAAACGTGGGATGCAGCAACTTAAGATGTGCAATAAAAGTAAAAGTACAATAAAAAGTAGAAGAGGGGCCTGATAAATGGTGGTTACCTAGCAACAAGCAGCTTTGAGCAAACTCAAACAATAGATATGACCCGTGTTCGGCGAGCAAGTGTCATATCGTTTGTCATGATTAAGCAAAGAGGGGCAAGTCAGATTCAGAGACAAACAATCATGGCGGTGTTAATGGCTCTGCTGCTTCAGCCAAACCATTTGCTATTGTTTTGCGGGACTGTTTCCAGATAGACAATAATCAAGAATTGTTACGAAAGGTCACTGATTTTGTGGTGTTAGGCGTGTTTGTGAAAATGTAGCCCGTGGCAAAAGATGCCCGTTTGAGAGTGGGGGTCTAATGAATTGATATTTTGTCTGATTAGTGTAACACTGACGAATATCGGTGTCTAGCTCTGGTGCTGTGTGTGTGTGAATGTGGTGTTGAGTAGGAGGAAAAGTTTGTGGACTTGAATGCCAATAAGGGAGTGTGCGTAAACAGTTTTTATGAGTAAACTTGGTTTTGTGTGTGCGTGTGTGTGTGTGTGTGTGTGTGTGTGTGTGTGTGTGTGTGTGTGTGTGTGTGTGTGTGTGTGTGTGTGTGTGTGTGTGTGTGTGTGTGTGTGTGAGTAGAATCTGATAGGTGCTCCCTGTCTCCTCAGTGCTTCACCTCCGATCAATGCCCTCCCACAGGAGACCCCATGACTTCACTCACATAGAGATTCTGTTACCTTTTCTCCCCTGTCTGGGAAACAAGACCCTCCTCAAACCAAAGAGCTTTCTTGTTTTTCAACCATTTTCCTTCTGGGTCGTCTCCATTTGATTACAGGCTTCTGCTTATCTGGATGGAAGGTCCCACTAATATGTGCATACATACAGAGGAGGGAAATTTAAAAAACAGGAAATAATAGCAGATTACAATCTCCCCACCTCCGTTAGAGAGGCCAAGTCCATCTCCTCCTTCAAGTCGCTCCTCAAAACCCACATTTTTGAAATCGCGTACAAGGACTTCCAATAAGGTTTTTTTTTTCTCCCCTTTTCGTGAACTCTTTTACTCTTTTTTACTTTTTTCCCCTTCCCCTTGTTGTTGGGTCCAAGAAATGCGCTAAGACTAAGATTATGATTATTATTATTATTATTATTGTTATTATTATTAAAAGTGCAGTTTATGCCTATTCAAGCGGCCTTCTGTCAGACTGTGGGAAAATCTAATGATTTAATAATATATAGTTCTAATTGTGTGTCAGTGTATGTTGGCTGGAGATGAATTACCATCCAATTTAATAATTTCAGTAAATTACATATTTGCATGAACATTTCCTGGACTTCCAAATACATGTGCATATAGTTAGAATTAATAAAATGCAAAGCCAAAGGTCTTCACAGTTCTAAGTTAAAGAATATCCACAGTATATTAAAACATTGGCTTTTTTTGTAGTTTTGGCTATTATCTGTGATCTGTGAACTCTGAAGTATCGCTACAAGAAAGTCTGATGGGCAAGAGACAACAGTTTTTTCTGAACCAATTTATTTGGAGGTAAAAGTGATCGTGAGTGCAGCTGAACTGGCTCTAATGATCTCTCATTGCGCAGAAAACCAGCGCACGCACAAATACAGTGACTACAGGAGGTCAAAGTTAAGCCTGTGGACTGTGGCTGCAAGTTTACAACATACAGTTTGGGAGATAATTTTAATGTTTTTCTTCTAGAGAAGTTTGTTTAAGCGCTTTCTGATCGTGTAACTGCTCAAGGTTCTTGCTCTGTTGGACTGTGTCAACAGTCAACGTCAGTACAACACAAATACGACGGGCACTGACAGCCAAAGCTACAAAAATAAGACATTTTAATAAACTGAAATTATCCTTTAAAAGTGGCATTACATGATTAGTACCTGCGTGACTCTGTATGCTATATGCTAGGCAATTTGGCTGCGTTGGAGTCAATCAGCTCCCTTTTTAGGCGGTATGACAAAAAGGACAACGTTTTAGCCATTTTGGGAGCGATTACTGAACAGTGATGATGGTGCTGCACAGTATGTAAAACAGAACAACACAGATGTGGGAGAACGGGATAGTCAGGATGCTGATTTTGAGACAGATGGAGTAGCAGGGTGCAGGCCTTTGTTTCACCCCTTGAGTGAAGTATTCGAGCTGAGTGGAAAAACTATGGTTCAACAAGTTTTTGCTTACGGTTGCATTTTTAGGGACATCTGAAAGTGGCTGCCGACTCATGCAGAAGGAGCAGGTTGACAGAATGATGATTCTCAGCCTCTCGGTGCTTAGCAAATACAGATGGTACAGTGTGTAAATGGAGGCTTAAGGATGGAGACACAGAGGGAAAGAGAGGGGGAGAGATGCAATGAGACGTGTTCATCCAAATTGAGACAGTGAGCAGAGCCGATTGAAAACAGAGTGCGGCTGAATTAAAGGGGAAGATAATGGGACAGAGAGAGGCAAAGAGATGAAGAGCAGCAATCGAGGTGGAGTGAGAGAACAGGAGGAAGATACAGTGAATGGGCAGAGAGTGGGCCGAGCCAAGAGAAAGAGCTGTTTACCAGAGAGAGGAAGGCAGCGAACGAGAAAGAGACTGCAATAGAAGAGAGATAGATAATCGACGTGGGTGAGAGGGAATGAGAGAGGGGGCAGTGGAGAGTGAAACAGACAGTGACAGAGTGCACAACGGGGAGAGAAAAAGATAAAGGTACGCAGGGGGTAGAGGTTGTGAGGGGGAGATTTCCAACAAATGGGCGACAGTTGTCGAAAAAAAAAGAAAAAAAGGAAGGAGAGTTCCCGTCAGTCCTCCTGGACGCAGTCCTTGAGCCGACCACAGGGCAGCCAGGACGGATGTGACCCTGGTTGCGGCTGTGGAGGGCATCGGGCAGGACGAGCACTTGCGATGGGGACATTAACAAAGCGTGAAATTAAAGCTGCCATGCTGCAGGGACCCCGGGCCCCGCTTTAACCCACCATCATCATCACCGCCCCTCTCAGGCCTGCCCGGAGGCTGGAGGGAGGCGGCGGCAGTGGGGCATTGACGGGGTGCTGAGGGGTAATAGAGCCTGCTGTATTACCGTAATGATGTGTAGAGAAAGGACAGAGGAGGGAGATGATAAAAGGAGGCTCTAATCACTCCTGCGTAACAGCATGGCTCTATCTGGTACCACAGACACACACAGGTGGTGTGTTCGTGGAGTGACAGCCCTTCTGAGTTGTGAATTAAGAAATGCTGACGAGGCGTGTGTGTGTGTGTGTGTGTGTGTGTGTGTGTGTGTGTGCGTGCATACACGTGTGCGTGCATCCATGTTTCCCAATTTGAACAGCCGTGCATCTTGTCACTCACCGTGTTACAGCTGCATGTCTGTTTTCTCGAGTGGAGTTCAGCTGACAGGATGAGGTGACATCCTGGTAAACACACTATTCAGCATTTCGATTTATAGCTGACACCCTGACGTGAAATGGCAGTGGACATAACCACAGGTTTCCACTGCAGTTGTCACTTAACTTTCTAGTTTTCTCTTTTTATTATTATTTTTTTTTTGTTTCCTGGATGAGCCTGAACTGAGTGAGAGTCACCTTTCTGCAGCTTCACTGCATTTTCTATTTCACATGCTGTTGGACTGGACATCCCAACATTTGTGGAGGAGTAAACAAATTACGATAAGACAGTCGTGCTGAATTGATTTTGTCAATCTAGAATTACTAGAACCAAGCAGTGGCTCAAAGGACCATACCAGTGGTTTTTAATGTTTTACTCCATTTACTACAAATCTCAACCATATCGCTGTGTTTCAGAAATTGTAACAGGTTTTTTCTACCATTTTTGGCTTCCATTGACTTCAGTTCTTTACGGTACACCATAAAAATCAGCCAACTCTAATAATAATAATACTAATGTCCAGACTTTTCACATACAGTACTTGATTTCCCATATGGTTTTCTGTGAAAAAGAATGGAAATCAATAGTGCACAAGACACAATGTTTTTAAAGTAAAATGCTAAACACTCACCAGTTCCAGTTTCTCACATGTGAGAAATGACTGATTTTTTTTTGTCACACTGGAAATTGAATATTCAATATATTGAATATTTTTGACAGAACAAGCAGTTTGACCTCGTGCTCTGCGACAGGCATCTTCTTCAAGTAAACAATTATTTGGTTAATGTAAAAAAGCTAATCAACACATGAGTCAAAGATAAAAATAATTGCTAGTTGGAGATTTTATGTTGATGCGATTTTCATTTGCTTTCCATCAACACAAAGGAGCATAAGTACAACATCATTTCCTCAGGTGATATGTGCATCCAACGGGATGTGTTCAAGCTTTTTGTGTCACTAAATAAAATGATGTAGCAATCTGAGCTCCTTTTAGAAAACTCAGCAGATAAAAACAGGTGTGATACTGTGCAAACCACCACAAGGTACTCAGTGTCAATGCACTGTTGAATTGAATCACTTGTCCTTGTGTCTGCCGTCCCTGGAAGAAAATTAAACTTAACACACATGCCAGCGTCTTTCTTCCCTATAGATCTCAGTTAATTCCTTTTGTTAAACCTCATTTGAATCTAGAGCGCTGTCATCCCCGTCCTCAGTCCTCTGCTTTCATCCATGCTGTGTTAGGGGAAGGAAAGGCCAGAAGACAGTGTTGTATTTTGTCCATGTATGTATCAGTGTCAGGGGAATGCTGGTGCTCTGCTGCAGTGGCGGCCAGTTAATAACCCTGGTGTGAGGTCTAGTGACGGGGCATCATCATCTGGCTCTGTGCTGCCGTCAGGAGCCATTTACCCCAAGCAGCTCCTCGCCTAATGGAACATCTGAGTCAATAAAAACAATCATCACTGCCAATCCCACTGAAAGCAAGGAAATTATTTTAGGTGGTCAAGGCAAACATGAATGAGGTATTTGAATCTATCTGTCCAGAGAGCAGCTTGATGTGCACTTAGCCAGACAACCTATTACAGTCAGTTTGAATACACTGATGATTGCGTCTGCGTTCCCTTCAGAGACGCAGAGGCGGCCACGGCCTTGCAGGGAGCCGGCCATTGTTTGTGGATGCAGAGTCTGCATTTTGATCTCTCTTGGTGGGCTTGGGCGGTTGTTTGGTGGGAAACAGAAATCTATGTAAGTCTGTGTTGGATGGGGTACAGACCAGATCAACAAGCATGTTTTTACTCCCACCACGGCTTAATGAACCGCTCTTAGCATCTACTCGATATCTCCTCAGCGAGGACCTCCACTGTGTCTCCGAAAGGTCAATAGCTGGACAGTGTGTCTTTGAGAGGCTTTCTGCCTTAGTCCAAGACCCTTAATGGTGTTCAATGGAGAGACCCACACAACATTCCCAAGGGGCCGTTCCCAGATATCCGCCCATGATACCTAATCCGGGCCCATTAGCTCTCCTTCCAGCCATGAAAGAGCGCGGCTCCCTTGCATCTCAGGAATTAAAAATTAACCAGCTAATATCCATTTGTCTGATGGGATGCTCTGCGCGGTTGAAACAGCAGATTCCCCCAGCGATGGTCTGTGAGGGATGACTTGTGGAACCCAATCTGCTGGAGGGAAAACGCTGACAGAGATGGCAGGAAGAAACAGAGGGATAATGCCTGTCCATCACATCCATCACAACTGACTCACATCAGTAACAGCTGGCTACCGAGAGATGACCTCCTCAATAAAACTGGAGTCTATTCCTGAGCTGTCATGTAGCGCACATTATTCTGTGCTGCATCCCGTGCAGCACTACATCATGACCTTGCTGTTATCGTCCTTACACGTGCAATATCTGCATTCTCACTTCGGCAGAGTGGGAGCCATACATGGCACATACCCTGCAACATAGTGCATGTTCTGTCATGTCCTGTAGTGTATAGTTAACAATTCATGAATAATTAGTGCATCATCACACAAGATGGCTTGTTGTGCTGCACTGCAAAAGGAAAATAGCGTATACATGCTGTGCTTTAACATATACATATCATCCATCACTGCCAAATATAGATCCATGCTGTATATACTCTATACAATATGCGAATACTACACATAAAAGCATACTTTATGGGTATAAAGTAGTCTATTACATTACATTTATTCCTTTTCCTCCTGCACATATTTTCTCTTTACTTGTATGTACATAATAGTTCTCTGTAATATCTCTTTCTGTCTTTCCTGTACAGAAAATTGTTCTTTGGACGGTGCGCAAGTACATTGAGAGCAACTTAAAACCGGACTCAAATTCCTTGTGTACACATACTTGGCCAATAAAGGCAGATTCTGATTCTGTATATAGTGTCACTGTTTTTCTTTCCTGCAAAGGCAGCGTTCGACACTCAGCAGAATCCTCCACATTGCAGAATATAAACCAATTTGTGCTGTGTCGCCTCCTATTCCTTCTTAGATCCTTGTGCTCAAGGGCCTCGCCAACCTGCTGGCTACCATGCATCTCGCCTCTGTTGCTGAGTGGCAAACTACTCTAACCACAGCAGAAAAGAAAGAAGAAAAAAAACAAAGAAGAGGAATACAGGCTTGTTTCTCTGCCCCCATCCCTCTGCAGGAATTTTATGCCTTTGATTTCTTCTTTTTTTCAATAACCAAAGGCTCTTTTCACTGTTGCCAGCTCAATGAGAGCTTATATGTCCTTCATCCAATTCCAACCCACCACTCTCTTTCTCCGTCTCTCGCTCGCCGCTGCTGTCTCTTCTTCTTCGTTTCTCTGCGTTCCCCCCTTTAAATATAGCTTCTGTAGAAATGCTGCTGTGTGTTTCTTGTGGCTCCAGTGTTTGAAGGAGCAGAGTATTTCTGATAATTCATGTCTGCCTCTCATGGCTTAAGAGGTGTGCTTGTGATGCAGTAAAATGCTGTTGATCACATCCTGTTATCTACAATTAGACTCTTAAAGGGAATGTCCATAACTCTTTGGCTGATAAATCACTATCGTAGATATCAGACATGAATAGCTTGTTGAGACAGAGAGAAGCAGAACTCTAATCTGAACCATCACCAAAACAACACAAACCCTAATCCCCTCCATTGATAAATGAAAAACTGATTTTGAGTTGGTGATTGTTGGAGCTTTTCATATTCAAAAAGGTCTTATTATTGATAGAATTATCTATACTATTGGCAAGTGCTCTGAAGAATACAGATGTACCTATAACACCACCATGTTGGCGTGTCTCTGACTTATTGGCACTGAGGAGTCTTGAGGAATTCATCATCAACAAAAGACATACTTGCAGCTTGAACCAATCACAGATGAAGGAAATGAATGACATCATAGACTAAGCTGAAACCTATCATCTGTTAAGCAACATAATAAATCAACAGTGCTTAGTCATGAATATGTGCCAGGAATATTCTGTGTTTTAATGTTCCTATCAGCACTCTGCGAGACCCTTCTGCTCATTTATGTGGTATCTATGTGCTGCATCTCACGCACGCTTTTTATGCCTGAAATTTAGAGCCGGAGCATTAAGATGACCAGTTATCACTCTGTTCAGTGCAACTTCCTGTGGCTTGTTTTCCCTCACTGAGAATGCAGCAAGTTGCAGCCGTGCCTCTGCATGCACCTACTTAAAACTGGGTCCTCATTCTGTCCAACCACTGAGATAGAAACCGCACTCATCAACATGTTTGACTGCATGTTGGTTAATGATACAGAGAGCTCTGTGTGTTCTCATCATTAACTTCCATTAACTGTTTTCTTGCCTCATTGAATCCTCCGTTAATTGTGCAACAGTTACAAGATGAAAGTATCCTGCTCTGGAGTCTGTGTAAGGTCTCCTGATCATTACAATCAAGTCTATTCTCTTCATTTTGTGGTTTTCTGTAATCTATGATTAATAAATAAAACAGTAGCATGTTAACTGTAATAATTGTAAAGTTAAATAATCCAGTGATCCATGCTACACATGTTGTGTTTGAAAGAAAGCTTGATAATAATGCGGCACGGTTGCAATAAGTGCCCGTCTCTTATTAGTAACCATTTTCTCCATGAATTACAAGTCAATTAGCACTAAATTGTATCGCAAAAAAACATTTTTATTCTGATTGCAAGGGAGCTGACAAAAATAGGCTAAGCATAAGCCTGCATAAGTGTATGCAAGCTGTGCCTGAGAATGAATTTATTAGATTAAAATGGGGACATCTAATGTTTTCTGATGAAACGATGGGATGTAACACGCTATAACACCCCAGTCAGTCTCACGAGCAAACAGTTTTTCTGGTAACAATCCAGACACTAAATCTAGGAATTAGCAGAATCTGATTTGGTTTAATGACAGTGATGAAAACTGGAGATGCAACGGCAACAAAAATCAAACACGGATGACAGGATTTTTAGAGGGTTTGAGAAACAAAGTTATCTCCACTCATCTCAGAAATGTGATCAAGACAAAAAGGGAATTTGAGTTTCTTGCAGGAAAACATTGAAGCAAGTGATCTAAAAATAACCTCACATGCTAATATCGGCCTGTTTTTTTTTTTTTGCAGCTGATGAAGAACATTTGAACAAAATGAATTCCCTGAAGCTCATAACCAGCAATTAAATACATTTAATTCCCTGTACTGTACAGCAGAACACATTTCCTATGACATGCAAACAAGTGGTTGTCAGCAGTGGAGTCACTGCTTATAGACCTATAAGTATTTCAAAACCGATTAGTTCTCCCTGTGTTAACCGGACTGTCATTGAACACCTGACAAAACATCTTAATACTAGTAATTTTCCTTTATATTATATTAAATTTGTCCTCAGAACAAACTACTGCAGCTGCCACTGCACAGCGATCGGTGTTAATTGACTTTGCGGTGCTGTTTGAGGTGCAGATCCTGGATTTGTGTTAACCATGAGGCAATAATTTGAAGCACCATGATGTACACAATGTGCCTGAGGCATCAGTGCTGAGGAATTTCATTTTTAGCCTGTACTGTACATAAATGATCCCCCTCAATGCTGCCACGGAGTGGAGTGAAAAATCTGTGCTGATGACGTCGCGTCATGACACACCATCTTGGACACAAACATCTCGCTCAGTGTGGCTGCTCTTTGGCAATTTAAAAGCAGAGTCTCCAGAGATGGCTTTTGCATGTTCCATGATTGTTTCCCTTCTGTCTCACTGTGAAATAATTTGGACCAACCCGCTGAAATGATAATCTTAGGTGGTAAATAACCAAGGTGCCATTCATAATCCACATGTAGGTTTACTTCACAGTTAGAATTTAAAGCTGTTACAGCATCAGACAGCAACTAAATCCAACTGTTCTACTGTGAAATTGTTGTGTAGATCAGCAGAATTTATCAAAACAGACCTAATACCAAAAAGTGATTTAAACTTTTATGACAAACACACAAAATACTGTTTGTGCTGCATCCAATATACAGTAATTGCGTATATATAACATACCTTTTGTATAATAAGGTAACACAACCACCACTGCACTGAACCCCAGCGCTGGTGCTTCCTGAGCTTGAGAATCTCAGATGTGAAAGACAGTCAAAAGCTGCCCTGACGGCTGCTGTTTTTTTAGTTTGAGTCAGATGGGAATTTGTATTTTTGCTCATAGGGAGGTATAGTGTTCATACTGTTTATTATAGCCTGCCAGGGGAAGCGAAATCTGGTACAATACAGCAAATGACAGCATTTATTTTTTACTCATCACCTGCTCAGTCACTCTGAGACTCATCCAAATGTTGGTCTCATTTCTTTGCAGCACAAGTGTCTTTGGGCCTACCGTCTATTTTTGATGACTCTTTGTAACATGGATCATGGGCAGAACTGCCCCAGTATGAAATCAGCCTTTAAACCATCAAGTGCCAACTGAGGGGCTTCTTTATAGAAATGAATCTCCTTACAAGTAATTTCTCCAAACTAATTTCCCCATAGAGTTCAATAAAAAAATTAATAAGCAGGAACAGCTGATAAAGGGATCCATGTATGAAGCTTCATTGCAGGAATGTTATGGTTAGAGGCTGATTTGGTACCTCAGACCCTTTTTGATTTGCAGTAATTTAGTCAACCATTTATTCCAAATTGCAGCAATAATTAAGAGCAGGAAATAGTTTAGAGTGGGGGATTTGCTCCAGTACTCTGATGGTTATGATATATTTAATTGACTGAGAAAATGGGTTTCAGATTCTATATGTCATCCCTTAATTAATTTAACATTCGTGTGCAAAGGGCTACAGATTTTCTATGTTCAATAAAAATATAGTTTTGTGAAACCTGATTGGACGGAAGTGAGTTTATTATGTATGATTCAACACCAAAAGCCAAGAGGACCACTGCAGCATTTAAAATGTGCTGCTCAGCAAACGTTTGCTGCTCAGGGTAGAAATCTGTAATCCGGTGGATACTTTTATTCAACGTGTACCGAAGGGCGAAGCACGGCTGCACTTGTAGGACTCTTACAGACAGACAAAGGTTGTTAATAGGTCTCCTGCACCTTCCACACGAGGTGTAGGAAGCAGAAAAAGAGGCCTGGTTTGTGCCACCAGAGATATGTAACAGCATTATTGTGCACATGCACCAATTTCTCTGTCTGGCACCTACATATTGATGGTGTTGTATCAAAACAATGGCCTTCCTCTGAGTGTAATAGCGCTGGTTGGGACTCTTATTTGTCTGACAGGATCCTATTCGTGGAACAATGGGCGCTGTCCAAGGTTATCATTTGTGAGCTAAAAGGAAGTGAAGTCTCTTTGAGCTCATTTTATTACATGTAGGAGATGTGAATGTATATCTGTGTGTCTTTGTTTGTCTGCGTGTGTGTGGTGGATGGGTGGGTGGGTGGGGGCTTCATGATAGCTCAATTGCAGAGACATAAATGGCGAGGTAAAACCTTGTGTAAACGCCATTTGCACCAGTCATTAGGAGGGTGTGCCAGGCTGCAGTTCAGCGGGAGTTCTGCCAAGCTAACGATTGATCATGGTAAGGTTAGAAGGCGGAGTAGATGGCTTGTCAGAATCCTAAAGATATTCAGGTCCTCATTACTGGGGGTCACAGCGTCTATGCCCCGCACGTTCAACCGAGTCGCTTGAGTGCTCATGCACTAACAGCCAAGCTGCACTGTAAGCAGAGCCCTCTCTCCGTCCCCATTACAAAGCTTCACTTATGAATTCTGTGGTTCCCAAAATCTGTCCTTGATTGCCAGTTGCTTCTAATTACATTGGAAATGCCAAATCTAAAATTTAAGCATTTCTGATATCATCTTCAAATATGGAAATTAGAATTTAACTTGCTCAAATGTGAACAAGCTGCTAAATGAGTGAGGACAGCTTGTTAACATGCCTATGTGTCAGTGAGCAGGGGGGGGATATTTCCTGCAAACCAAGGCTCCCAAGGCTGTCTTAAAAAACAATTTCAAGTACCGGAGAAGGAGCTAGAAAGTTGGCCTGCACTTATAAATTATAAATTACAGTCTTGTCCTGAGCCTTCACAAGGTGAGAGCAAGGATGAGGATGAGGAGTGGGGCTGGAGATGCATGTTATTTGCTCTAGAAAACGGGGATAATAGGGCAGTATTTATAAAATGTTCTATTCTCAGTCATGATTCACGACTTTATTGCAGAGGCTGCCACCATGGGGCCTGGGGACCACCTGGATTAGTTGGAGGGGCTCCCCAGGAAAATGAGAAATATCTTGATTGCAGTCATAATGAGTGCGCATTTAGAGGTCTGAGTTTATGCTCAGCTGTCGCTCAAGCCTCCTGCCATAGCGCCTAAATCATGACATGATTTGAGCAGAGGACTACAAACGACAGGTTACAGATCCCCCTGTGTGCAGCTCACGTTTGCACAGGCTGCAGGACTCGAGGGGCAGGAATGAATGGACACGGCAGCGAGTGCAGCCGAATGAATCCGAAAATCCTGCTGACCGACCTGCATGTGTTTTCTCCACAGAGGCAGAGAGAAGCGTGACTGCGAGGGGAGAGACGTAACAGCTCCCTACCTTCCACAGCTCCTCCCGGGGCGCACACGAATTAAGTTGCAAGAAATTTACTTGCAAGAGACGAAATAACATTTGCTCTCGCCTTCTCCCGTGCAGGCAGCGACGCGGGGCGCTCGAGCGAAGCTGACGTTAACCCGTTAGCGGCGAGACACGGGAGCTGCCACGAAGAGATCCAGTATCCAACGACCCCGGCCGGCCGACCGGGACAGGACCTCGTGCTCCGCTGGCAGTGGACTCCTATCTTTTCCCCGCTCGTCTTTTCCTCTCCGGGCTGGCTCTAACTCTTGTGTTTTGTGGCTGTTAATTACATGAAGTGGAATTGGGTGCTTGCTCCGAACTGAAGACGGGACTAAACGCAGCGGTTCGCAGGAGGAGAGAAATGCCAACGGCGGTGACAAAGAGGAGATTCAGTAAGTGCTCCGTTATCTTTTCTCAATGTCCCCCATTGAACTTGAGACGCAGCTTTTAGCGTCGCCGTTAGCTAACTTGCTGAAATTTTTTGGTTGGCGGCGTTTGTTCGTGTTTGTTCGGGGTGCTTCGTGAGCTGGACTTACTTTGGAAATGCTTTAAAAGGTGTGAAACGTTCACGGTTACATAGTTTAAGTCAGCTCCGTTTGGCAAAAGCGCTCCTCGGCTAACGTCAGACAGCCACGCACACAGTTTGTTGCTGTTTTTTATTTGTGCTAACTCTGAATGGAAAGCTAACAACTTTTATTTCGACACCAAACGAGAGCAACCCCCCAGAAAAACAATTAGTCGGCCTCAAAAGGTCACAGAAATATTCGGTGTCCGTTTTAACAAACGTACATGAAGGTGAATGGGGAGAGAAGCGGCGTACTGTTCGGCTCAGTCGCTTATTTATTCGTGATTGTGGATGTAGAGAGCTGCGCAGAGTTGGCTCTAAACTGAGCGCAGGCACTTTTCACAGAGCAAATTGACGTCGCTGTAGTCTGTGCGGGGATGAAAGCTTCAATCAAGCAGAAAATCAGCGAAGAATCACTAATGAAATCATAAATGTGAGCGGCGGTGGTCCGCGGGGCGTGAGCCGCCCGTCACCCCGCTTTTCCTCCCTTGACTGCAATGTGAGGATTTGCTCCCATTTTTTGACCTTCCGTTTAAAACGCTTCGCCATCACAAGGTGCCAGAGCTCCCTCCAAACCTGGCTTTTCAACTTCACATGCGCGCGTGCACGAGCGCGCGAGCATGCGCCGCAGCGCCCCCGATGCGTGAAATCTTTGCTCTTTCTTTAGTTCACATTACCGGAGACATGAATTGGAGTTGTATGATCATCAGTTGCAAAGGCTCCTGTCACGTATTTGTCATTCATCTTCCCTTAAAAATCACTATTATCTGCGGTGCTGGCTGCCGAGACAGTTCTCATGTCGTCAATTTGCTCCTTGCAGCTCAGGCAAAAGCATAAATTCTCATCCAATAGGGAATTAAACTGTAAAACCATTTTTTTGTGAGAGCTTTTACAGGTGCATCACCTCATATAATAGCCTAAAGCCCTCTTGAAGTCTTGAACAGACCTGAAATAAAGAGGGGTGGGGGGTGTTTTTCACTGGGTGGATATACAGAAAGATTCTCAGCATTGCATCAAGTCCGCGGCCCCGTTTGCTTTATTTAAAGAAAGGATTGGAAGCGATTTTGCAGGGTGAGTGACATGCTGAAGTAGCCTCATGGCCATCCTTCATCAATACGTGAATCCGATTATAGCTGTCACAGACACAATGAAGAGACCTAACCGTGAGCCAGACTGTAACAGGATGATACAGGGTGGGTTAGTTTCTTGGAATTGCATCAGAGGCTTTCTGCAACTGAATCCTAGGCCCCGCTGCATGTTTGGGTTTCCTAACCTTCAGCTCCTGCCTGCTGAAAAGAAAGTGATATGGTGTATTTCTATTCTAGATTCAGGGTTATTTGATATTTAACTGTCCTATTGGATGTAACCTACACGGTACTACAGTATGAGGCCTCAGACGGACAGCCTGCTGTAAAATATTGTGGCTTCTGCATGTGGGCTGTTCCAGCGGCTCTGGACAATTCGTGCCGATTAGCGGAGGCTCACTGTGATTTCTTTTATAAAGCAGATGACCTTCTCCAGTGCTGTTTGGACGCAGGATTCAGGGTAACCTGTTGTTATGTGGGGGGTAGCTATTTTATCATTTGAGCCTGTGATGACAGTGCTGAGAGGTGTCACGCTGCTGAAGCATTAAGGTTTCCTTCAGTTGTGTTGGCTCGATGTTGTCGAGAAGCTGCGTGGTTTCTTTACTACGTTGTTGTTTTATTCTCACGTTTTGTGGGCTGTGAAAGCTGTTAAACAAGGAATCTTTGACTTCTGGATGTTTTCTGTGAAATGTGTGAATATGTTTTACCATGGTTTCAGCACTGGTGTTTATTTGCTCAATGCTGCCACATTTCCCGCCAGCTATTAGGCCTACTTAATACTCCATCCACTTCAAAACACAGTGATTGAAGAGAAGACGTATGACTTATTTGACCTAATCCTCGTGACTCCTGAGGGATTACAGGGTGGCCCACAATGGATCAGTGCGTTGCTTTCTTCTTTTGTTTCTTGCCAGAAGAGTCAACGGTTCATTTGTGTTTCCATTGGGATTTTTTTTTTTCAAAGAGTGCCTCTGAAAGAGAATAGGCCAGGCCCTTAGCTCGTGAAATCATCTGCTCTGCGTGTATGTCGTTAACGCTGGGCGACATAGAAGCAATCAGCTAACTGACACTGATAGCAACATTAGCTGTGTTGTCTCTGTTGAGGTTTGGCAAATGGCTCAAAGAGCAGAAACACAAGTTAAATTTTATTTTATTCATCTTTTCACCCTTTAACATATATATATAGCTGAAGAGATTTTATTATTATCTGATTACAATTCAAATATTAGACATGCTTTAGTGCAACAAATACTGATGTAAATAAACCATTAACAGCATCAGAAGACCTGACCATCTCAGTTTAGTTGTTGGGTGTGATTCCTGTCATGGAAATACTAATTTGGGTTGTATTTTGAACATATGTGGCATTAGAATGACAAATTCTGCCTTCAAATGGATTTTCTCACATTTTATTTCCTATATTTGTCTTGTTTGTTGACCTAGGTATATCCCTGGACTCTGCGAGCATTTATATGTAGCTCTGTTGGGTATTTCCTAGCAGGCCTGGTCTGGGGCTAGTAGCCAGAGCATCTGCCTCAGCTTCCTCAAATGCCGGTGCTCCCTGGCAGGGGCCAGGCTGAATGGCACTGTTAAAGAAAACCAGCTCCTCTGTGACCACACGCTGAAAAACCACTCGGCACAACCCTGTCCCAGCTGACGCTTTCTCATGCTTTCCATATGGGTAAAATCTTGGTAATTTCAGGGCTCTGGAGTTCTAATGAGAGGTTTTGCCCATAGTGTGTTGGTCTGTGGTGGGCGGGATCAGCGTTTCTCGGGTTTATAGTGGATTATAACTGCTCTGAGATGCCTCACTGGCCCACTGTCAGGGCGTTGGCACAGACAAACCAAGACCTCTTTTTAACCAGGCAAACTGGTTCAAACTGGTTGTGATGGGGCTCTTTGGCATGGGGGTTACATGAGCTAGGCTATAACCTAGAGTTTATGTTCAAGGCTGCAAACCAGGTCAGTTACTGTTGGTTTTCAAGAGTCAAATAGCGCTGACAAAAAAAGGAGTGAGCTCCTTTTCTGCTTATCAGGATGTTTTGCTCTCGCATCTATAGGGACACCGCAAGCAACTGCTATTGTCCTGTTTAGCATCCCATCCCCACATAGAGACAGGGTGCTCTTAGTAGCACGCTTGGTGGATTTTTAACAATGCTTTCTCCTTAACGTCAGCAGCATAGAGGCATAGAGTGATTTACTACTCTGTCTGCAAGGGTAATGTAGGAGCAATTTGACTGCTGATTGAAACCAGGTCTCCCATTTCAGAGTCCACTGGTGGCATTATAAACCATTTACACCGATGTTTTACAGGGCACCCCTGCAATGGGGAAAGTGGAAACAGACACACGGCCTAAAAATGGCCTGTGCTACCATCAGAGGCCTATTTTTAACCATTCCTTGTGTGATTTCTTGTTCTTACTTCAAACCACGTTAGTGCCGCTGAGCAAAGTCCTGAATATGGATGACATTGAAAGGTCAAATGTTAATCGGCGTTGTTTTTCATTTAAGCAGAAGGAACTGCTAGATCTAGGTGGCCTGTCTGGTTTGGATTATGCAGCTTTTCTGTAAGTGGTGGAGCTTTTTTCCTCCTCCAGCCATTACGTGTGAATCAGAACTGTAGTCCAAATTCTATGAAAATTGGCTCAGGCAATTTGCCGCGTCGAGACCTTGTGACATCTTTGCACTTGTTCCGTGTGTTAGAAGGTAGCCATTACGTAAATGGACCAAGCAGCCTTAATTACATTTTTACCACCTAAGCCTTAAACAACACGTAACTCATTACAGAGTCAAAGTGCTGCTGAAGTGCAAGAGCAGCAGACTTCTTCAGAAGAATAAGTGCAAAGACTAACGAGTGAGGGATGTTGGGATTTGATGGCTGAACCTTTAGGATGTCAGTATTCTGTTAATTCCAATTCTGGTAATGACTAAACATTAGCTAACAACATTAGCTGCAGCTGCTTCTCAGTGAAAAGCCTTCCAGCAAAGATAATTGACAGTGGCTTTACTGGGAGGCAGCTACAGGATGTGTTCAGTTACACTCATTAGTGGTTCCATACCTTCATTTTATTGTTTCAAAAAAGGTTGAAGATGGTCTACATTTGGATATTTTCACTTTTTATTTCTGTGAAGTGACTAACTTTACAGAAATTATTAAATTAATCATTTCATATTTGCTTGATTGAATATGTCTTTTTCTTTTGCACACGTTGATGATTTAGAAATCGAAGATAAGCAGTTGGTCAAGGTTTCAAGTCCTCAGTTTATTGCTTGCTGACAGCTTGGAAATATCACTGCTCTTTTCCCTGCAGAGAGATTTTCTGATGTGAGAAAGGGAACTTTCAGACAACTGTGGAATATCATACAATGTGCACTTAGCCACCCATTGGTATGCATGACAAAGTCTGCAGTGAGATGTAGAAACTGTTGCTATTCATCTGCTGTCCCTGTGATCTCAGATGGTCACAGATGGCTTTGCATTCTCACCACACACGCCGGCTAATTATAACTTTTAACCACCAAACACATACAAGTAGATTGTTTACAGGTGTTGAAGCCGTTTTATTATCTATCTGTGGTTCCCATGTTAGGATACCTGCACATGTAGTCGCCTATTTTAATCCCCTCCTCTGACATTAAAGAGGACTTTTGTGGAGCGTTTATTTTGTGCCCACAGCAGCTGTGAATGGAAGACTTGTTGATAAGATACAGAAAGATTTTTTTTTCATATTTTGTGTTGACGCTGTGTGTTTAATCTTTTGTGATTAGTTTCAATGAAACTATTGTCAGGGATTACGGATGCTTAAATAGTTAAATACCCATAACAGCGTGTTTAGCACACAGTCAGTGGCGCTGCTAGCCCACCCACGTGAAAATAAATTATTGTTTTTCTCCAAACATAGTATTTAGTGTTTTGTGTCTGCTTTATGAGTTCGGTGCTTACTCATAACATGCCTGCTGGTAGTGTGGGAAAAACCTTTTTCATCAAGGTAATCGAGTGAAGGCGGTGTCCAGTACCTGCAGTGCATGGCCTGTTACTGCCTTTCCTTTTTTTTTTTTTTTTTTTGTGGCTAAAAAAAAAATCTAAACCTGATTTAGTAGTCAAGTAAATGAATTGTTACTAATTAACTGCTACTAAGTAATTAATAGTCAGTCAATTAACACAGTAATCAGTTAATTAATTGATTAATTATTAAGGAAAAATACCGACTACTTGCTGGTTTCAGCCTCTAAAATGGGTTTTGCCGCTTCTCTGACTGATTTCTGGGTTTTTTCGACTGTCCTTTGGACAAAACAAGCTCTCAGAACTTGTGGGAGATAACCAAAGGCCCGGATTGACTGTATTAGTTTATCAGTCTCACCATGAGGACATTTATAAATGGTACAGATTGTCTGTGTAGACTGATGATATCATGCGTTCTTGAGGGAAAACAATACATTGGACCATTTAGTATCACTCAGTGCAGTGTGCTTGATCTGATACATGTGATGAATCACACAGCTGACCATGCGATTTACTCAATATCTGTCAAACAATGCGGTGGTGTGGTTGTTCAGCTGAAGAGATGCCTGCTGTTTTAACTTCACATGCAGCTGTTTGTTTTGTTGTATTGCAAAGGGCTGCTTTGGTTTGGTTTAATCCTGCCGAGAAACCTCTTGAAATGGGACAAAACTGCATTGTTTCATTTCACACTGTCAATTATCGTACTTATATACTTAATGTAAAGTTGAGTGTCATAGAGAATTGAAATGGAAATATGAGACTCATTCTCTGGCAGTACTTATTTTTGCAGTGTTGAAAATGCATAAAATCGTGATGCCACTGTAATGCATCAAATCCAACTGTGAATTTTATGAATCATTAGAGCCCAAATAGCTTCCTGTCCTACAGTTGCCACTTGTGGGTTATTACATCTTTCGTTTGAGATCCAAACATAGATTGTGTATGCATGCTCATCCTGGGTTATGGCACAGTAGACAGTTTTCGCACATCTTGTGTATTGGTAATGCAGCAGGGAGTTGACAGGAACATGCAACACACATGTAAGACCTCAATACCCCGGCTGTGCATTTGCCCAGTCAGCAGAAGTGCACAGATGACGCCATCATTTCAAACAAACAGAGCAACGGCTCATCGGCTGCTGTCATTCGTTGAGCTTTTCATTGTCAACTGATTCTTGTCAGGTTCTCATCTAATTAGAACACACACAGAGCCACACGCACGCAAACTGAACCAGAAATGGTGCACAACATAACATGAAGGTCAAACAGTCAGCCATCTTATCAGGGTGGACCTAACGGGACGTACGCTGTGCTTCAAATATGTAGAAATGTGACAAATTCAGCAAGGTTATGTTTATTAAATATTAACAATGAGCCAGTTTTCACCCTG
This sequence comes from Chaetodon trifascialis, assembly GCF_039877785.1. Classification (NCBI taxonomy): domain Eukaryota; kingdom Metazoa; phylum Chordata; class Actinopteri; order Chaetodontiformes; family Chaetodontidae; genus Chaetodon; species Chaetodon trifascialis. Next base: position 7,340,294 of record NC_092066.1, read on the forward strand.
AGTCTGCCCTGGATTCTCAATATTCAACAGTCCTTTATATTAGCAGTGCAGGCAAGCAGACTTCTCCTTTGAGAGATGGAAAACACATCCTTCTAGTCTTGCTTTTACTTTATTATTCACTACTGACACCATGCTGTAACCAGAAATATTTGACATTTGACAGTCATAAAGCTATTCTTTATTTATGTTGTTGGAGAACAAATTGTGACTTTGCGTGTTTTAGCTTGCATGCTTTCTTTCATTGGATGGATGTCAGCACATCATAGCTTTTCCCTTTTTTTTTCTCTAAAAGCTTCTTTCCTCAAGGGAATCTCTGTCCAAGCCATTACCAGTTTTGGCGAGAATACGGTTATACAAGCATATGGACAGTCAGAGATTTTGTGTGCACTTTCAGGTGCAAAAATCGTGTTGACTGTTGGAAAAAAAGCATCAGAAATCAGTGCCAAGACGCTTGTCAGGACACTCCCTCAGGTTGCTTTTAGCTTATGGAAGCGGTAAAGATGAAGGTAAAGAAGTTCTGACAGTTGGAACCACAGCACTTTCAGGAGGTTGATGTTTTGGCAATTGCGTCAAGGCAAGCCAAAAGCTTTTTTTTGTTGTGTACACCAAAAAACATTCACAGCAGTGGAGATTCGGACACAGGAACCCTCATTGCCATTAGCTGGGCGTGCTAAAGTGCAACAGTGAATGGCAGAAAAGTGCGTGCCTTGCACTCCCTCTGCCCCCGCTGATAAGGCAGATGGAGAGGACTTTAGGGAGGGGGGTGGGCCCGTTTGGCAGTGAGGGACAGAGATGACAGCTCTTCGTCCGTGGAGGGCTACCAAGGGCCTTGGCTCTGAGCACCTACTGTGTCCTCCCGACAGAGCCTTGATGCCATCATAGACCATTAGCGTTGACAGCATGTCATCATGTCACATCGGAGCTCATGGTCAAGCAATGAAAAGCAAGAAGAGTAAATAAAAATGGCACACTTAGGAATAAACAGGGTTTTACTAATGCCGGTCTGAATATTATTTCCCTCTTGTCTACATCACTTTTACATTCAGTTTACATGTAAGCTCTGCAGATGATGCTCCCTGCCGTCCAAACGCTGTCTCGGCCAGTGGCCTTTGCTTCGAGCACAGACCAGCTAGAAAACCTCCACAGCCAGCGTTGGAGATGTTTTTCAAGATGCCGTGATTTGATTAGAGCCGAATGTATGACACAAGTGAAGACAAGTGACTCCAATAAAGCCCTGTAATGCAATAATTCAGTGACTGAATTAAGGCCTGAGCAAGGCTTAAAAAGAGTGCTGTTCTCACAACGAGGCTGAAATAACACAAAAAACGACTTAACTATGAGGCTGCTTACTGTAAATAATTTAGTCTCCGGACTCAAGATTGTGCTTGTCAAACGCTGAATTGTGAGCAGAGACATTCATATGGTCAGACTGTAAAGACGCCCGTCATATATCTTTACGGTCTGTGCTCTTAATAAGTGACACAGTTTTATATTGGGATAATTAACACAAACATGCATGTGAGTGTTACATCAGTAAAGAAATAATGTTGCAATCATGATCACAAATCAAATATACATAACCACTTACATGCTCAGTTTTTAGAATACATCTTTCAAGACACTCCTGCTTCTTATATCAGCCAATCCAGTGCAATATTACTTAAATGAATCCCTTTAAAGTTGAAACAGCTGCCAACAGATAAGGTTTGTAATAGTTCCCATCAGGGACATGGTTTTGCTGTTCCACTCTTACATCTCTGCACAAATAAATGAAGTAACAGGGAATGAAGAAACACTGGGACTCTTGAACTTGCTTTTAATGGAATGTCTGCGCGCTGACCGAAATGATAAGTTGTTTCCGGTGTCCTGTTTAGATATAAATATGGGCTGTGATGATATAAATGACCCGGTACATACTCACACATTACCAGCATTCATCAGACTCACAATAAGTACGTTTCAAGGTTACGTACTGTGGTGCAGAGCTAAAATCATGTACATGTTCCTGATTGTAGTTTGAAAGTAATGGAATATCACAGCACGAGGTCACACAGTGGTTTAGGTGGTGGGGGAAGGGAACTCATTTGGCTCCATCTGTAGTAAATGGAATTTATCGAATATGTAATGTTTATGGACACTGCTTTCTATTTCAACAACGTCTACAGGATATTTTCCATTGCAGCACATCTGTGGGTGTGGTAGTTTTTCTTAATTTTTGTGTTTATATACATAGGGACAGGTATACGAGCAGAGAACATTGTCTATAAAGGCTAATGACACGTTATGGCATCGACAGCCTGTCACCAGATCACCCATGACTGCATGCCTGATCTGATTCAGAAACTTGGATTTGAAGTGATCCTGCTTTTGATCCATTGCAAGTTCTGCGGCTAAAGAGTTCCACATATTGAATGCCTGAAGGTGGAAAGCGGTCTGTCCAGAGGAAGTTTTATTAAAGGACATTTTACAATTCCCCACAGAGCACCCCTGAAGAAGTGAGCCATAAATGTTTAACCGTGTGGCTGAACATATCCTGCCCATACAGACGTGTATGTCTAAGTTTATATTTATAGACTTAATGATGTTATTATAACCTAACATAAATAATTTCTTTTGGCGATGGCAAATGTGAGATATTACCAACTTAAATCCAAAATTATTATTGCATGGCTGTCCTGAGATATTATCTTGCACATCTTATAGTCTAACAAAGAAGCTTTACAGTCCAAACCAATACTCAGCTTTTGAGGCCTACACCAATATCAATATTTGAGAAATCTAATTTAGCCATTCTTCTTCTTTTTATTATTCTCAACATAAAAGTGTAATACCAACAATCATTTTGATAAGGATCCCTTAATCTTTTTCCTTAATAAATTGTGGCATGGATATGAACTGAGCAGGACATTTAGTTCATATATTGGCCCTGCCAATTATCCTCCCTTCAACAAGATGGTTGATATATAACTTAAAAAAAAGTGTTACTTTTGCTAACTGCTGCAAAATCCTTACTTACTATGGATGCAGTTGCTCTGAGCTTTGAAATAAAGTACTTATCCTTGAGGTATTTGGCAATATTGTATTCCTACCCAGCAGGCTAACAGCAGACCTGGCACTGCCACCTTCACCCTCTGAACCAGGTTATTGTCTGCTCAGTTGTTATGTTTCATAACTTGATTTCTTGAACTCCATGGTCAGAGTTCAAACACTTTCCTTCACTCCCACCCTTTGTTTCTGCCTGCCAGGAATAGTGAGGAGAACCCTATGGACACAGCAAGGTGAGATCCATGCTGCAGCTCCTCTAAAAGGGCAATGATTCATGAGGCTGGCTCTCCCGTCCCTGGGGCTGGGTGGAATAGCTGGCATTATCTTCTGCAAATGGGTTTGAAAATGCTCTTGGCCATGTTGACCAGGGCACTGATTTATAGCTCAAGATGCGCTGAACGGTCAGGCTCTGTGTTTGCAGCACAGGTATGAGCCCCCACCACCGCCGCATGCACGAACACGCACACAAGCTCACATGTATGCTCACACCTCCCCACTTCAGTGCTCGCAATCTGTGCATCTATCGTTTAAGTTTACTCGGGCCATGTATTTAGAGGAGGGAAAAAAGGGAGAACTAAATTTATGACACCAAAGTTGTGGTGTGAATGAAGTAGCCTATTGTTCTTAATATGTCAAAGTGCAAGGATAAGCAGTTTTTCCACCTTTATCTTTCTTTGTCAACCTCTATATATAGATATGAACCTTATCCTTGACTTGAAGTATGAACCACTGTCAGAAATAGAAATTGCTTCCTGAAAATTGTTCCTTTTAATCTTGAATCTGAAGAGAAAAGTCTTTTCTCTGAAATAGTGTGGTTAAGTCCTTCTGGGTAGTGGAGTCTTAAGAAAGCCTGCTGATTGCTCTGTGTGTCTTCCTCCCTAATAAGCTTTATATCCATGTCTGAGCTTTGGAGTCCTCTCAGCACTTCTGGATTTCTACTTTCAGCCAGGTAATTTTGCTCACAATATTTGAGATAATTAATTGACAGAGTAAACTGAAAATGTTTGAAAAAGCTTGAGTCACTTGAAATGGCGTAGATTTATTTAAAGCCCTCAATTGTCATAAAGCAATTAACGTGGCAAACAACTTCACTGAGCCCCTCAGAAGGGCTAGGAATTATCGAGTCCTTTTGAAGTGGGACAAACTCCTGTCTGATTCCCACGCTGGTTCCTCTGCATTGCACAGAGATGGTGTTACGCTTCACACGCAAGCAGCCATCAGTCTCATTATTAAGTCAACAAGGATTACTCACTGAGTGTAAGTGATTGTCATGACGGAATAACCAGTATGTTTTCACATCAAGCATGTCCTTTCCTGTGATTGTGTTTAGCCTTTTCTCATTAGAACAGCAGGGCCTGGCAGAACCGGGGGGTGGGAAAGTCAGACTGCAAACAAGGGTTGCACAAACCGGATTTGACTTACTATGTGAAGCGTTAAAAATGCAAGCTGACAGAGAATGTTTTAGCCAACATCACCTGCTTCAAGTGAAGCAGTCCGCCCCATTAGAAAATTCCCAGTCCTGTCTCACCACTGTTACCCAAGATCTACATAAAGGCAGAGAGGGGGCTCATGTTTCTGCTCTCCAGTGAGCCACTGGAGCTCTCTGGAGGATCAGCCGCAGTTGCTTGGGGTTTTAATGAGTGACATCTAAAGTCTGTAGGTCTAAAAGATCTCCGCATGCTGTCTGTCCACGCTGTCATCCATCTTCTAAACCTCCAGCGCCCTCACCCCACCCATCAGAAAATCACCTTTCCCCAGCAAGATGTTAATGTTTCTAAATGGTGTACTTACAAGTGGATTATTTAAAAGGCTACGTGTCAGACAGATCTTTATCTGGCGGCTTGGCAGCTTGACTCGCACTGACTCGGCTTCCTGTCTCTGCATGTTGATTAGCTTGTTTTTCTCCCCTTTCCTTGCTTTGCTGTGTAGTCTTCTGTGCTAACTCACCTCATGTGATCTGAGTCAACTTAGAGAACTCCCATTGAATAGTTAACCCTTTTCTTGTTCTTCGTAGCAGTCACAGTGAAGACTAGCCCTACGAAAGCATGTCTGTTGGACGTGTTAATGATCAGTATGGTTTTTCATGCACAGACCTCTGATAATGCTTGCTAAAGTGATGGTGTGGTTTGACTTGACAACAAAAAACCTTGCTGAATAGAAACCAGACAGAATAGAATAAATTTTCCATCCTTTTTAGACATTAATTGATGATGGCGATAGCACAGGCTATCTTCCTTTTCAAAGAAAGAAAGAAGAATAATGGTCACTTTCAACCTTTTGATCAGCTCACTGTTGCTAAAAACATTGTTGGCAACTTCACCATTGAGTGTGGTGCTTTGGAGATGAAGCAAAGGAAGGTAGTACTTTAATAGAGGGTACTTATTCAGTGATATTCAGGTATGAAGATTTAGTAGCAGTATTACATCAAGGTTAGATACCACAAAATGAACCTTTGTACTACATTTTGCTGTGTCTCAGTGAGCATTTTCCAGGTGGAAAGGTACATTTATAATGGTATTAGTCATTGCTTTTCAAATATGAAACTCTGAAATGACAAGGGACGAGTCAAGACTCGCAAGCCAAGCTGAGAGCATCGTGTTTCAGCAGCCTTTACAACTCTTCCGTTGCATCTTATTCTTACCGTACTGTACTTAATCACATGTGATGATTTGATGATTTTGTTCTGTGACTCAGAACTTTCATGCAAACAAAGAAACTGCCCCACATGACATAACACTTGAGTTAAAGAACAGACAAAAGTCTCTATTTACAATTTCACTCTCCTACTCCATGTTTTCTCGTCACTCTTCTTTACAAACCAGCTTAGAGGTGCATTTCTGCCACCAACTGTTGCTCTCGTGTTGTGAGAACGTGGTAAGCAGTCTACCTGCTCAAATCGCGTTACCTTGTGCGGCAGATGGATTTGCGAGATCATGCGAGAATCCAGCCCTGATTTGCCACATAGCCTGCTTTGAATATATAGTGGAGACACTAAGGGATAGGTCCTGCCATGGAAACTGTTACTGGTGGACAGATTGGTGCCACTGCACAGTCATTAGTCATACTGTCCAACCATATTCAGCTCTTTGTTCTAAAAAAACTGATAAAAATTAAGGCTAAACAAGTTCAGTTGCTTAATAATAAGACTCACCAATAATATGCAGCATGGCCATATAAGGTTTATCGCTTTTGCTTGCTCCCAGTCTTATCGATGCTTTTGCACCTGCACAAAGCCAAGGCAGTTAGATCAGATCTGAAAGTAATGTGAAGGCATATGTTATCTGCCAAAGGTAGCAACACAACCAAACAAACAAACAAACAAACATCAAAGTCCAGCAAGTTGGGAAATAATTAAGATTAATAGAAAAATGAATTGTGGTTCTAACTGGCTCTTTCTGAGGTAAAGCTTTGGGTGGTATTAGATAGAAAGCAGGCAACACAGTAAGACCTGAAACATCAGATTGAAAGTTTAAAGGGGGTTAATCAGGTGCTCATTTTTAATAGGATATAAAACAGCCTAGATAACTCTTTAGGCTTATGTTTTCTACAATGTTCAATATCGACAAGTTCTACAATCTCAGTCACTGGTTGCAATTTGGTTGATTTGCAATATGGAAAACAGAATGAGTCAAAACTTAAATGCTGTCATTTTCAAAAACAAAAATCTGAAAAGGTGTTGGCGGATGATATTTCAAAACATTGAAACACTTTGTAAAGCATAAATAAAGCAGAATATGATAATGTCCTTGTCCTTTTTGACATATTCTCAATTGAAAACAGTGCAAAGAAAGTATATTTAGTGTTTCATGGCTCAGTCGTTCACAAACAAGGATAGGGTGAGGTCCCCCACTTTGTGAACACGTGATTGTATAAAGGAGATTAATACATGGGTCCAGGAACACTTCTTAAAACCATTGTCTGTAAGCAGAGTTAATCTGCAAATGATTATATTCTGTTTTTATTTATGTTTTACACAGTGTCCCAACGTCTTTGGAATTGGGCTTTTAGGCTGTGCTCAGACCAACTACCTTTTATTTTGATCAGTCCACTAGTCTTTTGAGTCCAATCTGATGTATAGATTTTCCTGCAGAATACAGTTCCACAGTGTGCATACAACTTAAAGTGGGTCTAATTTAAGATCAGGAAAGCATTTCAGATATGTTTGACAGCTGCATAGCTCTGTAATAACACACTATAGCCATTATTACTGCTCTTCCTTTCATGGTTTGAGATCAATTTTATATATGGTTGTATGTGAAGTTAAATAAATAAGGAGTGTCAGTCTTTGTAGTTCATGTTGTAGAAAGTAAAGGAGCCAAGTAAAACAGAGCTTTGGCTTTCCTCGCCAGTGAATGCCAATTATCATCTGTAAATGTAACCGCTGGCTTCTTGCTTTCATCGTTGTTCATTGGGTAATGGTTGCAGTGTTTAATGGAGAGCAAATGGACATTCTTGTTCGCTAGTGTACCAGAAGCAAACAAAGGATTGGAAATGGATTGTGTTTTATACAGCTGATATCGATCCTTCAAAAAATGGCCGGTTTGGCCCTCATCCCGCTTCAGGACATTCGTTCAACCACACAAGAAACTCCGACCACATCAGAATCAGGCTGGAGTGCTCTAAGCCATTTGTAGCTGTAAAACCATTAGGTTGTCCACTCGTGATTAGATCGCTTGTCCACCCAAGCAAAATAGGGATCAAGGTCGTAGACGCAGGGACTTTCCATACCTTGGGGTTAAATGAATTAAGGTCCCTGGTTTTGGTTGAGAATCTACAATCTGGAGTCCTCCAAAATGCCAACAAACAAAAAATGATTTATAAGATAAGCAAAAATAATTTGTGGTCGTCTGCATATTCATTGCTGACGTGACCGTTATTCAGAGGCTTCATTTACATTTTAAGCAGAATATCATGGTCAAGGACTGTGTGTTCTTCCTCCTGTGAGCCTCTGGAGCATTCCAATGAGTTTACTCTTTGAGGGAAGAGATGATGAAGCCTATTGATTAGAGACGGCCTGACCTGTGACGGTAGCAGATGAACAGACGCATAGTTCTAAAGCTTTCAAAGGAAACCGCGGCAGTGATTGACCTTGTTCAAACTAAATTAAGACAATAAAAATGTATATTTTGTAATCATTTAATATGCATTAATAACTTAATTGGGTTTGTCAGATCAATGGATTTGCGCTAGTGAGTTTTTAAGGAGAGGCAGACCTTTCAGCTTCCTATTTGCCATGATGTGTTGCCAATTATCTCACTCCCTCAGGCTTTCATCTGCAGCATTTTTGTCACAGATGTAGGTTCAAGTAAATGTTTGTCAATAATATGTCAGTCCTTCTGGGTTGGTATGATGTGACATGTGTTGCTTTGGATGTGTGACAACCTTCATATCGGCAACAAGTGCAACCAGTGATTTTTTTATTTTTTTTTGTGAGATGAGATATTGCCATCCTTGGTTTTTAGCCAAGGAAAACTTATGTGGATTGCTGTAACATTTAGTGACTTGCTAAAATCCTTGTACCTCCAAAAAGGCATGTTTTCAGGGCTGCAGATCAGCTTTGTTATATGTTAGAGGCATGTTGGACATCAATATATCTTTACAGTGGGCACAAGAGTGATGAATTATCCACTGATAAACTGGGAAATATAATTACCAGCCTGTTATTTTCCAATAATGGAATTTCAGCTAGTAATTACAACCATTATTTTTAAATGATATTGGACTGTTCAGTAGGATATTGTGTTTTTCTACATATGTTGAGCAATTTCCGTGACTGAAGAAACCTTTCATTGTATATTTCATTGGGATGTGCAGAAGTGAATCTGGTATTTGTGTGGGTGCATCCCTATTTAGTGCTGCTAAGCACCCGAGGCTACAGACGATGAATTCATTGTTGCTTCTTCTTCACTGCTGCATCTTTTATAACCAAGTTCTCAGACCACACTGATGTTTTAGCACATTTTAGAATGGGCTAAAACATTTCACTGAGCTGTTTAACAGCTACTGCTACATGCTGTGCGATGTAGCAGCTCTGCAGCAGCTGGACTTAGTTTCGTTCGACAGTCTGTGTGTGGGCTGACGCTCAGGATGGTATGTGATACGTTCCTGTACACTTGGGAGACTTCAACACCTGACGTTTCAAAGTGCCTAAAAAGGCAGCTAGACTTGCTTGAGGTTCTAGAAGACGTTTCGCCTCTCGTCCGAGAGGCTTCTTCAGTTCTAATTGACTGGTGTGGACTCAAATGATGGCTGGGCGGGTCAAGGACCCACATATGACCTCAATGACTCTCGGTGTGAATGATCTTGCAAGAGGATAAATGTCTGGGACTCCCCACCAGTCAGTCAGAAGTGAAGAAGCCTCTTGGATGAGAGGTGAAACTTCTAGAACCTCAAACATGTCCAGTAGCCTTTTTAAGCACTTAGAAGCACCTTGACCTGGATGAATGGGAGTCTGGAACCACCTGGAACCTTTGCTGCTGTTGAAAGTAGCCAAATTAATATCATCAAGCAAAGCATTTGATAATATTTAGCCTACTATATGTTCCACCCTTTTGAGCTTTCTAGGCATTGGCTCTACTTTAAAAGTGCTAAACAGAAACATCATGAACATGAAGTGGACAGACAGGAAATGAAATATTTTCATCTTAAATACAAGCTGGTATTTATTGTCGTTTTCCTTTAATTCTGAACTAAATATGTTACGGATGTGGAATTGTCCATCTTATCAATCTTTTGGGGTCTCATTGCACAAGAAGTTTGGATTATATTTTCAACTAGTCTCAAAATGCACAACCCTTTATTAATATCAGCCACAGCATATTGGTGCATTGCTAATTTTGACTACAAAAGCCTCGCCACACAGAGCTTAGCTCTCAGCTCAAAAGCAAAGCAGTGAAATTGGCTCTGGACTACAATTTTTCTTCAGCACCTCATAATCATTCATGTCTATTCGTACAATCATAGCGTATAGTTGTAACAATAAGCTATTTACCAAATGAGAACATACAGTACAATGGCTGTATCAGTGTGAGGTGTAATTCAGAGGTCATATTACTCAGGAAGCATTTTGTATAGTGTAGGCTGCAATTCATCTCACTATATCCAGATACAAACTGAATACAAATCTGGTAAAGCCTGTTGAGTACCAGAAGAATTGCCCACATGCAAATCAGAGACGAAAAGCTGTGAAATTAAACAGTTCCTCTTCTGTGTGATACTTTCAAGGTTATCTCCGTCATTAAACGACGGGAGAGACTGACACTTCGGGGGTTCGTGCTGGATCTTAAAGAGCGCTGAGACAGCCACAGGACCAGAGCTCAGTAGGTGCCTGTCCTGAGGCTCTTCTCCCCTCTGGTGCACTGCTCTAATGTGAGCATGTGCTTCTTCACATTAGCAAAAGCAACCGTGCATCTGCCATTTCACTGAACTGTTTAACAGGCCGACGCAGTGTTTTTGGGTGATGCTGACGCGGGAGGAGCAGTCAGATGCTGCACCATGTCAAAAAACAGCCAGGAAGATGAGGATTATATTGCTCTTGTCAGTCTAGGAAGTCAGGATAAGTAAATGGCAGTTTTGCCTCAGGATGACTCCAAGTAATGCAGTATCTTGGCTTCTTTATATGTTATTAATCTTCATAATAAAGATTAGACCCACTAGCAGGGTTTGACAATAACAATTGTCCTGTCGCTCAGGGGCAGTTGCTCTAAAAGAGCTTTTGGTCTTAATATTTACCCAGATATAAGTCTGTTATCTTTGCCTCTCTGCTCTGCCACAGTCACTTGTCCTTTGTCTTACGAGTGAGATTGGACATTTCGGTCCTTATAGTGTACCGTCTTAAAATCTGATGTGCACCATGTGCTCATGAAAAGCCTTTTCCTGTTCCAGATTCTATGAAGATCTGTTTTGATTTTACTCACAAAATGCAGGAAGGATATTTCATTTTATGCACAAGGTTATGTTTGTGGTTTGTGTCTTTTGTGGTGATAATAGCTTATTATGTCGCTGATGTAAGTTTATTACCAAATTAAATGTTTTCAGTGTAATTTGTTGGCTCGTTCCCTGCTGCAACCTCATTCCTTACCTCCATGTTCTTCCAAGCTAGAAAAATAAGTGAGTTTGTGTAGATGAGTGTTGGCGAGTGGAAGAGTAGCAGCAGTGGCAGTATGGAGGTATTGTATCTGTTACTTTTTGTTCAGTAAGGCAGTAATGACATGGCTTCCCAGGGATGAAAATGTATACAGAAATAGATGTTTATAATTATTCAGTTGAGTACGAGCTAGGGGAAGGACAAAAAAAACATAAAAGATGGAAATTGAAAGAACTTGGGACTTATTACTCTGACTTTATTTTTATCTATCTACAAATATTTCAAAATATATATATATATTTATGATGGTAGAAGAGATTTCCACACACTTAGATCTGTGCAGTATTTCACTTTGCTTTGAGCTTTCGGCCCATCAGACCTTCATCAAAGCATGTATGCTCTGATTTCAGTCTGTCAGACCTTTATCAGAGCTGTGATCAAGGTCTGATGGAGCGAAAGCTCAAAATAAAGTGAAATACTGCACAGATCTAAGTGTGCAGAAATCTCTTCCATCACTTTGGATTCATTGATGCTTCCAGCACCTTAGCAAAGACCCGAGTGGAGCACTGATCATCCTGCACTAAAAATCTATATATTTCTAACAGGGCTGTGATTTGCTGTGGTTGTAGATGTCAGTTCTAACGTTGAGCCTTTCGTACACATTTGGAAATGATGTGATGCTAGCTAAGAATCTTTCCGTATTCACTCACCGAGATCGTATTCATATTCCATTTCCACATGCATATTCATTTCTGACTACATTTTAATTATAGTTCCGTTGTGGGCTTTGCAATCAAAAGTTTCCCACACCGACCTACTTTTAAAATCAAAAATATTTCCACTGAAGCTTAATTACTCGCTAAGTTTAATAAATAATTACGTAAGAATGGTAGGACTGCACTTCCAGTCCTTGTTGCACGATGGTCCAAAAGGTCCGTAGGCTTACTGGCTTATTTCATCAATGAAATGATGCAACAAGGCACAAAATCTTGCTGAAAATGAAATTAAAGGTGTTTAATTTTTCACATGAATCAATACAAGAGACTATGTCCTTTAACTGATTATGCTTTAAACGCACACAGTGAATGTTTCCCATGATGTAAAAACAGCTGATTCCGTTCGCTCTTCCTTGAAGGCTTTGAGTTGATACCCTGCTAAATGTTTGCCTTTCACAGAGGGTAATCAAAATATCTTATTACTTGTAAGGACATGCTGTAAGATTGCTGGAGAGAGAATGACGAGCTGGAAAAACACAACAGAGCTTCAGCGTATTTTGTGAGCTGGTTTAAACTGTTATTTTTTCACATCATTCTCAGATTTGAATATTGAAATGTGTTCTGACAGCCTCACTGGATGCCACCTCAGAGTTCGTCAGAGCAGCACTTGGAGCAGATGTGGCATCATATCAATTTGCAACTTCGACACACAAAGACATACTGTGTGTTGTTTGTAACCACTAGCAAGGCCCAAAACGCTGAAGACCATAATGTGTAGGCGATGGCTGTGTACAGCAGATGTATCTGGCTGACTTTTGAGGAAAATTACTGCAAACACAGACTAAATGGCCATACTGTAACCAGAGCCAGCAGCACCTAGTCTGTATGTTGGCATTGCACCTTTCTCACACCCCCACATCAGGTCCCATTAATGTAGTGGCAGAACGGATGTGGAGACTCAGTAGCCTCATGAATAGCCATTCTGAGTGATTTTCCATGTTAGTGCTGATTACATTTACAGAAAGCCTCCTATCTGTTGTGTAAGAGGGCTTACTCATGAATACAAAATGTGCAGCAACGGCCAATTAATATTATGGAGTTGTTAAAAATAATATATTTTAAAATATTCAGAGGCAGTTCAAGGAACACTACGGGATTTTCCCAAAGTAAAAAAAGGCTCTGACTTGCCCTGTAAAACACCCAGTATAACACAGCATAATAATTAATGAAAACATTAATCTGGTTAGTCAAAAATGATTAATTCAGTTTATTGCCTGTCCAGCTAAACGCCAAACCTTCAGCTTCAATTTAACATCTTTTGTCCCATTTGAAGAGCCTTCCATCATGAAAATGCCTTCCTGGTTTTATGTTTTTGTTAGACTTGTTGTTGCCTTTCATGTCTTGTTCTCCTCTCAGACTCACCTACAGTATTCTGTCAGACAGAAAGATATGCTGATATAATTATCAGCAACAAGTACGTAGATAGCCACAGCAGAACAGGGAAATGCACTGCTGACTGAATTCAGTTTTGTATCGTGTTTGCCTGCTTATTGCTTTCCGCTCTGGTTGATTTTGTGGATACGGCGTCCTCCTCCTACATGCTCTACCTGGGTGCCACACCTCACCTAAACCAAACAGAGTATTTCCAGTAAATGAGAATACGTCTGACACACATAAACGTGCTTTATGTGTGAAAGGGCAACTGGACAATGTCCAGACCTGATTGTACCTGGAAGGTCACGTGATTTGGGCAGCAGGTCTGCTTTCCACGCTCTCACATGACATGAGAATGACAGTTGGTGGCGATAATGCATGAAAAATAATCCGGGCAGTTTACTGCAACGTAATTATGACTTCAGATTAGTTGTATATAGATGCAACTTCAGGGACAGGATATACTCTAGCTTTAATAACTGACTAGATAGCCAGCTAACACACTCAAAACATGCCGTTTAGCTCCTGACTTGATAACCGAAAAGTTTATTTACCTTTGTTTGAACTTTGAATCCTTTTAAAGCTTCTTCTCTTTTTCACTGCTGCACTCTGCGTCGCTGTAAGAGAATGGGAATATTTTGCAGCATTAAACACAAGAAAATGAGCATTATCCGCTCGGAACAAATCAAACTGAAGCTCGTGACACATCCTAATGGGTTTCTCATGGTTGAACGGCAAAAATAGCTTCTTAGTGAAACACGCATTTCTGGCAGGAAAAACGCCGAGCAACAAATACACACTGTGTACACTAAGGACGAAGGTGAAAGGCCTGTTTTCAAGCGCCGTTACGACGTCAGAAGTTTTTATGGTATGTTCGTTTCGATATGGGGTGCCTCATGAACCGGCCCTAGATTTGTCCCATCAATCTACTATGAGAGAGTGGGCCTCTTCACCGGCTGTCTGCCATTCTTTCATTCTGGCCCTGTTGGGAATGGTGATTGGATCCCAGTCAACCAGCAATAGATGGATTGGCCCTCGACCAGGATGATTGAGTGGCGCTGCTGTCTATGCACATGTATATAGCTTTGTGTGTGGTGGCGCGTGGCTGTGCGTGCTTACCCTGTATGCGTGCCGCTCTCTGCGAACAACAGCACATCTGTGTCACTCCATCTCCTCTCTCTCATTTGAATTTTGAGTTCTCTCAATCATCGCCAGCACTGCTGTGCTCGGTCCCCGGCTCGCGGGCTGCGGAGTAGGACGGGTATTCCTGTGAACAAGTATGCTTGACTTCGCCATCAAATTATTATCCATGTAATGTAACCCCGGTGGAAATGAGCATTCAAGCTGACACCGTAGGAGCATCTGTAGTGTAAGATGAGGGAGAATAGGAGGCAAACTTTGTCTCACATTCATGAGACAAAGAGTGATTTTGATGCAAGTGTTCATACGCAGAGATAATCAGAATTTATCTCAAATAAATCCATACTAGAGTTAACCCCAGTAGTTCCACAGAATGCACAGTTTGTACACAAAAATAACATTTTTATTAAAAAACAAACAAACAGGTGAATCTCCAGGTATGTCACTCATACTTGTGTGCACCGTGTTGTATTAGTCGATTCCTCTTTTAATGACTTGGTAATTGCTTTGTCCCTGGTTATTGAGATGACTGCCATGCACTATTACACCAATTTAATGGTGTGTAACTATTCCTCTTAACAAAGCCATCAATCACAGGTGTTTCTATGGTAACAGCATTAGCCATTATGCAGATGCTGTAATGAAATATATGTGGTACCTACTAAGGTAGCACAGGTACTGCGTACAACTTCCAGTACCTGAAGAAGTCAGGCTTTATGTGGTTTATGAAGGAAAAACAGCAACAAGACAAATTTCGTGAATCTTCTCCTTTCTATGGATGCTATTTGTAGTTTAATTAAATTGAGGCCTCAGAATTGTCGGCCAGTTTTTTTTTTTTCCCTCCGTGCTTGAGCTTCGCTTTACAAAAATTTGCACGGCCTGCGGAGCAATCAGCAGAAATTCAATCATCTGTTTTTGTGTAGAAGGGCCAAGTTATTACAATCAGAGCTGCTTAAACCCTCGACTCCTTCTTTTCACTCCGCTGAAATTGTTTGACAATTTTGTACTTCAGTTTTTCCATTTAAATCTGCCTATTTTGGCCTTGAACCCGCGATGCATTAAAAGGAACATGGTGATGCAGGACATTGTGTATCTGTCCTTAAAGCAGACTAATGTGTTGGATCTTTAGCTGGGGATGGCAATGGCCTTCTGGAGATGACAAAGGTCTGTTTGAGTTTCTCTCGTACAAAAGAGGTTCTTAAAGATATTTCCATTCAGAGTTGTACCCTCCAGCTCGAGGAGGTAAGTTTGCCAAACCACCAATGCTGTTTACAGCGACTGCCCTGTTTCTCCACTGTGTTAACAGCCTCTGTGAAATGTTCAACCACCCTCACTTCAGAGGAGGGTTATGGTGGTAATGTGTTCCGAGGGCCGGCAGTTCGTGTTTAGTTTTTGGTTGAACAAAAGTAAAGAAACGAAACTAAAGAAAACTGCCCCACCAAAGGCAATGAGACGATGTGTGTATTCATCCCAAACCATTTGGTTCGGTTTGGCCCTCGGCTTTTTTCACTTCGGAACGCCCAAACCAAATAATTACTGTCAAGTTAGCCGAACACATTCTAATTAGGTCTACATCTTGGCATGTGTGGAGCATACATTTAAAAATTTGAGTTCCGCCCCGACAGCTTTGGAAGTGGGACAGTTGTCTGCTTGCTATCCCATCCCAGTGTGAGCATCTTTGGTTTGATGAACGCAAGTGAGAAACCAGAACTGGGTTGAAGAGTGTCGGATGTCACTTCATCTCATGGTTTTCCAGCTACTTCCAGTTACTGCGACACTGGACAAAGAATGATGGACAGAAACTCCTTGCCGACTTAGTTTGCGTATTTGGAAGCTTAAAGAGTTTGCGACTGCAGAGGGGCTTGAACAAAGCTATGATGTCCCTTCACATTGTGTCCTTTATAAACGAGCACTCTCGCTCTCGGCTCTCTCCACCAATGGATAGACCTCGAGGGCTGTTTAACCCTTTAGAACGTGAAAATGAGATGAGCTTTGACTGCGTATGAGCAGAAATAGTGGAACTGAATATGCAAAGCTTAAACTGCACTGCTGGCTTTAATTTAAGTGCACTATAAATACACCATGCTGGTCTTAATAGACACATTTTTTGGCCCAATTTATGGTCAATGAACCACCATTTAATGTGTACTTTTTTCAACATGAATAATAAAACGCAGTATATTCTCTAATTTGCTTCTCCTGCTGTGCTGAAAATGTATCAAACCATGACCCCAAAAGTGATGCATGCACCGTGAACGCTGCTCCACCCCTGCAACAAAGGCATTCAGTTTTAAATGGAGAAAGCAGCACGTTCTTACGTAAGAATAACTGACAACAAATGAGCTTTAGATGGTAGAATAGGCATCACTTTATCAACACTTTTAGCCGTAGATTACGAGTCGTGTGCCTCAGCGGCTGGTTGGGGGGCTTATTTGCTTGACGTTACTTTGCCCATCCTTTCTGAACCTCTGACTCATGATTGGGACGTGCACATTTATTCCACATATTTATTATACGCTACTACGGGTAAGCTGACTCCTTTGGAAAGAGTTCTTTGGGTATGGCATTGTGACAGGCTTGGCTATGCCCCACTTACCTCCCACCCCCCACCCCTTGACCTCTTCATTAGATAAATAGGGCAGTCTATTCTCTGGCCTTCACTTGTGATGGACAACATATGGCTGTTTCCGATACCCACCGTGAGAAATGTGGAGACAAAAGCCTCCCTCTCCTTCCATTTCTCACAGTTTCCTCCCTTTTCTTGCTCCCCTAGCTTACTTCCCCCAAGAACCGAGCATTGTACGATATCGTATGCTGTGAGTGGTCCGCAGATGTAACAGAGGGTGGGACTCAGCAGATGCTGATTTTCCCCACTCGCCGTGTTGTTTTTCAGGAGGAAGTTAAATTGATTGGTCACACTTTGCACAAGGTCTGTGGTAATACATCCTCCTATGGCAACAATGCAGGACTGGATGCCATTTTTCTCAGACATATCTTCATGCATTCCTGTATGGATTTTGACACATTAAGGGAATTATTTGGCGTGTCAGGTCAATACCAGCTCCTCAACTGATGTTCTCACCACTCAAACTTCTGTGCTGTGTGGCTTCAATTTTGATTTCAAGTGTTATTGAGACTACAACTGCTGAGAGGATGACTAATTGGAAGGCTGGGAAAGAACTTAAAAAGAACAAGCTGGACGTTGCATCATCCACCATGTTGGAAAGCCAAGTTGTTTATACTTTTTCATAATGCCTGCACTTAGAGGTGGACTGTGAAGTGGCATGTAATAGTAAATCAGGTCAGTTGTAAGTTGGAAGCTGTTGGTGTCTTATTTCTTTATTCCTCTTAGTAGTAGGTTGTACAAGAATCCAGTGTAGGGCTGCAATTTATCATTGATTTCATTGTCAGTTAATCTAAAAAGAATTTTTACAATAGACTTAACTGATTGGTTGATGATTTATTCTTATTGTTATATGCTGAAAAAATCATTTGACATCATACAGATGAAGGCAACAAATGGTCACATTTATGAAGCTGAAAGCAATGAATATTTGTTGATTTTCCATGATAAATGCCTTCTCAATAATCACCAGAGCCACTGTTTGTCGATTTTCTGTTGGTCCACCATTTGTTTCAGCACACAAATCCAATATGGTATTTACTCTGAGAGGGCACTATAAAACTATGAGATTCTACCAGTAGAAAAGAGCTTTCCACGGCCGAAGCTTCATTTTGAGTAAATTCTGTCTTTTAACAGAGAAGACGAAAACACAATCACAGCTTGGCCTAATTCAGTTAAACCTACCTTAGAAGGAAATACTAACTTGATACTGTTGAATGGCTGAAAAATCATGGAAACAAACAACTTTGGCCTGGATGTTATGATGTGACTGAAAGCTTAGCAAAAAAACATTTCATCAGCACTTCTGTCTCCTTACTGTATGTGCACTAGTGCAGGCGGACAGGCAATCCATCAGCAAGCAAATATAGTATGTGTCACTGAGAAAAGTACTCCAAGAGCAGAGTGAGTGCCACACACATCCATATATTTAATGTCCATATGTGGTGGCTGGTCTCCCTGGCTTGAAATTCAAAACCTTGGGTTTCCTCCCGAGCACAACATGTCACGGTGAAAGCATTTTACGCTACAAGCATTTCGCTGTTGCTGCATGCATTTTTAATTTTAGTGTTTTGTGGAAATAAAACCCAAGCGTACCTGTTATCACACGTGGGGCGGAGAAGGTTATGTGTCCGGTGTCAGCACGATTAAAAAAAACTGCTTCTCCATTTTGCCTGAAACTTTGTAGCACGTAGCATTTTTACATTTTACAGTGTCCCAACTTCTTTGGAAATGCGGCCATAGTAGCATCTTTGGTTGTTTTTTCTCTGGAATGTGTCACATCTTTCAGAGTAGGATGAGACTTTAAAGGGGGTGGCATCTAAAAAAAAATCAAATTGATATTCAGCTGGCTTCACTAAGACAGCACATTACCAAATGAGGCTTATGCTTATTGTTAGATTAGAAGTGCTTTCTGAGAGACGGTTTGTGCCCTCCTCCTTTGGAGCTCATTTGGTAGGCAGGCTGACAGTTTTGAAAGAACAGGCCTAAGGGAATGCAGCGCACACGTCTGATGTCGTATCTCCTTGGTCCAGCACTTGTTCTTTTGGAGCTCTGCTGAACCAATCCTGCTCCTCATACTTACCGGACCCTCAGGCCCCGCTTTGATCTCCCTTAACAACCAAGACAGCAGTTCAAGCATCTTGTTATATTTGACTGTTTAATCCATCAAATGCGTTTGTCTCAGCAATAGGCTAATGAACATCTCTATCTAGGCCTCGCTGCCGTTGAATAGCTCCTGTGATAACAAGTTTATGTCGGATAGACTTGCGTGAAATTTAAAAAGGATAATTGCTTGTTCCTGCAAATTGCCAGTGTCCTAGTATTGTTAAGTTTGACACTTATTTTCCAACCCCTCACTAAAATCCCATGACTTTGCACGGAGAAAAGCACACTCCAGCCATCACATCCAGCCTGGAATTCTGATGCTGTGTTCTCTGCTGTTGGTTGTTTGGCAATGTTTTATACAATTTTAGTAGAGCATAGGATTTAGACCCCTGAATCAGCCTTTTAGGATGTGTCCTTCTGCTTGCACGTCCAATACAATCTACTGTATCAGCCCCCCTGTGGCTAAAATGCCAAGCCACTAAGCAAAATGTCTCAGCTAATTAGGAGCTTTAGAGCAAAGCTGTAGAAATGAATCATACGAGTAACTTTTTCTGTCTTCTTATGCTTTCTTTTTTTTCCAGACCTAATGTATCCCATCTTATATTTTGGCTGTACATTGGTGACAAATCTGTGATTGGCAATTTCCCCATCTTACTGCAGTTATTTAATTTGCTGTGTTAAAAATCATCTGCACAAATGCATGTTTTTAATACAGCTGACCTCAGCAACTCTGTATTAATCAAACGGACTCCAAATAATTTTCATTTTAATGTTAAGTGATTTTCAAATTAACATGAATTGCTGCCAATCAAGCAGAATCTTGATGCAGTCAGTCTTCAGCTCGTCAGACTAAAGCATCTGAGCTGGCTTGCTCAGTTTACATAGTCAGTTTTTGGACATACTGACATCAGCGTTTGATTTCCTGTTGTGGAGATTTGCTTACGTGTCAGGATTTGCCTCAGACTTTGTCGGGGAAAAAAAGCTCGCACAGATTTGATTATTGGTACAGTTGGGTGCATTTGTAACAGATTCTTTTCTTTCCCATGCTTCTGTAGTAAAATCCCACTGGGAGCTATAGATTATTGCAACTAATACAATTTCTACGCTTTTCCAGGTCTGTTTCAACTGCTGACAGACATTTGCTGGTTTGTGTTCTCAGTGGTGCTGCTCCCAGATGCTCAGTACATCTGATCTGTGTTTCATAGCCATTTACACTGTTCACACAGACACTTGATGAGTTTTTATTTATTTATTTTTTCTCAGATTTTACAAAGAACCTTCAATTAACTCTGAACTATTTTTGAATCTTTCGGCGTGGGGGGGCTTCTTTCGTAGACGAGGATGTATCCTGTTCATGAGGATGTATGGACTATCACGAGGCTTGTCAGTTTTCATTTGGATTTTTCACGCCAAGCACTCTGGTGACGCAAACTAACTGGCTCTCCTTGAGAGTATCTTGTGCATGTCAGTCTGTATTGTTGATGCAGAGAACCATGTAGAAAGGATACGCCTCAGGGATGTCGGTCTGTAAGTAGGAAAACCTCCGTAGCCCCTCTTTCCTAACCTTTTTGAACCCAATAAAGATTCACCAGGCCTTTACATGCTTTCTCACCAATGTCGAGTGTTACACCTGGATCCTGATGCCAATTCTGACACTTAAAATCAGGTACAAGTACATTTTTTGTCAAGTACAAATCTGATACCGGTGCTCCTTTCTCTTTTATTTTACAATATGCTTATCTCTACTTTTGGCTTGGTTGGGATCATTCTTTCAACACAAGGCTTTAACTACTCACTCACTACTGTAGGTGAAGATGAAAATCTTTTTAGGTTTGTTCAAATTTTAAGGCTGCAACTAACATTTTCACCATCAATTAAACTGTCAGTCATTTTTTTTCATTATTTCTTGATTCATTGTTTAGTCTATAAAATGCCAGACAGTAGTTCAAAACAAATTCCCAATATCTAAAGTAGCATCGTCACACTTATTCTTTTGTCCAAAACCCAAAGACAGTCAATTCACAATGATATAGATGAGAGGTGTGTCACAATGTTGGCATTTGAGAAGCTTGAACCAGCGAATGTTTCCGTGATGAATTAAAAGATTTCTTATTCATGGGACCTGCTGATGATGCATTACCACCACACTGATGAGGAAACAGAATATAATATTCTCATTTGACTGCTATTGAATCACCTTAATTAGGTCTGTTTTGCTGCTGATACAGTAGCATCAGGGCCTATAATTTTAGTTTTTCACTGCTGACCAGAGATCAGCTTAGATGAAACTGTGGAGGGTTAAAGGCCTCTCTCCTCACTGCAGACTTTCCCAGCTGGCATTCAGAGCAGGTTTGGCTCATGCTGCCCTCTAATATACAGAATATAATACCCCTGTTAGCAGCTTTCAGTGTGTGTCAAGTGCCCATTAAATTTAGGCTTGACACTAAGCTTGGTGTGGCTGGTTTGTATGCATATGATGCTGCTACTTATAATTTCAATGTGGAGACCTGTTTCTTAGGCTTCACGATATCCTTAAATTATGTTATGATAGTTAATATTATAAGGTAGCATTGGAAGAGCATGATCTAGTTGAGTTGAGTCTGCGTACTTTGATACGCAGGATTTGATTCCTGGTAAATGAAGATATCTCTGTCCTCCATAGCCTCCTTGCATGACTGTGATCCTTTACCCCCTTTCCTCCGTTATAGTTTGCATACAAGTTTGATAAACCTGACACCAGGAGATGGATTTCCCAGCCAACCTAGCTCTGAAGTAATGGGAATCCAGAGCGTAACAAATGGTGGTGCCAGTACAGAGCTGGCTCCACTGGGTGTGCAGGTGGTCCTCCATTCCCCTTGTCAAACCCCCCACTGCTCCCCCAAAGTGGCCATGGAGACTCGAGCAAGATTATTTTGGAGTTCAGGTTAGAGACCAGCTCTTTCACTCCCCATTAGTCACACTCCAATTTCTGTGATGGGAGTTTTTTTTACTCTCCCTTCACATTTTGTAAATGTATACACAGCGTTTCCCCCTCAGACTTGAAAGGTCACAGCATGTTTTTGTAATTTCTTGTCTGCTCTGATTATTTTCATCTTAACTGGGGTGCTGTGCCTGTGGAAAGCTGATGTCATTTAGGCTGTACATTTGGAAATTATAGTGTGGTCTCGTTTTGACATAAATGATGAATAAAAGGTCTGCAGTGGAGTTAACAGGAAATGTTCTTTCATTTCAAGTCAAGGAGTTCAAAGGATTTCCCCTTAGACTGGATCTTGGTTTTCTTGCAAATCTAGGCCCTCCCTGAGCCAATAATGCGTATTGATTGGATTTTACTGGTCTGTTTGCACTTGCAAATGGATGCCTGTGTGTTATTTTGCCCAGGAATTTGTGTCTGTCAGCATATTAAGAAAGGAGACTGTGGATTTTTTAAAGTCACTAAGCTATATATGATAAAAAACGTACACGTAGGAAAATCCACAAATCTAGGCTCTAAGCACCCCGAAGTCAACCTGCTGATGCTGCATGCTGTCAAATGGCAGACTGAAGGGGAAAGAAGTTCAGTCTGTAAATAAATGCATTAAACTCACGTGACACCCTTAATTGCTGGGGTTTGTTGTGGCTGACCAACCTTCTACTGAAACTTGAGTCACATTTTGCCCCAGAGACTATTCTCATTCCCCCACTTGTGATCTTAGTTAATGTTAAGCTACTTGATTTCAAAGGCGAATTTGGTTTAGGATATGTGACATATAGACTAATTTGCATCGTCACTTAAGGGACACAAGGTTAGTCTAATTCAGCAGTGAACATATTTTGCTGCCACGATGGCTTGTCTGCCCACAAGTATTGGCCATCTGGTCACACAATTTCTAAACCTCTCCCCAGGAAAATTAGGCGTAGGGTTTCCAGAGCGGTTATTTTCCCAGAGAATAAGTTTTTATCACCACAGTAATTCACAGGGGGTGGACACAATAACATAAACACCTGGACGGTGTAATGGAATCTGATACAATAGCCCTGAAATGTATACTATTTGTGTGAAAGTTATAATGTTCTGTTTTAGTTTGTGCTATTCAAGGCTCTAAGTCTGTTTTGTTTTTTCATCATACTGAAGGATGTTCATGTTATTTTTGTTTGCGGGGTAAGGACAATGTAGCACAATGATAGCATTTACTGCAAGGATGTTGTATTTGTTTGCATTACGTTATTATGTACTTGAGGACCTTTAGAAACTTTTAAAATGTTCTGCTCTTCCTGAAGCATTGCGCTGTTTTCCCCACTGATCCCCTCAAGCGTTAACCTAACAGCCTAAATGTGGATTAAAGGGAAAACCTTTCACAGTGGATGTTATACTGTAAGATGTTACAGACAGCACTGTGCTGTCATAGTTACACTTGCATTTTCTTAAACAAATCAACATTGTGCCATGGCCTGGCTTGTATTCTCATTAAATGAGAGTTTTTGCATTAAGAATATCACGTAAAATGACAGATGTGATCATAGATCCATACACAGAATTCACATGTAAGTCAGTCAGACATGTTTCACCTTCGCCACATCTAAACACAAAGGTCACATTGAAAAGACAAGTGTAACGCTGGCCGTTCACACATAGT
Organism: Chaetodon trifascialis; assembly: GCF_039877785.1. Classification (NCBI taxonomy): domain Eukaryota; kingdom Metazoa; phylum Chordata; class Actinopteri; order Chaetodontiformes; family Chaetodontidae; genus Chaetodon; species Chaetodon trifascialis. The sequence goes on from NC_092066.1 coordinate 7,364,057, forward strand.
GACAGTGAGGTGGCATTTGTCCACTGCAGTGCTGTTCCTAATATTGTCAGAGATATAACTGGAGTGGCAAAACTCATTACAGAGATCAGAAGTGATCTGAACATTTTCCTAGCGGGGAGCCTCTTCGTAGGTGAACACCAGGCGAAACGCATCAGGAGATGCTGGAGGAAATTACATCACGGTTCACCTACCGCTTCAGTCGGGGGCTGTCCGATGGGATCAGCTGCATGGCTCAGAGCAGAGAGATCGACTTGTGGAATGAGCAGGGGCCAAACCTTTTTTTTTTTTTTTTTTTTTTGACGGTCCAACTTTAAGTACTGCAGCACCTCTTAAAGTCTGCTCTGTGGTCATGATGGCATGCTGCGTTTACTGGGTAGCAATACCCACAGCGTGACCTGCAGTATGGCTTTGACCTCATCCTGAAATATTTGATCGCTGTAGGAAGTGAGTGTTGTTTTGGGATGCTTCAGTCTTACTAACATGGTGGCCCTGTCAATGCCATGCTAGTGGGTCAGACAGTTGGGAGCCTAAATGGAATTTAGTAACTCTAGGAATGTTCTTCCCTTTGCCGCACCCTGTGCAAACACCCATGATAAGAACAAATTCAACATATTTAGCTTTAGATAATGAAGAAAAACCCTTAACATGTTATTTTTGTGGTGCACTTTTAGTCCTCAGGAGTTGGCATTAAATGAGTGGTAGAATAAAGGCAGAATAAGTTAAAGAATAGCTAGAATTAAAAAAAAAAAAAAAAAAAGCTGTGTGAACATGGTTTGGAGTCTTTCTTTCTAAAGAAGAGCTAGCTCGCTCTTTACATTTCCGATTCGTGTTGCTGATCACATCCTCGAAGTCAGCGCTTGGTTTTGCCGTCACCTGATTCGCTGGCGTCTGAGAGCGACCTGACAGTTGGCCCGACTTGACTGTCACACTCCCAGAGGTCTTCGTAGGCGTAGACATCGAGCTCCAGGCAAGAGGAGGCAAAAATATAAGGAAGACGCTCTGTGGAAACACTTTCTCTGCTTTTTGATGCGGTGACAAATTCGCCAATGAAATGATGAAAAATCGATTGAATATTAGAAGGTGGAATTGCCTCAGGCACATTTAGAAATGGAAGCCTTTATATATGCTATATAGGTATGCGTTTATGGAGCTTGGTGGTTGCAGTTGACTGGGATGTGCAGGTATTTTCCACAATCTAGGTCTTCACAGGTGTATCTGTGTCTGAGGTACAGTGTTTTCTTTCTTTTTTCTTATTCCTTTCTCTTTTTTTTTTTTCTTTTTGTTCCCATCTCAAAGAGCACTGCACTTTAGCACTTCCACATTCACCATCAAGAGGTAAAAATGGCACTGAGAGCTCTGGACTGTTTGAAAAATTGTGCTTTGCCCCTGCAGCACTTAAGCTCAGGCCTTTGTCATTATTAGCTTGCTCTTTTAGCCACATAGTCTTCTTTTTCAACGATAGAGACCGATGCCCTGAACTCAGTTTGCCTGATCTGCCATGTGCCAGAAATCCTAGAGATAAGTAATAGAAGGTGTAACACTTAAAAGGCTAAATGAAGTTGAATGGGAGGAAAGGGAAATGACTGGCTTTCTTCTCCATTAGCACTCAAATTAATCCACTCATTTCTTCGCTATAAATTTATGAGGCACTGATGCTATTATAGGAAGTTTTATGTTGAATATTTCATTTCCTTAATTATTTTGGGCTAGCTTTCTAGTCAGTCAGTTGAAGTCCATTTGTTACTCCCCGCTATGAATGGTTAATGAAGAGAAAAGCACTGAGAATTCCTTTAAAACTGTGTGACAGGCTGAGGTTACTGTTTAGCTTCGGTCAGTTATTTATTTATTGGGTGTCTTCTAAAACTCTATATAATCCAATTGCAGGAAATCATCAGCTAATGCTAGTCATTTAATATCTCTTAACTACAGAGAATGCAGTCTTAACCATTGACTTTGGATTTATAAGATCGCAATAAGAAGGCACTTTAAACTCTCAGTTCTTTGTTTTAATCATGTTTTTCTTCTAACCTTGGATACTAAACAGTAATTTCCATACAAAACATCTTGTGATGTTAGTTTCTTTTTGCTGTGATGTGTTCACTGTTTTGGTCAACAGAGGGCCCTTATCTTTCGCTGTGAGTCAGGCCATTGTTGAAGAGAAGGACCCTGCAAATGCAAAATGGCATGAGTGATGGATTACTCTTTTATTTGGCAGGCTTTTCATCTGTTGAAATGGGGTGTGTGTTCGTGCATGTGCACGTCTGTGTTTGGGACAAACGGGGGAATTTTTATGTGCAGCATATTTTTAGGCTTGTTCCACACATTTGGAAGCACGTAACTGATGCTGATGCTGCTGAAATTAAATAAATGTATCAGTGTGAAACGTTAAAAACTGTTTTACTGCAGCTCAGCTCATACTTCCAAAGTCTCAAAGTCTATTGGTTATATTAACATTTAGTGACTATATGGGGGAAGCAAAAGATGTGATACAGCCTACACATTAATTTCATGTTGTGATATCATGTATATGTACGTACATATATTTTTGAGATGCAACATGTTAGCATTATCATGTAACATTGATATATATATATTTACACAGCTCAAGCCATAAGTGCTGAGGCCATTATCAGTTTTCCATGCAAGCGGCTAAGTCGTAATTTGTGGTTTATTTCCTTTTAGCAGTGGAAGCAGCCTTCTCCAATAGAGGGAATAATTTCATATCCCCGTCCTTTTGATTTCAGCACAGTGATGCACTGTGGTGCAGAGCTTGGGGAGATTTCCTAATGAGAGCTATTAGCAATGCTGAAGTTGATTTGTGTTTTTGAATTCATCCTTTGTGTCCGACTTGTTTTTCCCTGTATGCCGATGGGAAATTATTAGACTGATAAAATGCTTTATTTGGACACCATCAGTTAGGTCTGTGGAGTCCAGAGAAACATGAGAGGCACCACACAGAATCGCATGTGTTTTGTCGAACATATGGACATTGAACATACAGGAAGCTTGGAGTGTATTTGAAAACCAGCTGACACTTTTCACTGCAGCAGTCAGGCGACTTATCTTCATGAGTGCTCGCACCTTATCCTCTGCGTGAGGCAGAAATATATTGAGGGAGAGCATCTGGAAGGCTGTCTTGTCAGAGACAAAGTATAGCCTCCTCAGGTTGGGAGAGACTACTCTGTGGGGCTTTTATTAGGAACCTCTCACTGAAAGTTTTTCAGATGTATCAAAATCGCCTCAGTACGCTGAGCTTACTCCATCCAAGATAGTGCAGAAAGCACTGGCCCCTGTTTGGATTCTATCCTCGACCTATTCTTTTATACATTTGATGCTGGTTTCTAAGCCATATCTGCACTGATTTAAGCCTTCATCTCAATGGCAATTTCCAATTTAGAGGAAAAACGCACTTCAAAAAGGACTTTGCGTGGTGCCGTTAATCTCTGTACAATTTTTGCTTGGATGGTGATATTCCTTCTTCACTTAAGATGAATGGACAAATGTAAATGACAGTGTTTTGTAGCAGGCAATTTCTAACGTGAGACAAAGACAAGGTTTGAAGACATTCAGGGAGAAATATATCAGAAAAGAAGCCGAGATATCAGTTTCCCCACTGACAATAACATCGCAAAAAACACAGTGCATTGTAGAAACAGCTTGCATCTTTGCAGATCTGTTGACAGTAGCCTGTGAAATGTAATACTGCTGAACAGCTGGTCACAGCATAGCACAGCACAGCACTGCATAGCACAGCACAGCATTGCTCTTTCTCCACACCATCTTTCCCTTGATTGGAGAACTAACTAAGCTGCTTTTGCTTTCACTCTCTCCCTCTACACAAAGGCGAGACGTCTTCCAACATCCTTTCGTATCCTTTTAGCATACTTGAAGGAAATTGATGAATTAGAGTTTTGTTGCGTATCAGTGCTGAGGTGGCCGCCTGTTCCAAAAGTACACCTGACAGTAATCTCAGTGGAATGATCATCGATCAAAAAGACAAATAGAGGTCTGAAAATTAGACCAGGAGGGAGACATATTCAGGTGAGAAACGAAGTGAATTGAACTGAGCAGGCTTTAGAGACTAGCAGATGACATTGAAGGTCACCCGCTAAGACACGTTTGGATAAATGGAGCCAACATCCATATCATTGATTGCCAACTTACCCTTTGAAGTTGCACAGAGTTGCATTGTGCCCCTTGTCTTGCATGCTGTTTTTGACCCTGCTGTACGCCTTGCCACCCACAGGCGATCTCCTCAGCGCCAGAGCAGCGACTGTTACTCCCCCAGAGGACTGTGCGAAAATTACATATGCAAGATGAAACACTAAAAATGATGCTACGTCACTTGGGCTCACTCTCGCCTCTCACAAACATAACCTCCCGCCGTATTGCATATTTCACCTCAAAGCGACATTTCTGAGCCACCCGCCTCTTTGTTTTCATTGCCACCCCCGTACCCCTCACTGAGAGCAGAATGCAAGGAAGTCAGTCTCCGGAGAGGTTCAGGGAGCGCAGGGGGCCAGAGGGTGGAGAGGGGGCACAGTGCTGTAAAGTGCCTCAATGTCGCTTCATTTCCCCATTTTAATTGGGCTATCTAAATGCACCCCCGGTTTGTCAATACCCGCCAGGGTCCCAGATAAAAATGATTTGTCTCATGCATTCGGTGGCACGCTCTGCTGTTCTCCTTAGAGAGCGTGCCCCGCCAGTTGTCAGCAGCAGAGTGTAATGGAGAGCGGTCGTTGTTTTCGGTTTTCAACGAGTAGCAGGAAAATAAGTGCCTTCCTCCATCAGTTCCACTGGTCTTGTCTTAGTCTTATTTCTTTTTTCCGTACTCTCATTCCGTCTGTAGGTAATAAGTCAATATAAGCCTGCAGACACACCCACCTCCGTAGACACGACGCCGCACAGGCCAGGGCGCACATGCACAAATTCACATGCTTTACACACATAGACACGTCTGCACAGGCACGTATAGACGCAGGCACTCACTGAAGGTCGGTCAACACGGCGGGGCCAATCTTATCTGTGTTTTTATGTGCTCTTGTTTCCCGCTGTCCTTGTCTTTTTCACACCTCCTGTCGCCATGTGCCATCACCTCCCCTCTCAGCACTGGAGCCAGCGTTATCTGCAGACAGTCCTGAGAAAAATTCAGGGCCAGACTTGTGCCCTTGGTGTTTGGACTGTTGAGCAAAAGTGTGATGCTCCACGATGTTGGACATTTTCATTCATTTTTGTGTGCCTCAGAGATACAGAACTTTGCATGGTAAAGATAACAGTTTTGTACTTAAGTGCCCACTCTGCAAATGCTGCTTATCTTAACTGATGTATGATAAACATAATGTGAAGAAAATGATACATAATTAGATGTAATCACATGTATAGCTTCCACATGCTTCCTGTGTAGCTGAAGTTATCCATGTGACTTATCTTGTCCTAGATCACAGGCTGAGGTTAAATGTCACATTGATAATTTGCAAGTAACCTTAACTCTTGTTTGCAAGTAATAATATGATCCATGTATGTGACATAGATACCATCAGGACTGCAATCTGGAGGTGAATTAGCTAACAAACAGACGTCAGTAGCCAAGCCTCAGTAAATTGTGAATTGGGCTGGGAATTCTAAGCTAACAGGTGTTGCCCAGCTGTGCTTTTGGACGTGATGACATAGTGCTAGTCTTAAGAGCCCATCAGCAGCAGCACGCTGACTTTCACAGTTCAGTGTTTACGACACAGGTCAGCATTTTTTCACTGGCATGCAGCCAGAATTGAGCTTATCAGTGACCCCTCTGAATGGGGAGATAAAGCACATCTGTTGTGTATTTCCATTTTCAGAATGTTTTGCTTTAGATGGTAGTTGATAATATGTTAATGTGGTTTTAGGTAATTATACGCTGCAGTGTTTCAAAATGCAGTAAGTACAGTATTTTCTCGTTATGATAGACATCAGGTATTCAGTCTCAGTACTCTTCTGACCTTAGACCAAGAAAGTGATTTTCTTACCTCGAAGCTGAACCTTGTTAAAATGTTTTGGCAGACTTGTTACATTGGACAGACAGTAATATTGATAAAGCCCAGGGCTGATGTGATTCATCCCATCCTGCGGCAGCCAGCACAGTTTCCCATCAATGATGGCTGTTGCTGCCACTGAGGAGCTGAGGTGTCAGGCTTGATCCAGGTGTTCTTCCCCAATAACCCCAGAGCTGCACAGCAGATTTAGTACATGCAATAACTCACAAAATAAAGCTGGAAAAGCCAGGAAAAGACAAACAAAAACATTGATTTCATAAAATCAAGCTTTCCCTAAAATCTCTTCGCAGGGTGCTGTTAGCAGACTGGTGCGAGTCAGGGAGGGGCTGGCTTCTTCAGACTGAAGAGGTTGTCAACCTTTTTTTTCCACTCAATGAAATGAGCGGGGGATGGGTGGTTGTCACAATGTTATAAATTCTCAGACTTGGTAGGGGGTGTTTCCAACTCTATTCAAGATCTTGGGGGGTGGGGCAAAAGATAAGTCCTAAAACTGCCTGAGCCACAGAACCTCACTCGAGGCCCCAGTTTTAATCTCGCATAGACGGTTACTGCTGTAGTCCATCTGTGTTTTGAGTTTTACATTGCGCTAAAATGAGATTACACCCTAGATGAAATGGCCCATGTTATGCAGCTGACACACAACACTACATTACCGTAGCTCACAATTAATTTTCTCTCCCACTCTGCGGTTAAGACTAGCAGCCAATCTAATCTTTACTTCTACCTTTTACCACTGTGAGCTGTTCAGCGATTTGATCTCAGATGAATGTGACTTTTGAGTTGGCAGAGTCTTTACACCCACAAAAATACTTCTCCTCCTCTCCTCAGGGGTGTGTGGGTGTAATAATTATTCTCCAGAAGGTTCCTTCAAACTCTCATGAATTTGTAAGGAATGAGAGGTTTCCAAAAAGTCCAGATTGGTTGCTCTCCTTCTTGCACATAGTTGTGATGTAAATTTGAGGGAGTTTTTGTCCTTGTTCGATGTTTGTGATCCGATTTTAATTAGTAAGATTATTGCTGCACAGACAGCTAGAGAATATTCGTACAGCCCAGTTCACACATGCAGTCGATCCCTGAGATGTTCAGGGACGTTTCCTGCATGGAGTCATGTGTGAATGGGAGCAGGGATGGATACTCTGGGAAATCTATACAACCAATTTCTCCACCTCAAGACCGAGTAAAATTGCACTGAGACTGTGCTGTGAATGAAAGAATTAACAGGGACAAACAAGTAAAGGAATGAAGGTTCAGTAGGTAACTTTTATAAAACTAACTTTTTAGCATCTTTGCTGTAACTCCAGGTTGTCAAATACCAATGCTTTTTGTTGGTATCTTACATGAAGAGACATCTTCTGCGGCGTACACGTACATCTGGCCTTGCCCCAGCTTTGTTGTCTTCTGATGGCAGTTGGCATCCACAAGTGTTGCATTACCGCCACTTGCTGGTCTGTCCATTGTACCATCTATTCCAGCTTTATCGTGGTATCAAGGACAGAAATGTTTCTGAATGGTGCTGCCTGTCTGAAAAGTAAAAATCACCAGTGATGCCTCGCAGCTCATCCCAGGAATTTACCGGGAACAGCATGTGAAAGACGCTTAAGTCAGGCTGTACAAATTGAATTACTTTTTAATCAGATGACCCACATCCCAGTTCTAAACTACAAGGAAAGTTGAAGATAAAACAATTCTTTTTCTTGCTGAAAAGTCGGTTGTGTGCACAGATCTGCAGCCTCCAGTAAAATCAGACTGTCTCCCATTGTTAGCAACAAAGAGAAATGTAGAACACATTGCTGTTTGCCATTTCCTTCAGCAGAGTTTAAGCCTAGAAGACATTCAACATTGCTGCTTTTAGTGTAAACCCTCATACATGCTTTTAAGAACCTAGCTCTGAATATCTTTTGTTGTGTGTTGTACTGTATCAGAAGTGCTGCCCTGTTTAGATTAATAGGAATTCACCAGCCAACGCTATTGTAATTCTTAGTTTATTTTCCCTTTCAGAAAGTACTAACATATTATGATGTATTTTGTAATGTATAATTTAATTGTTAATGCAACACAGTATTATATATGGCTTCATCTAAAAACATTTGTCTCGGACCGGGTCATGGCTTGCAGCGTCAGCAGTGCCACTGAGATATATATATAAAAAAAACATCATTACGTCGAGGGCGAAACATTGTTGAAGCATTGCTGGATGAGTCAAGTTACAGTCCACACAGTATTATTGGGATAAATGAGCAAACCTCTCCCCAAGGTCCCGAGGCTCTGTGATCTATTAAGGCGCTGTCGTCTCGGATGGTGAATCTCAGAGAGCGAGGGAATTTTTGGGGGAAGAGAATGGTTGTGCTGACATCCTCTCTCAGTGCAATCCCTTGTCCTTGTAGGACGGAAGAGAAAAACAGCACCAGAGGCTGACTTGGCTGTTCCTCTGAGCTCTGTCATAAATCCAACTGAACATTTCTGAACATCTGTTGTGGATGATTAGCTCCATGGCTAGCAGAGTTTGACCGGAGGGAGTGAGAACCAGTGTGTTGGGGAGTTGTGTGTGTGTGTATATATTCAAAGCTTTGCTGATTTAAGAATGAGGATTTTGCATATTTATTTTCTTTCTTCTTCTTCTTTTTTTTAAGCAAGGGATAGAGAGCCAAATTACTTTCTGAAACCAATTCATTATCCACAAAATATGTTACTGGACATGTTATATTGGCACAGTCCCCTGAGAATGCTTGTTTGTTTCAAGGTCACACTTTGTTAACCCCTAATTGATTTTGAAATACATGCAGGACTTTCATTCAAATGTAGAATTCTGGATGTCGGACATGCCAGCTAGCCTGCTTTTTTCAGTCCACCTCAGAATGAGCCTGCAGCTGCAGCCTCACATTCTCTCCCTGGAAGGTGTTCAATAGAGAAGCAATAATGGAGTCTCTAAGCTGCAGGAATACACAACATCACGTGTACTCCTACCTCAAGCCTTTTTTTTTCTGCATGCAGGTGCACTGCAAAATTGATTGTCATTGGTCGAGGTTCAAAAAGGTAAGGCCCCGCAGCCTCCTCCCTCTTCACATTGAAATTTGACACCAGTGACATCACATGGTGGGTTTGGCTTCTCCCAGGCAGTCCCTGAACACCCGCTCAGTGTGTGAACAAGCTCTGCCTCAGAAGGATCTCTCCCCAAGCCACATTGCTCTGTAGCCACAGCTGGAAACGTATTGCCGGAGAGCCAAAAAGACAGTTCTTCTGGTTTCATGAAACGCCGCGAACGGAATAACTGAGCAGGAGTTGGAGACTGCTTGCTCACGCACACCTTTTCATAAGACATCATTCAGGGATAATCTTTTGTGGATACTGCTGGATTTTCTTTTCAAGGGTTTTGGATACTCTCTCTCTGGAAGGAAGGAATAAGGAATAAACAGAAATTAATTCTAAGTGGACCTAACTGACATGCATGGGTAAGTGAATTTTGGACCACGTAATTAAGTTAAGAAAAGTCAAACGTTGTCAGTGATGAAAACAGAAGTTATGACTTCTTAAAAACACACGAGGCACAGTTTTTTTTAAAGTGGCCGGGCTGTCTGAGACTCTGAACTTTATTCGTCTGTATACCCGTGTGGCAGGATGTTATTTTTCATCTTGCTTTATACCTTTTACAAGTTGCGTCTTATGATAAAAGTAACAAAATAAGTTGATGTGTTACACTTCAATGGTCAGGTATTTTCTTACTATTCTTTTGTCCCCGTTTCTTTTGTCCTTGCTCACTCTTGCTTGTTAAGCCAAAACAATAGTTTAACCTCGTCTTGGCTTAGCTCTATTGGCTGGCTCTCTGGCAAATTGCCCTGTCTGGTGCAAGCCCTCCCCTACGTATTCAGAGGACTTTGAATAGAAGGGCCATAGAATGTCCCCTAGCTACCGCTGCTAAGGTGAGGCACCCTGCCGTTCTACTGCATTAGGCCTACACTGAGGCCAAACAACCTGTTTTTCCAGTTGTCTTTATCTCCCTGGGCAATCTGGAGGGTTAAGTTTCAGCGACAAGAATTCCAGTTAGAAGGAGCCACTGGAAGGCTTTGAAATCCCAGATAATTTTAGAGGAGAACTTTTGGAAGTCACAAATTATAATTTTTGGAAAATGTTTGGGCTTGGCTTTCATTAAAGTATAACCTGTAATGCGTGCGTCTTAGTGTGATTTAGAGGGTTTAAGCTTTGCTCTTACTGTGATTATCAGCTATATCTTAGTTGAAAGACATTTTTGGGAAAGACTGATTAAAGACACATGAAAACCTTTTGTACCTTTGTGTCTTCATTTCAACAAAGAATAAGCAGCTCTAAATGTTCCCTTCAGCTGTAATTACGCCTTAAATCTTTTGTTTCTTTTTTTATTACAACATAAAACTTTCATACGCCTGTATGAGAAACTTTTGGACTGAGTTCATCTTGTTCTTGGTCACAATAAATGTGGCAGTTTTTGCACAATAAGTTTGTTGCTCAATAGAAGGAGCTGGTGTCAGTGGGAAAATGCCCTTTTTGCAACTTGCTCTTTTGCATTAACGCAGGCTTAAGCTTTCAAAGAAAAAAGTGAAGACAACATGTCTGTCTCGTTTTCTTTGGCCTTTGAAACAGCTAGACTTCCCATCGGTCTGACTCACTGCAGTGTTTTCTTTCGTCGTCGTACCAAAGCCAAGCTTGCTTTTTATTATTTATAGTTTATTTTTCTCTTGTTTGTTAATGATTCAGGAGTACAACCCTCTGTGTACAACTCATCCCTGTTAGTCTTGACTTGAGTGGTAACCCAGGCTTGATTAAAAAATGACCTTGAGGCAAAACTCAAGACAGACACTTGTAAAAAGGTCTCAGTAGCATAAACAAACAAGACAAAAACTGTCAGCCCTGGTCATTTGTTCAAACAAAGCCAACTCCCGTCCACGCCGGATGACCTGTGGGTCGTCCTCCTTCACCTCCGCCATGCCACCACTGACCCTTCATTCCACTTTTACAACTTAATTCACTCACTGTGTTACCAGTGATGCATCGGAGAAACATGTAGGAAGTGACCTGAGGAAGTAGCTATGATCATTTGTATACCACTGCTCCTTATTAGATTTCCTGACCAAACACGCAAAATATCCTGCACTTAAATGCCTCCCTTAGCTGCCGTCTGTCTTTGAATACATTACTCTGTTTGGAACACTCAATCACTCAATGTCTCTCCCCATTGGATTCCTCAAAAGTAATTATGGGCTGAGCATATGGATTTTTCCATAGAACTTGATTTCTCATCATCCATGAATTGGATGATGTGTAATGGCCTGTTATCGCATGATGGATCTGCTTCGTTACTCTAGTCCCAGTTGGCACATGAAAGAGGTTGCTTACAATCACAGATCAATCGGCAGACCTTTGTTTATGACACATGCTGTCGGTAGATAGAACATCTAGCAGCTTTTATCAGGTCAAATCTTTGGTGCTGCAGCTGAAATGTAGAATCACCGGTCTCAGACTTGGAAATGCCAGCTGAGGAAAGTTTCTCATTTGTTTTCGTGTCAGGAAGTGTTGCCGGATGGTGACAAGGTCATGAGCAGTTGTTTTATGATGACAAGGCCTAATTGTCAATCCCCTGATCTGTACGGAGTAAGATGTTTACGCAGCCAGCGGTGAGTGTGCAAGATATGTCTTGCGTAATGCGCGGTGTCAATCAGCGGCCACCGCTCCTGTGATGTGTTTGCTGTGTTGATCGTCACTTTTTGGTCTCAGTTGTGACACTTCTTTCTTGCAGACAGTCGCTCATTCACTGTGACAGGTGCTGAGGAGAAGTTTTAGAAAAAAGGGCTTCTTTATCACCAAATTCACCAGTGTTTTGACAAGAACTCTTTTCCTCAGCTGCCCCAAGCAGAGAGCTCGTTTGATTGAACTAGGCCTGTCTATGCTTTGACATCTACACAGGCTTGCTAAACACACGCTAAGGTTTTGACATGAGATCACATCCAAATAAACAGGCAGGTTTATTTTAGAGAAGGTGATGTTATTTTTGTTGCCAATCAGTGATGAATAAAAATCGCCCTGTAAGAAGATCACTGCATGTGTGGCAGTGAAGCTTTAGGTTACTGTCTCTTTAAAGTGAATTGAAAACAAGTGGATGATAGCGCTCAGGATTGGATCATGTTCAGCTCTTTTGTTACCTTCAGTCCGTCTCTGTTCTCTTTGTACACTATACTACGTTCTACTCTGCGTTTCATATGCATCTGTCAACATTTGTGCCCACTTATCGCCATCCACCAGAGGTCTGTTTGGTGCTCGCAGCCTTGCACCTTTTCATTTCAACCTTAACTCTATGCATTACAACCATGGGTTTCTCAATGGGAACACAAATCCGCTTTGTCAGAGAGGACATTTCCCTCCTTGCACAAAACTCATTTCGATTCCACATCATCCCATTACGCCTCCGCATTGATTGAAACAGCCTACATTTTCAGGGGCAGCTGGATTTTTTTTGTACTTTGTATGTATGACAAGGCCGACGCTTATGCTTTTGTATGTGAAATGTGCAGCAGGGTAGGTTGGAGACATACAGCGGCCATGGCAAATATATACATTTTGCAATGTATTATGCTATTTTCTGAAAATAGGAGAAGACCGGGGATTACTGTTGCTGTTCTGTTGTGTGATACTGTTCATTTCCTTGGTGTTGTATCACTGAATTACTGTATGAAATGCTCCTAATAGCTTATATTTAAAATTGTCTTTTCTGCAGAGAACCAAGGTCAGATCGGTTGCTTGTGGACTGCTATTAAACAGAATTAAAGGTCACAGCTTTACCTTGGTCTTGAGTACGAGGGGATAACTGTGATGCTAAACTGCAGTAAAGCAAATAAAATTGAATGTAGGCTTGATTTATTTGGTGCTTGGTTCTGGGAGTACAGTCATGTGGCTGATTTATCCCTCTGCCTCCACCCCCCCACCCCTTGTTTGCTCAGGGCCCAATTTCTTCAAATGCTTGGCTTAGACTCGACATTCTACTTGATTACTTTATCAGCCCTCCTGTCACTTCCTCCAAAGTTATGACTTCTTTTTCAACAGTCCGCTGCTGCTGATCTCAAATAGCTGCAAGTAGAACTGGCCCCTCACTATCAATAAGATATCATATAATGGAATGAAAAGTCTCCTCAGTCTCGGCTACCCAAACACAGACTTTGACGCGATCATATGAGTGTCGAGAATGGCTCGTGTGTCGCATATCTTTCAGTGGGACGTTTTCAGCATTTTTGTCCGCAAAACACAGGCAATAACTCTTCTTCCTGCAGAACTCTGAGGTCCATGGCTTGTTTTGGGAAGATGGATGGAGATTCATTTGGTTCATTATAATGCCTGACTTATTTATAGCCTGCCTGTGTACCGCCTGTTGGCCCACTGTGGCCCTGTAAGGATCCTCGGGGCTGAGGCGTTGATGAAACATTCCTGTGTCCAGGGGGTATTCTCTGAGGAGAGTGCTGCTTGTTTAAGGGAGGGCAGAGGGGTGACAATGGAAGAAGCACGGGCAAGGCCACTGAAATCTAATTCCACTAGCCCTGCCTAGCTACAGCATTCCTGTTTGAGTGCTTTCACCTATCAAAAGTCTTGCACAGTTGGGGTGTCAGTGTATGTAATGATACCGCATAGCCCAGCAACATGGGACAAACCATATGACCTGATGTGGTCCTTTAAAAGTAGTTGCCACAAGTAAGGGAAGGGGGAAATTGCTTGGGAAAAAAAATAGCTCCCCTGAAACTTTCATATTTTACTTACAGTTTGGAGTTTGTAGTTCCTCAGCACCAATCCCAAACCTTTATCTGGATCTCCCCCTTCAGCCTCAGAGATTACCGCTTCACAACCCTGGAGCAGGGATGCTGTCTGCCTGGTAATTTGATGGCTAATCCCCTGCCTCTTCCCTACAAATCTCTTCCCTGATAAAGGGGTTGCTTCTACATTAGTAAACATGGGAGCCTTGGCTGCCTAGGCTGACAGTCAGACAAGAGGACTGGTTGAGGGAAGAGGCGATAGAGGGATAACCAGTTCTTTATAGCTCATAGGAAAGCCCCTTTGCATCTCATGCTTGGAAACTCAACTTAAGTGCCAAGATGTAACGTTTAAACCACGGAAATGCTCTTAAGTTTGCTGGAAAGGCCATCTGCTTTTATGTATGATGTAAATAACGCACTGCACATTTTTGCACATGTTGGTCAATGTATGAAAAAAAGCCCCCCCTGCTCAGTAGCTCATGCGGTTTGTGGTTTTAATGGTCTGATGGTGAGCTATGAATGCCTGCCAAGGTGTAGTACTTTACACAGAGTTTCCATGCAGACAGGACACAAAATTAGCACCAGCCACCAGCCAAATAAAATATGCAAGTGGCTGGTAGAGTCGCTTCAGTCACCAGTCAAAAAAAAACAACGGTAATCTGTGGAGTGGATGGTAAAATTGGAACATTCAATAGCTGTTTGGCTGGTGGACAAAGAAGTTGATTTTGCAACCTACGCATAGTCCATGGTCAAAGCACATTCATAGGCCTTTTGACCTGAATGTTATCCTAATGATCACTGTGCTACTGCTGTGACTCGACACAATGGCAGGGAATTGACTCCTTCAGATGTGTCTTCACAGGCTTGCAGCAGACTGTATAGACTGTTAATGTGACCTAGCATTGCTAGATTGCAGGCTGCTGTCCTCACAAGAGTTTAATTAGGGAGTGTTAACCTATGCCCCCTCCATGATTTCTGTTTCCTGGTTGGTTGTCCACCTCCTGTGATGGTGCATCAACAAAGCACTAAGCCTGGGAATCAAAACTGACGCCTTGAGCCCAAACATGCTCGACCAAGTTTAACAGGACCTGGCAAGATAGCATTTAACCAGTCTATGGAATGACTTCAGCTTCATGACTGCAGCATTGGCTGTGATGGCTTTTCATTTGTGGACCTGACAGAGGCCCTTTAGGCGTCAGGGTGGATCTGGTGGGGTGAGTGACAAGTCTTGTCCCTGCGTGTCTTTCTGTATGTGTAATGGTCTGGTGTTCAGTCTAATCATTGTCAGAGAGAGAGATGACATGTCAGGAAGAATTTGGTGAGATCTCTGTTTTCAGCACATTGCAGACCAGTCAAACATCACATCTGTACAAATGTGCTGCAGCGAGGGCTCACAGTTTTGCATGTTTGTGCATGTTTTTTTTTTTTTTTTAAACCACACGTCCTTGAACATAGTTTTATCATAGCTCTGCTGTTATTTTAGCTTCTTAATTTATTTTTCAACATGTACTTGTAATTCCTGAAGTGACTAAAATATAATGTTTCACTCATTTTTTTCATAAATGGTGCAGGGTTTATTTTCTGAAGATAGCATCTGTTATCTTTTCTCTTTTTTCTCTTGCTCTTTTTCACAGAACACTTGATCTAAATACCAGTTTGCTTGATTAGATGTATTTGGGCTCCTGTCTAGATTTTTAAATGAAGTGGATTTTCAACCAAACTATTTGATTAGTCAGTAAAATCCTCACAGTCGACTCAGAATTTCTCTAACTGGATGTATCGAGGAGATCTGCGTGTGTGCGTTCACTGTGTGGATGTGTTGTGTGTGTGTGTGTCTTGTTAGCCAAGCTGCAGAACAGTGACTCTACACTGGTGGTAATTGATAGTCTGGAGGTTGTCTCAGCTGCAGGTAAATCCTATCTGCAGCTGTGCTGTGAGGGAGCGGGCCGGTTTGGGGAGAGAGTATAAGTAAGTCTTCCAAGGACTAAGGATTTCAGAATAACTAGAGGGGTGGTAGGGGGGAAAAACGTCGAGCAGAACAGATAGCACAGCTGAAAGGCAGGGTGATGGTGTTAGAAATGTTTAATATGGTAAAAGTTTTCCCTCGCAGGCAGTTCAACTTTCTTCAAGATTATACAGGTTTAAATGGGCATTTAAGTGCTGTTTTTCTTAAGAACATGGCTCTGAAGAGCAGCATATTACCCCATGCCATGTTTGTTCTGAATCCACTGCTTGCTTAGCTCATGAAGCTAAGTGCACTGGCTTAGGTTTGGCTTTTGCCTCTTTTAAACCACTTCCATCAGATTGAAAGAGTGCAGCTCAGTCTTATGCTTTGCCCGGGCACATGTGTTGTAGGAAGAAGCCAGAGCAAGCGAGAAGGGAAGAGCGCCAGAGAGATTGGTCCCAGTGAGAGATTCATAGGTAGTAATGAGGACGTTGGTGGAGTGCAGGTCGTCGTGCTGTGACTCCGGCCTGTCAGTATAATGGACCTCGCTAGTCAGCTGGCAATCGATCGTACTGCTCACGACCTCGTCTTGCCTGTTGTTCTTCACTCTTCCTGTCTGTCAACCTGCCACCCAGAGATGGAGGGTGAAGCAGATTCTTCTCCCAGGCGACGGATACAGCGTCCAGATACTTTCTCATTACCTGAAAGGTGGTCTGAGGTGAGGTGTGGAGGAAGGCAGGTCTGACTCCGCATTTCCAGTCAAAGCCTCGGGATGTATAATCTGATTAATTCCTGTTTACCAAACGTTTAGAATTCTGTTGGTATATTAAATTCCAAACTTGTGTTTGTGTTTTCATCACGTGTGTTGATTATCCATGAATCCGCCAATCCCAGGGCCAAGGTGTCACTTTAAAATGTCTCCTGCTATTTGACAAACAGCCCAAAAACCAAATGTGTACAGTATGTTCAATTTATGGTGGTACATAAGGAAGAAAAGCAGGTTCATTCATCTGAGAAGCTAGAAACACAGCATGTATGGCATCCTGTATTATCCTAATGAATTACTGAAATGATTAGGCTGTCATCTAAATTGTTGCAGATTAGTTTTGGAGTCATTGAAAGAAATCATTGTTTCAGGCTTGTTTTCATCTTAGAAGCTGGAACCAGCAAATGTTTGTCACTTTTGCTCCATAAAGAACTTTTTTCTTTTGACAGAAGACAGTTTTGGGGCATCTGTTCCTGGTATAAATACAGTATCCTGCTCTGCTCGTACCATGTAGGACAAAATGTTGGATTAGACGCTCAGTGAGGACAGAGATTGCGGGTTAGTTTAGAGTTTAGAGTTGACATGTTTGTGGCGCGTCGCTCTGTAGCACAGTCATAGTTTTTAAGGACAGCTGTACTTGTTTGATGAACACAGCCTAAGCTGAGAGTCCCTGCCTCACTTGCCCTTTATCGACTGGTCCCTGCCTATTCCGCACTCATCTCTTTTACATTTTAAATCCCCGGGCCTCCGGAGAGCAATGGGGATATATGGTTCCATCTGCTCCAGCAGACTGGCTCATGGCTCAGACAGAGAGAAAGAGACAGAGAAGGAGACATGGCCAGGGAGGGAGAGAGAGGAGGAGGAGGAGGAGGAAACAGGGGGATGGAGAGAAACACAGACTGGCAGAAAGACAGAACGGCTTATTAGAATCTGCCTCTTTTCACTAGTTAGACAGCGGCTGAGAGGATAGCCGTCTGTAAGAGAGGGCAGGAGCGGAGTTGGATTAGGACCCGGGGATCCTCTTTTTTCCTCGTCTGAAATGGCAGCTAAACCATATTAAATCTGTTCGGTCTCAACTGTTTCAGGTAGACCAGCAGTCTCGGATGTTTTTGTGCAACACATGGCTTTTTGTTTCAAGGTAGGTCTGAGAATAGCATATGTTTGTGTGCCTTTTGGATTCCCACAAACACATTTCTCATCAAGGGGTCCTCCTATGTAAACAGAACCTTATGCTTCGCCCCAGACACCATCAGGTACAGTGTTTCTGTTTCCCACCACAAATGTTTGATTATATAGGAAGTGCTTTTCGCTTCCCTCCCTGAGTTAGCCTAACCCTTCCCTGTGTCAACACTGGGTTTGGTTGGTCTGTACATTGGACCACAGAGGATTGTTTCCCTTGTGTCATTTATCTGTTGCAAGATGAAATAATAAAACCACTGTGTCAATATACAGTTTCATTTCAGCTCTGACTGAAGACAAAAAAGCTCCAAAACATCCAGTGTAGTTTGAAAAATCTTGGACTTTCCGTGCCGTGAAGTGAACGTGGGCTACAGTGTCCTCGCCTATGTGTTTAGTGGTGGGATATTTTTGCTGACATAGCACTTCCTCAGAATTAGATTTGCATAAAAGGATGTAGGCTGCTTTCATGCTTACAGTTTGACAGGCACAGACCATCTCCCCGGTGCCCATGAGCGAGCGAATGACCACTATTTTTGATTAATAGCCAACGGTAGCAGTCTGGCTAATCCCTCCGCAGTCAATTTGAATTTTGCTAGCATGAGTTGGCAAATCCTAATTTCCGTAGTGTAGAACTGTGTGTACAAAGTTGGCGTGTGCAATATGGATAAACTGCTAGATAAAACTGCTTTTGCTAATCCGCCGTATTAAACAGCAGGCAAATCAAAGTATTTGATCACATTGATGAAAAAATCCCGAAAATCCAATATTGCCTCAAAGCGGTTCGGCTCAATAATTAGCTTTTTCTCCAATGACTGAACATATTAAAGGGGTGGAAAGGTGTGGCGAATTCTCTGCCACTCTCACAGTGCACATCCATCATATAACCCAACCTTAGAGCAAAGTATTGTGGCAGACAATTACCAGAGGTGCTGCTCTGTCACTGAGCACAGAGGCCACGGCGTCGTTCTCATGTAGGCCTCTGGTAGGTCCCTGCTGGCCAAAGAGCTCCACTCCCAGCCTGTTACAGTCACTAATCTGGCCTGACACCAAGCTGATTTACAATACCCCCCTACCCTAAGCGCTGACTGACTAGAGGTAATTGATTTAGAACAGTGGAGACACCTGCTGAATAGTATGGAGCCCTCAAAAGCCCCCTCCTACGCTCTTATGCAAAGTTGGGCCAGATATCCTCACCTCGGTGCAGCCTGTAGATAATAAATGCACTCAAACAAGAAGAGAATGAGGAGGTTTCTTTCCTTGTTGAGCAGTACCAGTGTGCTTTCAGTTTGTGTTGTCCTTCATATCCACTCATGTTCAATCCTAGTTCTGCAAAGCTTAATTTTTCTAATATTTCAGCTCGTTCCGGTTGTTAAAAATCCACTCATGGATTGAGCTGAGCCTGAACAACTGCCTCTGTTTGGCCAGCTATTGATCTATGGAGCTCCGTATTTGCCAGTATTTCTGCTCACATGCCTTCACTCTGTTTGTCTTTTACTGGCGGAGACCAGGCTTTCTGCCCAGGGGGTGGTGTAGGGTGGTGGGGGGGGGGGTTGAAGTCCTCTGCATGGTGTGAGGGGGGAGTCCATGCCTTCTGTGCTGCCTGCCTAGTCATTTTATGGCACCATCTGTCCACAAGCAAACTGTCAAGTGGTGACGTCTTAGCCCATCTTTCTTGCTTGACAGTGTGAATTTCCTTTTGATATATATGCACATCTGCTGCTGAGAATGTGTCTCAGTTTATACTGCTAATTTAATGTTTGGCCATAGCACAAAATCATTCTTAATTATGCAGTAATTCATTTGTACAACTCTCTAAGACGTAAACAAACACGAAAATTAAAACTTTTTTCAATCTTTGAACGAGGGCAAGGCTATTGACTGTATATTTTTAGACACCCTGAACTGAATATGAAGCGTTGTTATTTTACCATTCCCCGTTAGATTTGTTGAGGCCCCAGCTTTGAGGAATTAAACGCTGGCCTATATACCACTTTTCAAAACAAAGATACCTCAATAACAAGCAAACAATATTTGAATAAGACAAAGAAAAACTGATGATTAATAAGCAAATCTATCATCATAATAACGTTAATAACCATGATAATAAATAAAAATGGCAAAAACCAGATGTTGGACTGTCAACAAAGGCAATGAAATGAATAATCAACACAAGTCGTCCATACAAAAGGCCTTAGAATAAAAGGAAAATGTATCCCGCTGTGTATTTGCAAACTTGTCTGTGAGTTAAACATTATTTCTTTAAATTAAACTTAATGCTTTTATGAATATTTCATTTTAATTTTCTCGTGTAGCTGATTTGTATTCAGTAAACACGGCTGGCAGAGTTGATGGTACTTTACAGAAAGCTGCTTCATCCACTCGATTGGTCCAGTTCTACACAGCATTGCTTTTATTTGATGAATGTCTGTTTTACATTGAGTCTGCTTTTTGATTTATTGCAGGCCCTTTGCCCAGCACTTTGTAGTGCAAGCCATTTTCTCCTTGCTCTGCCGCTCGACAACGCCAATAATCACTCTCGAATAAATTCAAATGGAGGTGGCACTCTGGTGTGTCTCTTCTACTCCGTGTAATACATATCAGTGTAATACATATCACCTTTCATTCCCAGATTGATTTGCAGCTAAAAAGATTGGTAGCCCCCCAGAGGTGATTGTAAATCCCTACTTCAGTGGCAATTTATGGAGGTGCCCGAGTTTTGTTAAATGTTCACTCAACCAGACTAAATGCCAATCGACATTGTATCATATGGGTGAAGCCAATATGCGACGGGCTTTGCATTCTGTTGAGAGGCACTGTCAGGACATTATCAGGAGCCTGCTGCATTAAGTCCAGCCCTCCTGCGTCACAGATTACGTCACAATGCGTCACGGAGACTCTGTCATATGTTGTAAATGTCGCATACGTTTCACATGGCTGTACTGTTATACGTCATTATTGAAGTGTCTTAAATGAACTCGCTGATGCATTTCTTTGAGTCATCCACACAGGCTGGCCCTTTACCCATGTGGCTTTATTACAGAGCTTTAATTGTAGGTCAGCGTAATGAGAGCTCCTTACTTTCTATTGCTCAGCTTCAGGAAGTGCACTTGCCTGATAAAGGTGTCTCTCAATCTTCTGTGTTAACAATTAACTCCGTGGAATCAGCTTGTAAACAGAAGTGCTGTAAAACTTGATAGGTCACAGGACATTACCCTTTGTGAGGTGGATTTCAGTGCAGGGTCTTGTCGCAGCCCTGTAAAAAAGACATGCACCATCAAGTCTGTGGATACAGAAAGGCTTTCAGAGTTGGAGGGAAAACCTAATTTTGCTACTTTACGCTTTCATTTTACAATACGGGGGTTGGCCAGCTCGCGGCAATTCTCCTGGGCTCTTGTGGCGTGTGTTCACTGCTGAGGTAAAAAAGGAGCACAGACTTGTGAGGGTGAGCCTTCTAGGCCATGGAAAACTAATCAGGGGCCAAAACACTGCTGTCGAAATGCAGCTTGTAACTGTGTTTATGGAGCCGTTGCAGGCTGCGCCAACACAAACCTCTCCGGTCTGGGTTTATCACCTCCAGAGACGGCCATGATTAGCTCCCCACACTGGTAGCCATATATCTCAGCTGTCCCACCTCCCCACGCTCAAGATGACCCATTAAACAGAGATGGAGAAAGAGAGAGGACATGAGTAGGAGGGATGGAAACGATGGAGAGCAGAGATGCTACCTGTAGTTAGTGTAATAGTAGTGTTTACTCAGCCTCTGTGCCCTCTCTGCGCAGCTGTGTCTCACATTGTCTGTTTGGAGACTACCAGTTCTGTATGGGTGGCCACTCCCTTGCCACACACAGGCACGCATGCACACACACACTCAGGGTAATAACTTGAATGACAGGCACCTGATGTGGGTGGCAAACAAGCAAACAGGATAGGTGTGCATTTTTATGTTGTGTTCCCCTCCCACTGAGCTCACTCAAAAGCTCTTTTTTCCTCCACAGTTTACCGTTTCAGATGCTCACATCCCATTGTTCCCTTGTTAATTACCTCACTAAACCTCTTAGTCACATGCCCATAATGCAGCATATATATACAGTACATGTCACACTCTGCATTACCGGGAACTCCTGAGACTCTTCAGACTCCAAAGCTTGTTTTTAAAAGACTTAAAGCAGTGGTTGCCCTGACGAGTGGCAGGTCGGTGAGGGTTACTGTTATTTCAGCGTCAGTATCACTTTAATGACCTTCTGTTCTCTCTCATGGTTTCTGTGCGTTAAGATAAAATGTTGCCGCAATAAAGTCCTCTGTCTGTATAGGATACATGATCTTGACAAATTGGACAGAAGGCCGAATGCTGCCGCGTCAGTTGTGTTTAGCCCGACTGCAGACGTCTGCTTACGTGTCAAATTTTGTTCGGTGGTTCAACAAGTTGTGGGCTCTAACGAATGGCTGTTTGCAGACATTGAATTTAGAAAGCGCAGCCTTTCCTTTGTCTCTTTAGTAGCTGTCCCTGTTACAAGCGATAATGAGGTGGAAGGAACAATCTTGGACTTTGCCTTGTTGATTATTGTCTTCCATGGCGACATCTCATTGTGGTTATCAGCTAATTGTGTTTGCATAGATGCAATAACAATTCTGTTCTCCATAAACTTACTTTTATAATGTGCTAACGGCACAATAATTATCGCAGCCTCAGCTCACGTCAGACAGAACTGATAAATAAATCCAGCCTTGATTTTGTTTGCTATAATGCCATCATTTTACTCATTGCAGTTAAAAAAATGTTTATGTTTCAGTTGGTGCACAGCAGTGTCAAACTATTATTTCCGATAATCTGCTTTAGCTGTAAAACAATTACGCTCCTGAATTCCTCCTGACTAATTATGTGATTATTAATTACAATCTCAATTTCTGGTGAAAATATCTGGATGATCATTTTAGCCATAATTACGTGGCGCTGACTCTTTCTCCTGCCCACTGTCCTCTCTCACGCTAACCAGGCTTCCGAGTTCAATCATTACCAAGACGGACGGATTCACGTGCAATCTCACAAGGGCAGACGTCCACCCCGACATGCTCTTATTGTTTCTCTCTCGCTCTCCCAGATCGTTGCAAACAGTGTCTTCCTGTGTGCCGAGCCACTTGCTCAGATTTTGGGTCACGCTGCACCATTTCCTCGTTGGTGCCCTGTCCTTCTCTCTGTGGCTCTGCCGCCACAGCACAAATGCACATAGCGGCAAATGTTTGTCCCATAGTATCTGTGTGCAGCGGGGAGGCACCAAGCTGCACTGGGATAAATAAGTAGCTATATAAATAAAGAATAAACCTCGCTCTAGGAATTTGTCTCATTGAAGATGAAAAGCATCTGCCTCTCTCTGGCATCTGCTGTAAAAGATATCCCTCCACCGCCAAGGGTTTGGAGCACGGCGAGTAGCCAACTCTATCAGCCTCCCTCACTCTCCCTCTACCCACCGACACGAAGCAACGCAACGCTGGTGTACATAGAAATGAGTGTCAAAACAAATTTGTCAGCCAACAAACTTGATGTGAGTTACACTCATTCTGCGAAGCTAACTTGGGGTATTAACTTGAAATAAAAATGGGGCGTAAATGTCATTCATTCTGGTTGCAGAGTGGGGGTGTGATCCAGTTCGCTGGCACCCTGAGCAGTATATCTTTTCTTCTCCAGACTGCTACGGCTTAACACACCAATAATGAGCTGCTTTCTCATTATCAGCGAAGGTGAAGACACAAGGGGAATCTTTTTATCCCAGAGGTTTATGAGTTATTTTTATTTCTCCAAAAAACTCCATGCGGGGACGAGTGTAATACAGCTCGATGCGATCACAGCTTGAACTTTCACTGACGATGGATGTGTTGGCTGCACACCGTGTTTGGAAATTCCTAAGATGCAAGGTGTGTTGCAATCACAAATTGGTTTAGTAGACATGAAGGCCTAGAGGCACATTCTTGTAAATGACAAATAGTGATGAAGAGCTAGCTGTCAGTGTTTCCTGTCTGCAACTGTGCCCAGGTGAGATGCCAGCACCGTGACTCACAAATAGCGTTCCTTCGTCATTTTACCCAGCCATGCCCGTCTGTTCCTTTGCCAAGAGACTTGTCGAAAGAGGTTAAAGCAGAGCTCAGATGAAGAAAAGGAAACTCTTGAAATTTTGCTTTGCTAAGATCTCTGCCTAGCGGAGTGTTTTCCTTGGTCTTGTTTCACAAAGAGGGTGGTCAAAGAGGTGCCCGGTGTGTGCGTTTTTTCAGTGTTTCCACACGCATTGAAATAGCCACATGAGTAATGGGCTGCTCAACACCTCCACAGGCTTAAGAATGGAAAGGTTTTTTTTTTTCCACAAGATACTGGAGGCATTGTGTTCCTGACACTCTAACTTATTTAGCTGAACTGAATAGACTAAAGCTGACCGGCCACCCAGCAAGCCTCAAGATATTCCACATTGTGAGCGCCTCTCTTTCTCTTTTCACAAATATCAGCAATCAGCATTGTTCAGTCGCTGCTATAAACTCGGCAGTGAGACTGCCGAAACGGGCTGAGAAAGTTTTCAATTCAATTCCATTAGGCCTCTTGTAAAAGCTTTGTACAGAATCATTGTCAGGGAGCCCTTGAAGACAAAAGTAGGCTTAGTTGAAAACTTTTAAGAACTTTTCTCATTTTAGTTCTTTTTTATCTGAAGTCCTCTGGAGATACTGCTTTATTTAAAGAGAGATATCTATCCTTACCATATTGTGGTCAGCTTTACAACGTTATGATTATTCATCACAGATGGCCGTGGGCAAGATTGTGGGGAGAAGAAATTTAGTTAGCTCGGTTTATGTGGATACACAGTAACTTTGTTTATAATGGCATTAGACATTGAAACTGCAGGCTATAACAAACTTAAGGTCATATCTAAATCTTATCAGTGGCTTAGTCATTTCCTACACCAAATCTAATTCCTAAAAAGACAAAGAATCAGTGCTTGTGCGGTTTAATTTGAGGGACAGCCTCTGCTTCTGTGTCTCCACCCACTACTTAAGTTGATGGAGCAATCCTTTCTGTTTTATAGCTCGGTTAATTACGGTTAATTTGTGGTACACCTGCTGCTGCTTTGTTGACCAAACATGTCCCCCCCGGGGTGTGTTGTATCTTAAATGTATGCCGTGTGCATACATGTTGTCATATTATGAGATCACGGCACTTTGTGTTATTTGAACCCATCTGGAAGACACAGTTTCAATTTCTTAATGGGGAACATTAAGTGGGCGGTGGTCCTCAGGGAGTACTGTTTAGGAGGTCCTCTGGGTTTTTTTTACTGATCCCCATTGTGAGAGGAAAGCTGAGGAGCTTAATCCTGCATCCTGACCTCCCCTTTGTTCTCGCTGTTTCTTCCCATGATTTCTCTGCAGTGCTGTACTGCATTTGTTTCCTAACTCCTCTGCTGATGTAGTTTGCGTGTTACATTCGCTCCACTTGTATTTTCCTCTGCCCCAAGCAGGATTTTGTTGTGGGTATGGGCGCCTTGTTGATCGTAACCAAAGATCTCCAGCGTTCTGCGCTGTTGTTTTCTCACAAGTGTACAAAATCTCCACCTCCTTTGGTTCTGCTCCGCTCCGACGTGCGCTCGATATTTCTGCTTTGCTGTGTTATTATGCTCATTCAAATATATGCAAATATACGGTGAGTTTGAATACTAATGTTTCTGTACTTCTGTTCTGCATGTGTTTGCTCTCCCAGGTGTTAGTCTTTGATCCGTCAGAGTGGGACGTGTCTAGCAGGGGACTGAGGAGGGAGCAGTGCCAACTTGGAACATGGTGCCTAATATTCACCTGGCAGTGCCCCTCCTGCCCAGAGGGGCGTTGCTGTTCCTGCTTCTACTCAGCTGCGTGGTGTTCTCCTCTCTGGCAGACAGTAAGTAGCTCCATTCACTTCATGCCTCTGGTACAATCTGATAATACATTACGCTTCATAAGTATTTTGACAAGGGCATTTTAGTCCCTCATTTGCAACACACATGATGGAAAATACACACATTGAAGGTTAAAAAACAAGTTGTTACAATAATTTAGTGATCAGCTGACCCTTCTGTAGACGTTCTCCTTGTTTAAAGGGGCTGACAGTATTACCAAACGCTGATTTTCGCCCACTGCGTCATTGTACATTATTGAATGTGTGGACATAGAGAACAAGCTGCTGGGCTGTGCTGCACAGCTTCATCTAAGATACAACATAGATTCTGTTTAAATTTGGTGTCTTTGGTGGATTGCAGGACACACAAATAGCAGCTTCTCTAATGCACGTCCCAAAGTATAGAGAGCTTTAGCATTAGCGCTAAAAATAAGCGTACAGTGCATGTAGTGATGCTCCATCGGCCTCTGTGACCGGCTGTCAATCCAAATGACGCTTTTGGCTGGAAGGATGGCGCTCAGTAAGATGTGTCACCGCGGCTACGCTTTGGATCTCGGGGGCAGCCAAGAGGCACTGCCCTGTCGAAGACGGGGTCAGGGACAGAATTAATTCAACACATGACCTCACCTATAGTGCTGTCATAGGGTCACTGTAATTCAATTATACCCCCACCCCTCCCATTCCACCACCCGACCACGCCAACTGCCCTGTCCTTTCATGCATGGGTCCAGTAGGATTTGTTTTGCTGTACCCTTTGCCTTGTCCCACTCAGCCCTGTGCTATCATCTTTGTCTCTCGCGGTGTGTCCAGACTTTTGCACAGTAGCAGTTTGAACTTGACCTTGCAGAAAAGTTTTGCACCGCTGTCTTTCTTGTGGTCTGGCAAGGCTGTCTTTGCTCTCTGCCTGTAATGTGATCAGGCCAAATCAAACCTTGACCGGAGCAGTAGTGCTTAAGTAAGACTGGAAAGATGTGTCCCACTGCACTGAATCCATCCTCAGACTTTAATACAGTGACATGTCTTTGACTCAAGTATTGCAGTATGTTACAGTATGCCTCGTTCCTCCGCAGTATTCTGATATAAAATGACAAACTCTGAATAATAGTGATGATTACTTCAAGATCCAAATGAAGTATGATCTGTTTACTATTTATTGTATGCAGGAAATTAATGAAATAACTGTAAGACTATTTTTAGCGTGTGAATAATGGGTTTAGGCTGTTTATGTCACGTTATGTTGTGCATGCTCTTCTCTGCCTGCATTGCCACCAAGGGGATGGATAAATTGATTCAATTGCATGTGCTTTTTAGAGATTATCAAGGAAAAAAAGGTCATGTCAGGGACACTGAAGGTGTCAGGATACTATTTGATGTGCTGAGTCTGTCTGATGTTCAGTACATCCCAGAGATTAGATCATTAAGCTGTGCTGCTATTGTGCTGTTTTTAATCTATATTGAGCAGATAGCTACATGTAAAGATGAATATGGAGCAAATAGGCATGATGGCTGAGTCATTTCAATTTTTATAAAGCATATTTTGTCATGGTTTTATCTACGGTGCAGCCTGCAGTAGGTCACATTGGACACTCTTCATTTGTCAGGTATTTAAAGATGCACAGCTAGCTATCATGTGTCGTACTGTGGTCATGAACAAGGGTCAATGTGGGCAATGTTTTACAGTATCTTTATTTTTGTAAATCTAAATCTCTGCCTTTCTGTGTCCGTGAGTACAAGAGTGCCCTGGTCTCTAATTCCAGTAATCATTTACAGATAAAAACACAGAGCTAAGCATTTTAATTAACAGACAAGGATACTCTGCTGTGGGCAAGCTGGCACAAAGGTTTTTATTGAAGGTACACCCAAACTCTAACACGGAAAAGGAACTTGAGAAAAGATGGAATTCAAGCTTAAAAGAAAGATGGAACAAAAAATAACCCATAGAAAAGCCTGGCTCTGGTCCGGGGTTAACCTATGGTTCTAGTTTAATGTAAGCACACACGGAAAAAGGCCTAGACCTGCTATTACCCAGACTGTAAAGCAAACAGACATAGAATTAAAATAATACAGTTGGGGGGCAAAAATAACACCTACCACTAATGGCAGGGTTGTGTTCATTTGATTCCTGTAATTTGTATGCAACTTAGTTATGTGAACTTGATAGTTCTGGTTTGGATTTCCTGTATTACAGGGCAGACACCAGACAGATATTATGGGCGGGGTGCCTGGCAAGTTTCTGATTACATGGGTTCAGTCTGGTGTCCTTGTCTCCCCCTTGAGAAAGATCAGCAAGAAAGACAACCACAGGTAGCAAGCATGCGAGCAGTGTTTGGCCTTCCCCTTACAGAAAAAGTGTTGGTTTGCAGTCGGACTGAACAGTTAATCAGCATATAATCACAGTCGCTGTGGCCAAGTGAAATATCCAAATTGCAGCAGCTACATTTTTTTTTGATGAAGGTAATATATACCACAACATACCATTGTAACCGAAGCATTGTGGCGCTACAGAGAACCGACCAATCATATTCTCCTGACGTAAGGAAACCCTAGTTTGCGGTGCATTGTTAGCTGGATTAAGGTGGCTGCATTTTAAAGGTTGTTGCCATACTGTTTGTTTGGCCTGTTCCTTAAGTCGGTGCAATTTATCTTGATTTAGAAGCAAAGATAACTACAAGAAATCCTGCACCGGCACTATCGGCGTCATAGCCTTATGACATCATACATCTTATACTGTCATTGAGCATCCACACAATACAGTGATTACTCTGAGTGCTGATCGCAGACGTCCCATCGATCCCCGGGGAGCTCTGCCTAATCAGCCAGCTCCCTATAGAGCCACCTTGTACACAATAGGCCACTGGCCCACAAGGTCAGCCTCAAAGTCACACATGCACAGCACTTAAATATAATGGCTATCTTTTTGTAGTGCTGTCATTGTGAGTCATTTCGGTGGATTTAATGAGCTTTTGATATATGTGTCTTCTCTCGTGCCTCCCGTGTTGTAATCCTGGGTGGCTTTTCCCGTCAGGTGTGGCAGACCACAGAGGCCTTTGTGCCTGGGCTTTCTCTTTCCACTCCCAGTGACAGCAGGATTACAATGGCACGTTAATTAGCTTAATAAGTTTAAAGTGACTTTTTAAATTAAAACCGCTCTATCGTGCCACAATGCTTTAGTGTCTTATTTATTGCGTACCACCAATAGTTTGTTAGCTCTGCAAACAATTTCTTCGCCATTGTGTCTCGTTATTGTCCGCTGGCAAGACGTTTCTGCTACGCTAAATACACACGAACCCTTTGAATTAGACAGAAATATCCGCAAATTGCTGGTTATGTTGCATATCTTACCAGAATTTTGAGAACAGAAATGTGCTTGAAAAAATGAACCTATAAAACAAATCTCCGGAGACTCCTACAGCGGACTGATGTGATGCAAGTGCCAAAGTGGTTTGGAGAGGGGTGGCCAGCCAGTGGGGGGGGCTGGAAATTGGATTGTATTTTTAAGTGTCCATATGGTCACCCAGCTCAAAAACTGACAGGGATGAAAATTGATTCTTTTTTAATTAAAAGTAACCATATCCACCTTGGAGAGCCACTTGGAGAGTAATGCAGTTAGCACACAGCTGTGGTCCACACACATCACAGACAGGCACGCTGAAAGAGAGGCTGAGGCGGAGGGAGAACTAAACTGTTGAAAATACGCTCTGAGAAAGCAGAGGAGAAAAAGCAGTGCAGGTGAGAAAAACATCTGCAAGATAAAGTGTTGGAGGAATGAAATTTAGAGGGTGTGGAGGTACAATGGGAAGTTGTTTTCATAAGCCCGTGCAGCAATGTCTGAATGGAGGGAGGAAAGGGTCGCCAGAGGTTAATGATGTGAGATTAATAGTTTAATTAGGGAGCTCAATAGCAGGGCCAGAGGCAGTCACCCAAACCCACTGCTGTGTCCCGGATTCAGCAATGCCACAGGACGACAAGAACCGCCAATGTCCTTCCAGAAAAGGGCAGAAGGAGAAAGACATTTTAATTCTGCGGTCATAGTGATGGTTTTATTGACGAAAGACTTCAGTCACTCACGGTGGCTTATTACTCATTACTGATTACATTCTCACTTGATGTTAGGCTACTTTGAGTCTAGATAATTACCAGAGGTGACTAAGAGTTGATTTAATTTGTGCTCAGAGATATCATTTGGGAATTTCTCTGAGCATTAAAGGGCGCCCATACATCTGTTTTGTCACATCCTGACCACTGATCAGACTCTGTTGAGCTTCGGAGAATTTTAAGATAGCCGGCACCTATGTGCTGTTTACCTTTGGAGCGTCCTCTAAGGTGCATTTCAAGGCATTTAGCTCAACCCAAACAGCCCGTGGACATGGAGCAGCATGAAACATGGCTGGATCTCAAGTGGGAACTATTTCATGGGTAAGTGGTCACCTTAGTTTTTCAAACATGCTAAATCATAAGGGAAGCCAAAAAAAAAAGAAAAAGCGCTCGTTGGCACACGTGTAAAGCCAGAATCACTTTGTTGTTCCACATCCCTCCAGTAACATAATTTAATTTCTCCCTCAGTTTTGGCTAGTGGAGAGTTGAATTACTTCAGACCTCTGGGCCGTGTGGGTGAGACGATGAGAACAATGGTCGGGGCTCTTTGTGGTCTCTGAGGGAAGGCTAATCTAGGGGAGGAAAATTAATGAGGTTAGTGGGGTCGCACATGGTTGCGTGGTGATGGATGATGACCTCACCCCAAAATGGGATGTCTGAAGAAGCTAGGAGCCTCCTCAGCAGTGGGGCCACCAACTCAACCCCTCCTGGGATCGGTTAACACACTTAACATTTTCCCCACACTGGTCTATTAAAGTCAGGATCCAAGCCAAGGTGACCACTGGACTTTACTCAGCAGTGTTAATAAAGCCCCCCCATCATCAGCTGAATAAATCTCCTTTTGTATTCCCACAGCAACTTTACTGAGCAGTTTGGATTTCCATTACAAAAGTGTCACAATATATACTTTATTACATATTCAAGCCGCATTCAAAATGTACTTTTCCCTCCTCGTATTTTGTTTTGCATGCGAGCGTCTCCAGGTTGACACTCTGCTACCCACCCACACATGCCTTTAACTGCAGCAGTCAGTCGTCCTTCACTGTTTCAGAATGGAAAAAAACACTTAGTTTCATGACAGTGCAAATGAGAACATTTCATCAAGTGAGCTAAATGAACATCGGAGGTGATGTAGCCCCAGGGTTATGCAGATGAGCTGCGCAGTTCAGCCGGCACATTAACAGGCTTGTCTTGTTGGCTAGGGCCACATACAGTACTTGACAAAGAGCCTGTCCTTTGGAGACAGAGTGATTTTGCATTTTACATTTGCATTGTCCAAAATGTGTGGCAGACTATGCATGAGTTGTGTTCAGATAATGATATGGTGAGACTCCAACCTGCAGGAAAGTATAATAGTGCAGTTAATCTGCATTTTATCACCATGTCTTAAGTCTTATATTTTTGCTCATGCAACAATAGTAGTTTTGTCTTAAGAGAGTATAACAAAGAAATGGAACGCCTGCCGTTATCTCATGTCTGTTCAGACTTCCCCTCAGGAGTCAGGTGGGTTGAAAAAAGCCACAGGTAATGAGTCATCTTTGACTAGATTTAGGTTGGGCGCCAGTCTAAAGACCACAGGTAATACAAAACCTCAGACTCCCAGTCGTGTGATGCCAGGAACACCCTCATGCTCATGATCAAGAAGTGCACAATGAAGCATCTATCCGTGCTGTTAAATAGTTGCTTTTAAATGCCCACTCCAGGCACTGGTCACCAAAGGACATTGTGTGTTTTTTTTTTTTTTTTTTGCAAATGTCACATATTGACTGACAGACGAGGAGAGAGAGAGAGAGAGAGAGAGAGAGAGAGAGAGAGAGAGAGAGAGAGAGAGAGAGAGAGAGAGAGAGAGAGAGAGAGAGAGAGAGAGAGAGAGAGAGAGAGAGAGAGAGAGAGAGAGAGAGAGAGAGAGAGAGAGAGCAGGCTTGAGAGATGCTTCCCTCGTTCTTAATCGGCTCGAGAAGATGAAAGCCATTACATTAATGTTGCTCACACTGGGAAGAGAGGAGTGAAGGGTAATTGCACTTAGAGTTCTTGTTCTTCTCCACTGTCTTGAATAATTCACTGAGGGCTGGAAGGCCAGATTGAAAGCCCGTCTTTGTGGTCCACTAGAGTGTTGAAAGTTTGATGTTTTTCTCTTTGCCTTTCTCTGCTATAGGTTTAGACATTTTGTCTTAAGTACAGTATCCCAGTGATGATGAATCACATTGCCAGTGTGACTTCACTGAAGTTCTGAAAAAGCTTATAAAGCTCCGTCAATCTTTGGCTGCTGCACTATCACTCTCAAAAAAGGGAGGAAAAAAAATCTTTTGTTTCTATGTCATCAAAAGTGAATGCAGTGAGAACCGACTGTC
The DNA here is from genome assembly GCF_039877785.1 of Chaetodon trifascialis. NCBI lineage: Eukaryota > Metazoa > Chordata > Actinopteri > Chaetodontiformes > Chaetodontidae > Chaetodon > Chaetodon trifascialis. The sequence goes on from NC_092066.1 coordinate 7,396,091, forward strand.
AGCGAGTGCAACGAAACCAGACCATCCAGCAAAAACCTGTTCAGACATGCGAAGAAATAAGCAAACTCCACCTCTATAGTCGATCCTCGTTGTGTTTGAAAGCAGGATCTTCTTAATGCAAGGTACTAGACAATTAACCTTTGTGCCACAAAAAGTTTAAGCTCAAGATATTTAGCCTGAACCACCTGAGCTAAAGCACTCCTTCTGTGTTCAGCACAGTATGCGTTTAGCGAGTCTGCGGCGAGGGGAACACTGTGGCATGATTGACACAACAAGAACAAGCGGAGGAGCGGGTGGGCCGCTGCACTGCACTGCACAGTGACAGCTGCATTGCTGTTATATGAACTCAATGTGACACATTGACAGATGAAATTAAAATTTAAGAAACACATAATAAAATAAATAACATTGACCTGAAACACAGTGACCACGGGGGGAGATGGTTATGAAAAACCCCGCTTTGCATTTTTTAGTCCCTCCATATGCTAACGTGCTATACTCATGTGCCATTGGAGGAAAAAAAAGCCCCAAAACACAATGCTCCTTGATGTTCGGCTGTAAAAGAGAAGTGGAGATAGCAAACATGATGTTTATTGGTTTAAACAAACAGCCTGAAGTGCAGTTGACTTTAACAGGGTAAATAACTTGCAGGGGTGGCAGCTTTATATGGAATTAATTGCAAACAAGTTGCCTGCTAATGGCCCGAAAAGGGCCTTAATGGAAGTGTTCCATTAAAACAAGCAGTACTGATGCCATCAGACAAATTTCCACTAAGTGTTGCCTCATGAAAATGATAACTTGCTAATCCATTATTAATAAGAATTAATGGTTTTCTCTCTGCCGCGCGTATATCGATCCCTGATACTCTACACCACGGAGTAGCTCTCATTGGGCACTCTGGCAAGCCTGGGAATACACTAATTGTTAGCCACGCGAGTGCCATTTACACGACTCTCCCTGCTGTCTCTGCGTTTATTATAAGCCTTGCTCTGAAGCCCCGGAAGAGGATCAAAGAGGGAACAGTATAGCTGCTCAGGAAACACACTATACAGTAACTCTGCTTTGAGAGGATCAGAAGAGAGGAAAACTGTAAATGAATAAATATTTCAGTAAACCGTTTTATCCATTCTCTTAAAATCTCACCTGTTGTCCAGTGTTGTTTAATGTTCTCTGTACATTGACAGGTGTTCCTGATCACCCTCCTCCTTGAGATCTATCTAGTGAAAAATCAAACATCTGTAACGCGACCGGAGTTCTGGAAACCCCCGTAGCTTTCATGTCTCGAATGACCTCAGACCACACAAATACTGCTGCAGGCATTAGGTTAACTGAGAGAAGCTGTTTAATCCCCCTCACACAGAGCGATCAGCAGCCTCTAGGCTCCTTCAGTACTGTCTACACCAGGGATCTGTGCAGATTTGTCAATAGTGTGCCCTCACATTTGAATTTCAAGTCAGCAGAGCACAAATATGCATCCTTGTGTTTTTAAGAGAGAGTACACCTGCTCTGTGTACAGCCTGCAGCGTAAATGCAAAACAGGCCTGTTAAGAATGCTACTAATAATACTAATAACTACTGCTAGATTAAGCTAGCACTTTTTAGCATGTTTTTTTTTTAATATTAGGCATTAGAAGGGTTTGCATTAATTTCCCTAACAAGCGCCTGATTTGTTTGATAATCAGCTTGTCCGTCAGGATGTGTGGTAGCATAGAAGAAACACCTTACTAATCCCATAAAATGAGACAGGGAAAAGGAAAATTGAGGGTTTTCACTTAAGTGTTTTTTTTTTTTTTTGCTTTAATTAACTAATTTATTCTGTTCATTATTTTAACATGAAAGCCTTTTTGCTCTACTAACAACAAATGTGTTTTTTCCTCCACCGCCAGCCACGCTGCTGTTTGTGTGCAGCAGCTCCAGATCCACTGTTTTGCATGTGGATCACTTTTTGATCTTTCTGATGCATTGATTTGCTAATTAGAGCCAGTAGATTGAAAGATTGACCTGTAGTCAGGATATATTTATCTAGTTTATCTGCTTTGATTTTGAGAGAGTTTGGGTGTTTACATAAAACGCTTGATAGTAATTAGAGCAATGCTGATCACGTTAGCGTGAATAAACTAAATGTGGTAAATGAGGCATTCATGAGTTGATATAACTAACTCTGTCTGTGGCACCTTGCTGGGCCTGATAGCTGTGGCAGCGAGAAGAAGGCATGGGTTAAAGCCATGTGTGTCAAGATAGGAGTTTGAATGTGATGTATCACAGCTTTGAAAGAGTGCAGCTCAAAGCTTGCAGTCTCTGGCTAAGTGAAGGATTTGCATAGGTAGGCTTATGTGTTTTCCACCTCGTCCCAGCCTTTGTTTTCATGTGACAAGTGCCTGACAGCTAGGAAAATGGGACACAGCAGAGAAAAAGGGTCGAGTGTGGATTTTGTCTCTCCAAGAAAAGAAGTGACAAAGCCAGCAGTTTGATATCCTCATCCGCAAGTGGGTTCACAGTGATGGAGGAACTCTGCAGTCTTAGTCCAAAAATAAATGCTCCTGCCCTTTAGTTGGAATTTGTTGGGACCACTACTAACCCTGTCCAGATTTTGTGATTAAATCCTGGTGAGATCTGGATTAATGCTGGACAGCTCAGAGTTTGCCATAGTTTCGCCTTTGAGTCATAGGTTAACTATCAAAATGCAGGGGGAAGCTTGTTTAAGAGGATTAATACAGGAAAAGCTCAGCGAGGACCAGTCTACCCTTTTCTTCCACTTATCCCTAAAAATCCTCGTGATGTCTAAGATCCAGCGGTTCCTCTCTTAAATGTTTGTGGCAACACATGAGCTTACATCCTTAAATTTGAAGCATGTGCCGAGAGCTCTTTAATGCTGCCGGATCTTCCATCTTAGCAACACAGTGAAAACCCCTCACATCGACTTCAGTGGAGCTGCTGTGGACAGATGCTAGCGGTAACACTTGGAAATCAGAATAGTGATAATCAGGTCTTGAGGATTCCAACCCAGCACCCTTGCACGCACAGATGCATGCTCAGGCATACACTCGTAAGAGCTTATCAGGTGTGAATCATTAGCGCAGCTCTCCTGCTGCTGCCTGCGTGTGTGTCACAGTCACATCCCGGTGCTGTAGAAAAGGATTTATTACTGTGCTGTTGGCAGTCTAAATCTTGTCCGTGGGAGAACCAGGACGAAAATATCATTCAAATGTCAGGTGGGTTTAGGTACTATGAAGGGGTCACAGGTCGCAGATGGATGGATGGATGTGTTGGATTACTGTGTATCGCCAAGTACACATAAGTGCCTACTCACACACTACACTGCGCCACAGCACACTTCAGTCCTTCAGTGTTATGTAAAATGCTGGGCATTTGTTTGTCATTGTTAGCTTATCATGATTGTTTCTTAAACTGAGGGCTTTAATCTCTTTTGCTAATTTGAGAGTTCTTTGACAAGGACCCACTCCCATGGAAAACAGGTTATAAAATGGATCATTACAAGAATAAATAATGAAGTCGTGAAGAGTGGTGTCTCATAGTGCGTTCCTGTATTGAGGAAACTGAGCAATTTTAAGGTATTACGCTCTGTTTGACTGTGCTGCAGCGGTCTGTTCGGCCAGTCTGAAAGTTTGCACTTCATTTGGTGCAAGCATTAAGACGACTTGTAGAAGATTTTTTTTTTTTTTTTTTTTTACACAAATTTCAGTACATCACGGATTACCCTGCATGGACAATAAGCCTTTCTTCAGGAGCTGTTAAACATCTCATATGTCTGCGAGTGCCTCTGTCCCTCCTCCCAGCTGCCTTTGTGTGCGTGTAACCATCTCACATCAAAGTGCTATGTTTGCACGCACCTGTCACTGCCTGCATGCTGGCGGTGTCTCTTTTATTGTATACCGCCGTATTATTTGAACAAAGCGCCTTTGCAGAGATGTCCTTCAGCAAGGACGACAGCACTACTTTGCTCTCCAGCCAAGTGAGGGTAGAAGTTCATGATGTAGCGGGTAGAGATGGAGAGCATGCTCACTAAAGTCCATGTCAGAAAGAGGAGCAATGCTATGCCAACTAGATATTGACCCACCCCACCTTCTCCCACCAATGTTATATTAGAAGACATAAAATAGGAAAGATGGTGGCAGCCAATGCTGGACTTTCCCCAGCGTGTGCTCAACGAGGGAAGGCTGTCGACTCCTCTGTGTACACAGCATAATGATTTCCCCCTTTGTGCATGTCTCCACGGAGCGGTCTCCCCGCCACCATTGCGGTTTAGGTGTCCCCCACCTCCCTCTCTAATGACTCTGGAGATGAAACATGAGCTGATGGAGCCGGTAATAAGGACGCTGTGCTACATTGTTGAAGCCAGACTGGTATTATGCACGTCTGAGACTGTAAATGCAGCACAAAGCGGCTATAGCGTGAAGCTAAGGTGTGCTCATTGTACCATCTTGTCAACTTAGACGATCCGTCACTGAAACACACACTCCATTGTCCCATGTATAATGATGTTGGGTGTGGTGCTCGGTTAAAAAAAAAAAACCCTGAAGGCAAACAGGGGAACCTCGTTTCTAGGTGTTCCCCATGGTAGTCCACTGTGTTGTTGTAAACAGGCATCATTTAAGAAGTCACAGAGAGGTTACAGGATCACGACATAGTAGCAGCTTTGTTTGAATTTCAGGACGCACCAACCGGTTTTAATGCCCCACGGGCCAAAAATGGCTGTTGAATGCTAAATAACCCGCTTAACTCCCAGAGTGTCTAATTTAGCAGCGTCTCACTTCTTTGTCTGCGATTTTTGCATCATTTGTGGAAGAGCAGGAGTTTATCTGTTTATCTCGTTTTATCTGTCGGGTTTCACGCAATCCCTCGTGTTCAATCGATGGAACTTTATTGTCTGCCAGCAGCAGACTTTGCCTTCTTTCAAATGGCATGTCAAAGCGGAGGTGAGAAATTCAACATGATGCATTGACAGGCAGGCTCACAAAGACTGGATGTTTCTCCCGTGACTGAGCTGCAGGTGTGTGCAGCAACAATGCCAGTGTGGGTTTTCTCATTGTTGCCTTTGTTTGGAGAAAGTGAGACCCACAGATAACCAAGTTTTACATGCTGATGTGACGGCCTCTAACATCTCCCCCTCCCCTCTGCTCTCCCTTGCCTCTCTCCCTCTTTTCCCTGCCCCTGCCTTCTTCCCCTCCCTCTTTTTACCGCTTCCCATCTCCCTCTGCCCCCTTCACTCCGGCTCTCTCAGGCTTGCCAAGTTTCGTAAAATCCCCAGAGGACCAGACAGGCATCTCGGGGGGAGTCGCGTCGTTTGTGTGCCAGGCCACCGGGGAGCCCAAACCCAGAATCACCTGGATGAAGAAAGGCAAGAAAGTCAGCTCCCAGCGCTTTGAGGTGAGCACTCATGCGTGACTCTCACATCTCTGAAACGCTCGCATACGCACACACGGGTACACACATAAATACAAGCAGGCACAAGCACAACGCACATGACAAGACATTACAGGCGTGGGCTTCAGACTGCCCCTGCAACCCTCTCTCATTAACTGAGACACATCCACACTCAGCGTTCACACTAAGCACACACTCGCACAGCACACACAATCAATTGCCCTGTCATTGAGCATCACACCAACTCTTCTCTTTTCCAAGCGAGACCAGACAGGCCTCCCTCCTCTTTAATCTCCTTCCATCTTGATTTATATAGTCCTCTTCATCTCTTTCAGTCTTTTCACACCCGCGTCCTTCCCCTTCTGTTCCTCAGCTCCACCGTCTCTGGCCGTACATCCCCTTGATGTGTTACTTGATGTAGTTCCCCTTCCTCTTTTGAACAGTAGAAAGTACCTTAGGTGGAAGCTCACACTGTGTCTGACCAGCCTTTCTTCTGTAACATGATGTAGCTGTGGTGGCTGGGCGTGCTGCTGGGTTATACTCCTGGTTGGTTACTTGATACGAAGCTCTTTGTGATTCTGCCGTGCATTGCTGTGTTTTTGGATATGATTTGATAATATCATTCACTCTGAACCTCACGGTCGATTCTCACTTGCCTTTAAGAGAAAAGGGGTTTTTCATTAGTCATTTTCCGTGAGAACAACAGACTTGTATTTTACTTCTCATTTTGCAGCAGCCCACGGAAATAGGATTTTGAGAAACTGGTAAAGCAGCAAAACTGACACATTTTTTATTCCCTCAGATCAGGAACACAAAATCCAAGAAAACCGCAATCTGCAAGTCTAAACGATTGTTATTCATATGTTGCAATAAAGTGCCTGGAAAAGAAAAAGAGGCCCCTCAAATAACGTTCGTGGCCTTTTGCTTGGCTCCGGCTCTCCCAGGTGATTGAGTTTGATGATGGCTCGGGCTCCGTGCTGCGGATCCAGCCACTGCGCACACACAGAGACGAAGCCATTTACGAGTGCACAGCCACCAACAGCGCTGGCGAGATCAACACCAGTGCCAAGCTTACAGTGCTCGAAGGTAAGATAAGTCTTCTTCTTTTTCACTCTCCTTTCTTTCTCCACCTTGCTTTTCCCTCTCACTCTTTTCTTCAACCCCTCCTCCTTTTCCTGCCCCTGCTGGTTTTTCAAGCTTTTATTCCCATACATCCAAAAGCAAATACGGGTGTTTGACTTAATAATTCATACATAAACATTTGCAAACTCTGTGGATTTCTGGTGTTGGCAGTGTCATGGAGGAGTAGATCTGTTTTAATGTAAAAAAAAATGCAAGGAATGCGTTTTTAAATAAGATAGCGTACAGTTCAGCAATTCAGCAAATCTGTGACCTGGAATCCAGTTATATTGGAATAAACATTCTCCTTTTATTGACTATAATCTTCCAATTATTTTATCTCCCACACTCAGTGAGTTCAACGCAACAAATCAATCCCATAATCAATTAAAAGAATTATGAATTGCCTCATCAGTTGCCCGATAGTGCTAAAAACTATGACTTAAATAAACATTTACAAGTCAGTAATTCCCTGCTTGTCCGGAGAACTTTAAGAAAATCTCTCCACATGGACATATAAACAATTTTTCCACATTTAGGGCTTCCCTCCATGCCCGCAGGCTGGTTTGACCTCCACGGACCTCCTTTCCCCTCCTCGCCCATAGAATTAATGTATGTGATTTATGCAGACAGGGCTTGTGTGCCTCTGCCTGCTCAGCCTTCCATATCACTGAACCCTGAGCGTGGATTTCTTTCTTAGTTGACTGTAATTTTGTCGTGTGTGCGCTCGTCACCACAGGAGTTGATTTCATTAGAAACTTTCAAGAAAAAAGCTCCAGAGCTCGCCAGCGGTAGAATTAAGACCATCCGTAGCCATTAAAGCAGATCCCCTCTCATTCAAATACAGCTTTTCCACCCCCCCGTGCGGATCCCATCTTCCTTACACCCACCCTTCCTTTTCTCTCCGTGCACGCTGATTTGATGATATCATCGGCTGTGCTTGTGTAATCTTCCCGAAGGGACTTTTCTCCAGTGCAATGAAAGGTTTTCTTTCTACCCCTCCTTTGCACTGTATCGTGAGGAATTCTGCCTGCACCCACAAACAGCACTAATGTGACATGAAGCACACGGGAATGAGATGAGGATTAATAACAGCCTTAGTGCTGGGGGGGGGGGGCAAAATAGGAGTCCGAGTTTGGATTCCCTCAGCGAGTGCACGAGAAAGACGGACAGCGGTCTTACTCAACAGTGAGCAACTGTTCTCACCAGCAGACGTGCTTCGCATGAATCCGTCCTCTCTCTGATCCTGTGCTCGTTGTTGTGGCTGCTAACCCCAGAGTCAAGTGCCGTGCAGACACATGCAACACGATGAACTCTTTTATCCATGGGGCTTTACGAGTACGCATTCACTGCATGCATTTTCAGCATGAGATGGCAGTGTTACCACCACCGTCTCCAGGTTTAGCTTGGCCCACATGTGAACGAGCAGTTATTATAAAGTCTTTTCAGGCACAGTGAAATGAAAGTTAAATTCCTGCAATCCTTACTATTTATTTCTCATAATACGCACATTTTTAAGGCTGCGTTCGGTGAAATGCTTCATGATAAGATTAAATGGAGTGACACTGATATGAAAGCGTTGGTGGTGTTGATGATTCCACGAAAGATCAACACCTGAGTCTGCAGCTCTACGCGGAGGTAAGCCGCGTTAAGCTCTTTGTTTTGCTCTGACAAACCAAAACAATGTCGGTTCATAAAAAAAAAAAAACTGTGGACAGCTGCTCTCAGCCTACAAGCTCAAGCAAGCCAGTTAGACGCTACCTGTCCAGAGTGATGTGGCAGACAGCCAAAGCAAACGAGTGACTGGCGAAGTTGAAGTCTTTGTTAAACGTTTAGCGAGGTGAAGAGAGACAGATATTTATTTTCAAAGTAGGACCTTAATGGGATGCTGCCGAGTTGTTATGTATCTGCTGGAAGTTAACAATACCAGCCTAAACTGGCAATGATAACCTTACAGGCCGATATACTGTAAAGGCTTGCTGCTGTGATATTGAGCCTGTCTGCCTGTTACTGTACGAAAACACCTTCATACATACACATATTTGGAAACGTATAGCTTACATTACATTTGATGCAGTCCAGGTGACTCATTGATTTAATTTATCAGCACACATCAAATTGAAGTCAGAGGAATGAAACAACCTTTCAGTCAGTTCGTCAGCATTTCATTTTTTTTTATCAGAGGAAAACTCCAAAGTGTTAATGCAATCACAGAGGCTGGTAGAGAGAAGGCCCACACATCATATTTCATCAAAATAAACTGCTTCTGCTTGTCCAGAACCCCGAGGATGTGCCAGACAACTTAGAGCCTGTTCATACGTACTCACATTCATGCATGTTAACTGACACGAACACACACACACCCTCACAGAGCAACGTCGTCAGCTCGGCTCTATTTTTAGACTATTGTTTGTAGCCTAGCAATACATCAAGTTCATATCAGCAGCACTACACAGGAAAACACTGGGGCAGCACCAAACAAACGGAGACTAATGATCCCCCTTCTTAATGGGCTGGCGGTAGCCTGAAGGTTTGAGAAGTGTCACATCTCAACGTTGCCTTTTCTAATCACATGATAAAATCTGCAGAAAGAGACGGAGAAACCCGCTGAGCTTCTGCAAGCTTGATTCACCGTGGTGCCCTTGAGCAAAGCACAAAAACCAGTGACCAGCATTAGAGGACTGCAGCTGTCCCGGGTAGCTCCCCAGATGTGAACGTGCAAAGAAACACTAAGCTGAGCAATGCCTGAAGACATGTCACGTCTCAGTCGGCCCTAATTGAAAAAATAAGTGTGAGAAAATGACGTAAACAAAAACTTCCTGTTTCTGCATTCCCAAAGAAAAGCCTCACTCTGCCCACACGGCTTAAAGTACATGTGACTATGCATCCGCACGAAGTTGTCATATTACATTGAGCACCCCCATCCAGAGAGGCAGGGAGAATGGTGAAGTCATTATACCACTAAGTCGATCTGGATTATAGCTTTTAGCAGAGCAAAGGAAGGTCGAGCATTAATTATGATTATTTCATATACTGGCTCCTTATTTTCTTCTGCCAATCCTGCAAAATATGGATTATGGCAGTCATATCGGTGCAGTTTACACACACTTTCAGTGTGCACAAAGGAAGGATGTAGTGTATGGAGGAACATGCCAAGGTTCAGGAGTGCAAGTGGATCACTTACTTATGATTTCAATGGATCAAAGTAGATTTTGTGCCAGTGCCACCAACTTTTTATGCTTCAAGAAATCGCCTAAAGGGATTGAACGCATAGAAACGCGTGTCAAAATGGTCATTTATCCAATTCTTTTCACACATTGACTTCACTGGCAGTTAATGTGGCAAGGTCAAAGGCGGACAAATGTTACACAGCATTGTATAGAAAGCTAAGGTTGTATAGAAATGAATGTGTCAGACTGAGCTGTTCTTGGTGTTCTCTCCACAGTGGATGTTGTCTGGTGTTAACCAGTGGTCTTTTTCTAAACCTCAGCAGATGATCAGATTTATGACTGAACAGTTTACCCTGCCGCTCACCTGTGGCAAGTAGCAAAGGCATGTTTTCACACCAAAGCCGAGTCGGGCTTTAGCACTTTTGCAGTCATGAGTCTTGAGTCGCTCTGTAATTCTGTCACGCTGTAACAGCCCAGCTCTTTGTTCGTGGCGGTTCTCACGCCCCCGCCCCGAGAGGTCACACCACTGAGACTTACAAATGGGCCGAAAGTCAGCTCAGCCATCTCTCATTATGAGTGTGTATGATGAACGAGAGACACACACACATACAGCGGTAGTACCATAAGAGCAGAACTGTATTTCTTTATTGTTGTCATACTGTCATAAGTCAAAATCTGAGGACCCTTGGCTATAATCACCTTTTTTACACTGTGAGTTTTTGAATAATGGTCTACATAGAAAAGTAGACTGTGTGTGTGTGTGTGTGTGTGTGTGTGTGTGTGTGTGTGTGTGTGTGTGTGTGTGTGTGTGTGTGTGTGTGTGTGTGAGTGTGTGAGAGAGAGAGAGAGAGAGAGAGAGAGAGAGAGACAGAGAGAGAGGGAAAGAGAGACAGAGAGAGAGCGACAGAGAGTCAGTCTGCTGTCTGCAGGTCTGACCTGTATGGATAAATAATGATGCAGATGATGCTGCAACCAGAGGGGGTGGTGTGATTGAGAAATATTGTTGCTGTCAGTCTTTCATTCCCCTCTCTCTTCTCTTCCCCCCTCTTTCATTTCTCTTTCTGCCCTCTTGTCTCTATAACTTTTTTCTGCTTCTATCTACTCCATCTGTTCCATCCCCGTATCTCTGCGTTAAATATAATGGACAGTGTGGCGGGGGTATGATGTTGCAGGCTAGTATAGAGAGATGACCGGGGGGAACAATGACTCATTACTTGGGTAACGATGCCGATGTTTTGACCTTGAGCGCCCCTCTTGAATTGAACTGCCTCAGTAAATGTTCAGGTAAATGGTGCTTGTCTTGGTGATGTATGAAATAAACTACTGCTGGCCAGAAAAGACATCTCAGCTCACAGCATCCGTCTTAAATGCAGTGCGCTGCCACTTCTCCATGTCAAGGCAATATTTCATATTTTCCTCGCCGTTAACATTTGATGAGCATGTAAAATGTAAAATGCAATGACTCAGATCAAGAAATGACGAAGGTGGTGTCAAAACCGTGCCCTGACACTGATGGTGATGATAAAACGGATGAGGCTCTGGTGTGCATTGGATAAAGTGACTGTTTTCACAATTGGAGGCTGACAGATTTTCTCCAAGACCAGTGCCGAATTCTGATGAAATCGCCTTGAGCAAAATCCTTGAAGGTACATGGTTTTAATTGGCCTCTATCAGCAACCAGGGAACTGCGGCAAGTCCTGGGAAAGGCCTACAGCAACTGAGACTTGTACCTTAGAAATGATAATGTATAATGTCTGCGTGAAAATGAATCAGCAAGCTACTTAATAAGGAGATTTAAAACAAACATCTAATTGGAGGTCAAAGAAAAAACACTGTTGATTTATCTCTTTTCCTGGTGTGGGAATGAAAACGCCCGCAAGACTGTTTGTTCTGCATTACTTCTGCATTTCCAAAACAAGTTGAGAACTAGAAATCTGCAGCCAAAGAGGTTGTTGTCATTTGTGATTTGTCACATGTCGAAAGTTTTTAAGTTTTTTTGTATCAAGTGTTATGATCACTCAAAGTCAGCTGATTAATAGGATTTTTTGGAGCAGAATTTTGAGAAAAACAGGTTTAAAGACAAGAATTCTAAATCAGAACACAAGCAGCTACCTCAAACTCTATAGAAGTTGTTGTAAAATAATTATTTAATGAAAACCCAGTTTCACCAATATTTTGACTTTCGATCTATTTTCACGTTTTCCTGGAAAAGTGCCAGCGCGACATCCGACGGGTTTTCCTAGATTCCACCCCATTTGTGTTAATCAAATATCCTAACAAACCCCCTGAACCACTGTAATGGTCAATAAACGACACATAGAAATGTCAAACTGACGTCTGCAGAGCTCACTGTGACTCAAGACGATCCCTTAAGCGCAAACTCAGGCATATTCTGTGACTTTTCTGCTGTGATGGAGAACATTCTCTTGTCCTTTGGGAGACAGCGGACCTGTCTCTAGAAGGAGGAATGTTATCTAATGGTACCAGATCAAAAGCCCCATCATTACCGGAATCCTCTGCTGTCAGAGCGCGAATTAGAAAGGTTCTCCTTCAGACCAGCTGCACACCTTGTTTGAAGTTCCCTGGCAACTCGTTTCTGAACATGTAGCGTCGAGAAAAAAATGGAATATTTGGAAAGGTCAAGTGAGAAATATGCAAAGACTCAAAGCTTCTGCAGTGGAGTAAAAATAGCCCCTTGCTCGGTGAAAACATGTCCAACATCAAACTTTGGAGTGATGCAGCTACTTGTAATATTAATAGAGTTCTGCCCTCTGAGTCCATTTTCTGCCTCTCAAATTTCGTGATAAGAACAGAGGCCACAATTATACAGCAGTGTTAAAAACTCATCAGTTTCTGCACACAGTTTGAGAAATTTCAAAATGGAATTCAATACAGTGTCCCAGCTTTTACTGTGTTGACTGTATTTATTGGCCCTGTGTTTGGTGGCAGCAAACAAATTATGGCCTCACCGGTTAGAAAAGGCCTTTATTTGCTGGGCATGCATTATAGTCCCTGGTGCAGAGGCAAAAAGTGACTGCGACACAATGCCAGTAATAAATATCTCAGGAGCCAGGCAAGTGCGGACAACAAACCTGACTGGATAAACGGCATAGAAATCGCATTGCGCCTCTTCCCAGGCAAGATAAATACATACAGAGGCTCTATCGGAATGATTTAATACCGAGCCCTGCTCCTCCGACAACTTAATCCTCGCCTTTCCTTCGCACTATTCAAATCATCCACAATGACCAAAATAAGGCCTGTTGTGTAACTGCTATTCCCCCACATTACTTCCTCACTCTCTGTGATTCTGTTTTTGAATGCTGGTGGGTTTCTGTAACGTTCACGTTGCCGTTTTAATAGCCGTTCCTTCATGCTGTTGAGGGAAGTGAGTGGTCGGGTCACGCTTAAACATCACGTACTGTAGGTTTCCCATGAAAACGATGCAAGCCGTGAAAGTTTGGGTTCACTTTAAGAACAACACGTTCGGCTTCTGTTTTTTAGGCAGGGCTGTTATTTGTCACAACATGCTGGAGGAAGACAGAAGCACAAACTTGCATGCACACAAAGCCGTTCAGGGACATGCATCCACACACACATACGCACACACACACACACACACACACACCAATCTACAGGTGTACTTACTCCACCTCCCTACTGTATTTCTGAGCTCCATTGTGACGGTCTGTGTCACAGATTTAATTTCTCCCACCATCTGCTGGCTGGAGGCCCAGCGTCGTAGATCATATCCAGCCTGACAGATACAAACTGCATCTGTCTATGCATGCTTCTCCCAAGGACTCACACAATATGGCGGGGTGGAATCACCCTCCTGGCCACCCAATCTGCATCCTCACATCCTTACCTTCAAGGACTTGGGCATTGGTTAGGGGGACAGTTAGCTTTTTAGCTTTGCTCAGGGTTGGAGCAAGTATCACACTGGGAATTATGTTGAGCTCAATCATAGACTAGCTTTCCACATTGAAAATCAGCCCAACAGATGATATTAAAATTAAGAAAACACTAGATATTCTTCCCTCTTCAACCAGTCAAGCACTGCTATTCATGGCAGTGCAGATGAACAGTCGAGATTTCAGGGGTGGTAGCCCAGCCCAGCCACCACCTTGCTTGCCTGTCCTTGGCAGGAGACTAAATCCCCAAGAATCCCTGCCAGCTCGTTGTATATCTGACCTTCTGCTCCAGTCTTTCTGTGTGTGATCAATAAATTATCATAAAAAATTAAAATCAACTGGGCAGCAGATTTCCAAAAAATGACCCTGGTTAATTGAGCTGTCTCAAGAGATTCATTGAGCACCTGACTAAAATTTCCATGTTGTATGTCGACATCTGGATTGAGTCATTCTCACTCTGAGGCTGTATTTTATCATCTGTACTTGTCCATCAATTGCTCTGTGCGTTTGGCAAGCTCTATCTGCGAAGACTGTGATGTCTGATATCTCTGTGCCGTCAGTGCTGATGATGTCTATGGCCTCAGGGGAGGGGGAGGGAGGGGTTGAGGGAGGGAGGGAGAGAGAGAGAGAGAGAGAGAGAGAGAGAGAGAGAGAGAGAGAGAGAGAGAGGTCAATGGGAAAAAAAACAGTGGTTGATAGAATATAGGTGAACAAAGACAGTCACACCTTTAATTGTATGAGAATAATTCAGAATGTCTTAGCACAGGTGGTGAATGAGAGCGGTTCTTTAAGTTAATCATTACAGCTTTGGCTCCTTCCCGCAACTTTCTAAATTGTTGAAAGCATGTAATTTGGTATTAAAATACCTCAAAACGCATCTGCAGCATGTCCTAATGACTCAAGAGCGGATTTACATTTCTCAAATTTATCCCATAACTTCAACCACTTTGGGAGAAATTCAACATCCTGAAAGGTGTTAAGGAAAGGCTAATGCTGGGACATATTTATCCTATTTTAAGTGGGCCAGTGGTTTTCAAGCAGTGCTTTAGCACGTCAGAGCTTTCCACTTTCTCCCAAAGAACACATTTGTTCAAACTCTGAGCACAAGAAGCGGGGAAAAGAAAATGGTTAAATGAATGCAGATGAAATTCCCCTCAGTATCATTTGATCACGCTGATTTCAACCTCAGTCTTTCGCAGCAGTCTTTTCCGCTCGCTAAACATAAACTAATTATGCCCAGTTTAAGTTACCTTTGCTGTCTCTTGTGTACTGCCACCGACACAAGATCAACACAATAATAGTGACGCTTGTACAGTAACAGTCCTGCAATAAATATTCATTTGAAGATCACAGTGGGGGATGGGGGGGGGGGGTATATCTCACAATATGTCATCCAATACAACACAGTACAAAATACAAAGTTGAATCATCATCTCTTCTTTAACATTCGCTTCGCAGTGGTCTTTATTGCAGAGCTCTTATACTGGATTGCATAGTATTGCATGCATGCATGTAGGTGTTAATACATCCACACTCCATGCTACATCGCACGCACACTAAAATATCGCTGCTTCTGGCTTCTGTCATACATTTATTGAGAGCGGAGCCGAAGCCTGTCACTGGTTTAGACTTGAATTTATGGCCACTGTTGTACGTCAGGACATATTGAACTCCTTGTCTGGATGTTGTCCCTAGGCTTCTGAAGATATTGGAGATGTGACAAGACATGCACATCCGTTAATATCTGCACAGTGTCAGGAAGAGACAGGGATATCCATGAATTGACATCTGCTATTAAATATCTTCCACAAACAGATGCAACAGGCTTTCATTATTCAATTACAGATTTTACTGAAGGCTTGTTTGTGAGAGCATGACTAATGTGACTATCGATAGTGTTTCACCATGCATGCATTCAGAGTGACAGAGTGCTTCGGCCGTTAGAGCGTTAGTGAGGTAACAGGTAATCTTTTTTGCCTTTTTGCCAAGGATTGATTCATTTTTGTTAGCCCCAACATTTGCATGCACTTGCTCCTGATTATTCGGTATAGTGCCTTGTTTCTAAACTAGACAAGAGGCCAGCATGGAGGGAGAGAGCCAGACATCTCAATGTGAAGATCCAGTATTTTTTCCAGAAATATAAGCTGTCTCACTGAATATGAACACACAGAGTGATGGAAACTGTCACTCACAAATGTGCACCTGAATCAAATTGATATTTGAAGGGTCAAGCGCAAGTCAAACGTTTACTTACACCTCACCAGTCTGAGCCCTGCAGATAGCTACAGTGTAATTTTGCAGCAAATCAATTTGTTCATTGCT